>NC_133659.1:192247212-192563998 GCF_037893015.1 Macrotis lagotis
GGTTTTTAATTTGCATCTTCCTTTGCAGCCCAGAGCTACTGTGATTAGGAAGTATTATGGAAATTGTACCTTAGGCCTAAGATGTTTCTTAAAAATAGACTTCAGCAGTTCTAAAATATGATTTCATTGTATATTACCTTTTTCTTTTTACTTTTGTCACAATAACTTTTTGGCTGAAATTTGTTTTCATCTTGTTTATAAAAGTATCCAGAACTACCAAATTTTGTGACACTTGTGAAGGTTTCTTTCAGATTGGCAAGACCATTATTAACCAACCTCCCTCTTCCTGCCATGGCTTAAAGTGCCTGAGGTATAGCAACCTTCATGGATACATCCCCTCCCCCTGTAATTATGTTAAAATGAATTATTTTAAATAGATTGAAATTTACATTCATATTCATATAGGTTTGACAAAAATAAGAATGGATGATAGGACTTCTATCATCTAAGATAAAAGACAAAAAAAAAAAAAGAAAGCACCATTCTGACCCCAGAAGAAAACTTGTGAAATAGTCCTTTGTCATGATCAATGTCTTCCAACTATATCTAAAATAAAATACAAACTCTTCTCTTTGGCAGTTTTGTGTCCATCATTCCTTTCCACACATTCCGGAACCAAGACAAACCAATCTGCTTGCTATTTCACTTGCATGTAGCATTCTTCAACTTAGAAAGGTGATGGCATGGTGGAAAGATCTGAGTAGGAGCTTGAAACTATTCCTTTTTCCAAATTCTATTGAACCCACTCCAAGGTCATAAAAGGATGTTAGTAGAATGGAGATTTCGTGTGATCTTGGGCACTCTGATATCAGTTTTTTCATCTGTAAAATGAAAGTGTTGGTCTTAATATTTTCTTGGATGCCCCTGCAATCTACAATCCTTTGATTGCCTTTCTATCCTTGGGAGGTAGAGATTTTTGGACTGTCTCGGATATATGGAATATGCTCCCTCCTCACTGCCATCTCATGGAATCCTTAGCTTATCTCAAGTGCTACTTTCTAAAAGAGACCTTTCCTTATCCTCCCAAGCTATCATGAAATACAACTTTGTTTTAACTATGTAAATATGGTTTTTTTACTTGTCTGTGTACCCACTTTCCTCCAGTGGAATGTAAGCTCCACGAGGGCAGAATTTGTTTTTTTCTTTGTATGTTCAGTGTCTGTTATATGTACATGAGGTAGTTAATAAATTATTGATGATTGTATTCATTAGGAAGCTAGATGCACAAAGAAAATAGTGTTCATCCTAAAGAAGGAAAAGCAGAGATCCAAAGTGAGGCCAGAAAAAAGCAGACAGATAATTCAAACTGTCCTGAAGAGTGTTCCCAATATGGAGCCAATGTTGCCAAGAAAATATAACTACCACCAAGGCTGACTGCAGGGCTTAAGATAAAACTGCCAGTTAAGTTAAAGGAGGCAGTCTTCTCAGACAGCCAACCATTGACAAGTCTGAATGAAAGTGGGGAAAGCCAGTTCCCAGAAATAAATAGATAAAAACATCCCTTGTATGGGAAAAAAGAAAAATCCTTAAATGCAAATGTGAAAAAAATGATCTGGGAACAATTAAGAATTTAATTTCTAAAAAATAGAGAGAAACAACATTTTTAGTACCAGATTCATGGATTGCATTTTTTTCCCCTTACATGTCTTCTACCACAGAGGACCTTGGTTTTTTCATCTGTCAAATAAGGAGGTTGGAGTAAATGATCCTTTGTGATACCTTCCAGCTGTGAGATTCTCAGATGCTAAGGTTTGGAGAGGGAACTGATGGAACATTCTTTTAGCCCTGGGACAGGAATGAGACCTATGATTTCATAAGTTAAGGGAACCCATGGAGGAAGTAATTCCTACTATCAATTCAATTTAGCATCTTTTGTGCTACTTAGAGAGTCTTAAAAGAATTTGACATCTGGAGGGTTGAAGGGATTTGACTAAAGTCATCCTGACAGTATGTATGAGAGTAGGACTGGAACCTAGCTCTTTTTGGATTTGAGATTGACTCTCTACTCACTATGCCATACTGTCTCTCTTCTAACTCTAAGATTTTATATGTATGTATATGTATGTATGTATTATATATGCATATAGATATCCATGTCTAGTCTATATATATGTTCATACATACATATAATCATATTATACATAGAAGTACATATAATTTATCTATCTATATGTATATAATATATTATATTAAGATAAAAATATGAATTATAACTACATAATAATATATAATTACAATTAGAAAATAACTTCTACATATATTTATATAAATAATATATGTATATATTAATATGTATATTGGTTTTGGTCTTATAATTGCATGTATAATAGCTAAATATAATGTAATGTGAAAGCTCTATGTATAATTTTATATATAATATCTCTATATATATGAAATTCCCAATACATTCTCATTAAGCATTTATTCTTGTTCTTCCATCATTTTCAAACAGGACCAGTGATATCACAAGTTGATGTCTTGACTTTTAGATTAATTGGATTAAGAGAGGCAGAATTTCACAAAGTTATTGACCTTACTCTCTCTTCCAGAGTCATCAAAATCCAGGGGCAGGACAAAAGTCAAGATGATTGGTAATGGCCTGGGATGCATTAGATGACTGGCATCTTCAATGTCTGATTGAGGTGTAAGTGTTACACAGCACCTGCTTCAGCAGCCTTCATGGCCACTGGAATAAATTGTTCTCATTTGCCCATGGGGAAAATCTTCACATGTTTGGGATAGATCTCTTCCTAAGTCAAAGATGGGTTGGAGACTTGTTAGCTATTTTCTGTCTTCATTAGCCTGTCTGCCATGGTGGTTTTACTGGTGTATAGCCATTGCACATGCTGTAGCTTCTTGGAGCCACAAGTAAGAGCTATTAAGTGACTACTATAGTAGTCACTTCATATACGTATACACACACACACACACACACACACATACATATATATAACAGTGTGTAAGACACTGGGCATTTTGTATTACATGTATATATAAATGTGTGAACACCCAAGCTCATCCATTCACAGTCTGTCCAGGGAAGTTTTCACAGGATCACAGGGCCACAAATTTTGAGTTGGTAGCAGCACTTTGGAGACAAACCCCTCATTTCACAGATGAGAAAACTGAGGTCCAAAAAGACCACGAGGTTTGCCCAAGATCACATAAGGGTTAAGGAGAGGAGTCAAGATACTAATCTAGTTTGCCCGACTCTAATGTAAGGCTTTCCAATGCACCAAAGCTTTAAGTGCCTCTTTCTTCCCTACCAATAGGTTTACCTAAATCCTTTCCTGTTTTAATAATTCTTTTCATGTCATCTAAATACAAATGGATTATCAGTTGTTTACTTAGATATATAAATGATGTAGCATTATGATAGTACAACAACTCTCTGGGATTTTGAGTCTCTTTTGTAGGAGGTTATCTACTTTGGACACCTCTTTCCTCAATCCCTCACCTCCCTAAGATAAAGTTTCTTTTTAGACTACACTAGGAGCTTAGTCTGAGCAACCTTTGAAGACCCCCTTCATATGAGACCAGATATGGAAACCAGTCAGATAGTGATAGTCCTCCCCATGAAGCCCCATCCCCTGATATCAACCTGCTTTGGGGATATGAAGATAGTAGCTCACCTTACCTAAAGGTCACAACTTGCCTTACATTGGAAGAATACAGAGGTTTAACAACCAAATTTCCAGGAAAAAAGTATACTTATGGCAGACTTAAGTTTATCCTGCATCATTTGCATTTTCCTCAGCATTTTCCTAAGTCTAGACAATTAGAACAACTCCAATAAATCAAGTCCTAATTTCCTAGTGTTCACTGATTTCTGGGGTATAATGCTTACACTGAAAAATTTAACAATCCACTCAGGTTTGTACCGATGTCAAGTACACTCCTGGAAGTATCCCATGGTTACCTTGGTGTGAAAGAAATTATAATTCAATTATTTCCCACATTAACTAAAAGGAGTGACAGGAAGCTATCAAATTGTGTGTGCTGCTCCTCCCTTCTTCATGGATTACCTCCTTCCTCTTTTACCTCCCACTCTTTTGCAGGTTTCCACCCCTAAGGTGTCTCCTGTTTGTCCTTCCCTTTTGCCTGTTAATAAAACAGACTGTATTATAATTTTGTTCTTATTTTATAAATTTATATATATATATATGTATTTATGTTTTAATATAGGCCTACTCTTTTAAGTATTTACTGGACTGATTCTTCTGTGAAACCTCTGACAAATCTAAACAATTTCCTTGCTCAATACTGTTACTGCATCCTACAGACTTAATTGTTGCTTGTAATATTCTCCATTTACATATGAAGAACCTGAGGTGCCAGAAAGTTCAAGAACTGGTCAAGTTCAAATAGCAAGTCTATGGAAGAGTCATGATTAAATTTCCTAAGTGCCCATTGGGTCAACCACTTAAAATGGTTTCCCATAAACAATTTTTTAAACCACTCTCTTTGAAAATATCACCAAATAACTTGGATATCAATAATTGTGATGGTCCAGAATCTGAATGAATAAATAACTGAAAACAAAGAACCAGATTAATAGGTCAGTCACTACTAAGCCATCTGGTTCTCAGTTTCTTCATCTGTATAAAGAGGAAGTTGGGGCAGATAAACTCTTTAAACAACTTCAAGCTATACATTCTGTAATTCTAAGGTAAGGAAAAGACATGAAATGGGAATTCTCTCTCTTTTGTCTCTCAGATTCTCTTGTTCCCTTCAAAGTTCAGTTCTCATGCCACACTGAGGCCTTTTCTGATGCCCCTAATTCTAGAGTCTTCTCTTCCCACCTCAAATTTACTTTGTATTTATTCTGTAGGGAATTTCATTTGTATCTGTTGTGTCTTCCAGTAGAATGTAAAATCCTCAAGGGAGATTTATTTTATTTTTTGACTTTTATATATCATGCCCAGCTCAGAGCAGATGAACAATAAATTCTTGATCATAGACTGATGATCTACATGGAGGTCTCTTAAGCATGGAAATCAACCTAAGAGGAGATAAATGTTTAGGAAGTTTCCTAAGTCACATGGAGATTAAATGAGTTTCCCAAGATCATACAGCTCAGTGACAGAGGCAAGATTTGAGGCTGGATTTTTTCGATTCTAAGTTCAGCATTTTATGACTCACAGTTTCCAGTTAAAAAACAAACAGGATATATATAAAATTCTCAATAGACACTTTATTAAAAGGGGTCTTAAAAGTTATTAAGCATAAAGGAAATCCAGTGAGCTAAGAAACTTCACAGATTCAGGGAAAAAAGGGAAGCAAAGACAAAATGAGATTCAACAAAGTAAAGATAGTCAACACACTGGGGGAAAATCATCCCAAATACAGACATTAGATGAAAAGGAAATGTTTAGAAAATATAACGTGGGGGGGGGGGCAGGGAGAAAGACCTAGGGGCAAAAGGAAAGAGCAAATGAGTTTGCAATGTGATATGACTTTTTTTTAAATCTAATTTTAGCCTTTGTAGAGAGTAGCATAATTCAACATGAACCAGAGAGACATCAACATCTCTATATTCTGTATGTAGAAACTGCCATATTGAAACAGGTCACTGGTCCATCTCTCTTGTTGTGCTGTCATTGACAATGAACAGATGCTTCAGAGGAAAGCTTCACTTCTCCTACTCTCCATCCCAATAATGTTCTTAATTGTATACTATTATATATAGAAGAATATTTCTTCCTGACTTCAGCCAATCTTTTGTCCGAGATAGACTAATGATTCATTCTTGTGATTTTTATTCCAGATAGCCCATTTAAGAGATACCCTATTCAAAATTACATTAAAGTTGGAATCGTCATTCACCTGTTTTTTTCTTACACACCAGTCAAGTTATAAACAAAATCTGAAGTTTTCATGGGTTCTCAACCACAAATAGCTCAGAAAGAAAACCTAATTCTTTTATAAAGGTTTTTGCCAGGCAATTGGGGTTAAGTGACTTGCCCAAGGTCACACAGCTAGGTAATTATTAAGTGTCTGAGGTTGTATTTGAATTCAGGTACTCCTGACTCCAGGGACAGTGCTCCAGCCACCCCAAGAAAACCTAATTCTTTACTAAGTTCAAAGAGACACCATGCCAAGAAATATTTTTGTACTTACAACTTATTCCTATTAAAAAACTCTTTCTTAATCATTACTAACTATTAAACTCTGCTCTATAAGCTGTAACATATGAGCTTTCTCAGATTAATATGAACTTTCAAGGCCATGTAGTTGATGAGTGCTACTTCTCTGGACTCTCAATTCAGCAATCTTGCTATTTTACTACTGTACCTTCTGCTTGCTATCTGTATTTTTTTCCTTTTAATAAAATTATTTTGGGTTCCCTATGACAAGGGCAGCATATTTCTTTTTTCAGTCTTCACTTCTCTTTTAATGGGAAATTTAATTACTAGTATGAGGTATGAATCTGTAACACAGACTCTCCCCACCCCCAAATTAGGGGAATGGAACAGGTGGTTAGAGATTGATAAGAGAGATCTAGGCAAAGGAAAATGTAATTTATTCTTTTTGGAATATGTTAGGAAATTGATCCCAAAAAAATTCAAATTGTTGTGCTGTCCCTTTGAATTCCCATATAATTAGAGGATTATCATTATCTTTCCCATGAAACCCATCCTTGCTCTAAATTTTCCTATTTCTGTTGAGAGGATCATCATCCTCCCATCACCCATGTTCACAATTTTGGCCTGAAAAAAAAAATCCCAATTCTAACTCAACCAACAAATGGTCATCCAGCCTTTGCTTGAAGATTGCTAGTGATGGGGAAATCTATTGTCTCCCAAGGCAGTCCATTCCCTTTTAATTCTGAGGAAGTTTTTCCTTGTATCGAAACTAAGTTAAACTTCTTTTCAACCTATATCCATTGATTCTTGTTCTATTCTTCTGCCTTCTAGTATCAAACAGAACACATCCAATCCCTCTTGGATCTGATGGTCTTTCAAAAACTGGAAGAGAGAAATCCTATGTCCCCTAAGTCTTTTCTTCTCCAAGGCATACATGCCCAATTTTCCCATCAAGCTTCGCTTGGCACAGACTTGAGAACATTTACCCTTGTACACTCCAACTTAATAAGTAAATGGGAAGGGAGTGGCTATTGGAGGAGGTGGTGCCTTAACAGAATCCATTCCATTGCTAAACAGTATTCCCTTGCCTGTTTGATTGCTTAACCAGTGAAACCCACACCCCTTTCTTTCTTCCTGAGGGGCCTAGATTGGGTCAAAATCTTTGCTTGATACACCTTCTGCACAGCCCTGTGGCAAATATAATCACTCAGAGATAATGAAGCATCTCAGCTCAAGAGAACAGTGGTAAAGCACAGAGACAGGACTTCAGAAATGAAGTCTGAGCTAATGTGGAAGAAATGAAGTTTTCCCAGCTGTTGATGATTATGGAATTATGGAATTATGGAACAAAATTAATCTTTTCCCCCCACCCATGTTTTGGACACTGGCAAAATAGGTGACCAGCTGATGTCATAGGTTGTGTATCTGAAACCAACCAGGATCAATAATTCAGATGCTAACACTAATACAAGGATCCAAGTGTATAAGACCCTGAATTTTATTTCCAAAGTGAATGTATTTTTTAATAGAATTTTTAAAAAGTCCAAGAGGAGATTTCTCGCATTCAACATTATTTAATGGAAGAACTGTCCTAGTCTTCCAGTAAGTGAAAGATGGAAATTCTGAGAAGAAAGAAAATTAGGAGGGTGTTTCAGGAGGCAAAAGATCCAAAAGGCACAGAGCTGCATAGGACCAAGATGAAGCAAAAAGGAAAGCAGAAAAAGTTATGCCCATTACACTATGGAATACTTTTTCTTGAGTCAGTCAGAAACACACCAGGCAGAAACTCAGCAATAAGTCATAAGGAAAAATATAGCTCTCTGAGGATGTACTAACACTCTAATAGTCCCTTTCTAGGTCATGAAAATAAAATCAAAACATTTAATTTTCCCTGCCAATCACATGCATTCAAAAGCTAACAGTGTAGCCTTTAACTTAAGCCAATATTTCTAGACAAGGATGTCTTTTGAAAGTCATGTTTCTTTGATTATCCTAGGAATGTGGCCGCTGTGAAAGACTGTGAAGTAATGGAAACTTTGAGGGCTGGAGGCAACCATAAGTGTTAAATAATAACAAGAAAAATGAAAGTTCTCCAGGCTGAATTTTGCAATTAAGGCAAACCTAAATGGCAGACTGTTGCAATGGCCACCAGGTCATTCAATTCAAGACAATGTGAATTTATTATGCATTAGGTACTATGCTAGTTATTGGGAATACAAAGACAAAAACTAATCAGGTACTGGCCTCAAGGAGCTTATATTCTATTAGAAGGCAAATTACCTTGGGGGAGTCACTTGTTTGGGTCCAGGAGAAGCACACATAACTGAAGGAAACAGGGAAGGCCTCCAGTAGGAGGTGAGCATTGAAGAGAACCAGGGGTTTCTAGAAGACAATGAGAAGAGGGGGGAGAGAATTCCAAGCATGGGGAGTATTCTGTGTCTTTTCAAAGGCCAAGGGACAAAAGGTAGAATGTCACAAATGGGAAAAAGCAAGGCAGCCAATTCAACAAATATTGATTAAGCATTTACGATGTGCAAGGCTGGCTGATACAAAGACATATAAGAGGAACTGTTTGCTTAGCCAGAGGCACAGGCTACACAGAAACATTTATATTCCACCCCAGCCCACCCTCAAATTTTATATGACACAGGAGAAGTATGCCATGCTCGACAAATATTCGTCAAATGCCTCTCAAGTGCATAGAACCGCTGCCAGGTGTTAAGGAATGGCAAAGATAAACAAGATATGGTCTCTGCCCTCATGGATCTTGAAGTCTAATAAGGGAGAAGAGATAGCTTAAAAAATAATTCACACCAAATGTTTAAAAGTCAAAAAGCAGGGCGGTTATGTGGCATACTAGATAAAGCACCGGCCTTGGAGTCAGGAGTACCTGGGTTCAAATCCAGTCTCAGACACTTAATAATTACCTAGCTGTTTGGCCTTGGGCAAGCCACTTAACTCCATTTGCCTTGCAAAAAAAAACTAAAAAAAAAGTCAAAAAGCATTTTGCTCACGACATTGATAAGAAGATGACCTAACTATTATTGTTCCCTTTCTACATATCAGCAATAGCTTCTTAATTGATCTCAGTCAGTCAACAGGTGTTTATTAAACACTTACTATGCATCACCCACCACGCTTAGCACTAGAAAACAAGCAAAAGGAAAGACAGATGTTGCCCTTATCTTATAGTTTAGAGGAGAGGACCACAAATAAAAGGAAGTTGAAAGGGAGTGGGTAGGATGCTCCCCAAAAGAGTGGGGATGATAGAATAGCCTCCAGAGAAGCCTGCCTCCCTCTTCTCCCCTCTTGAGCCTACTCTACATGTAGCTGTCAAATGAAAATTTCTAAAGCATAAATCTGACCATGCTTCTCTTCTGGTCAAGAGTTTTCAGCCTATTTTCTCTAGGATAGAACAACCCAATCTATTTTTTCAGATTAACTTCAAAGTTCTCCCCCTTACATAACCCATATCCCAGTTAAACCACCCTATATAAGAAACTACTAAATTTAGCACCAAATTAGCAAGAATAATTAGTTAAAATATGAAGCTATGAGGCATAGGGCACTTCTTCCTCCAATCCCAACAATTACACCTTAGGTAAGCTCTTCCCTTGTGGGGCCCTATCTGTGGTCTTTCCCTACTCATGGTTTTTCCCAGTAATAGTCCAGCAGTGTTGGGAGTTGCTTGTCCCATAACAGATATTTGATTTAAGCTTGTTTACTTGATTTTCCCATCCTAGGGGGTCAACCCAGTTTGACTCAAAGTGCAAACTAGTCCTTTTAGCTCACTGTATCTAATGGCTGGCCCAAGACACTACTGATTTTCACAACATATCCGGCTATCCACCTAATCAATATTTTATCTTCTGCCCTTTCCTCCTCCACTCACTCTTCAGCTCTCTTTTCCTTGTTACCACCCTTCCACAGTATGTAAACTTGGGGGCAGGGACTATCTCTTTATATTTGTATTCCCAATACTTAGCAAATATAAGTTCTTATTCATTCCTTTGTTCATTCTTTCTTCCATGGCATCTTATCTCCTGAAAAGTCCAAGGTCTCTCCTAAAACTTTATTCCTAATGAGTAAATGTATCTTATAAAATTGTTTGGGGAGGGTGTACCCTAGATGCATTTTTTAGTGTGTGCCTAACTGCAGACATACTATTTACAACTTTGAGGGTATGTTAGCAGACAGAAAAATGGCAGATAAATTTCAATGAGAGGAAGAATAAGTAAATGAATTCTGGTAAAAATTACTCAAAGAAAATTTGGGCCCCACTGCCTGTCCATGCATAAAAGTGAACTGTATGCCAGTAGGACTAAAGTTCTAGAAGGCTTAACTAGGCTGAAAATTCTTCAAGGATAGGCAATGACACATTATGATGGCTAAACAAGGACCAACTTATCAATAGAATGTTGGACACTAGGATGTTCCAATTTTCTTGTCCAAAATTAAAAAAAAATTTAAAAACAGAAAAAGATATACACTAACCTTCATGAATTTCTATAGTTCCTGGGAGAATGGTAGGATGAGAGGCAGAGGGTGCTAATGATTCCACCATTTTAAGGCTGCCTACACAAATATCATTTAACTGCTGATATTCTTTTTTTTTAATTTATTTATTAATTTTCATTCATATGCACATGCATATTTCCAAGTTACAAAATTTTCCTCCACCCTCCCTTCCTCCCCTCCTCCCCTCATCAGGGAACAGTCAGGTTAGCATTATATATAATATTATATATATATATATATATATATATATATATATATATATATATATATATAGTTAAACATGTTTACAAATTGAGGAATTAGGATTAAGGGAAAGAGATACATAAGAGATAATTTTTATAAAGTATTCATCAGATTCAGAAGGGTTGTCTTTTTAATTTGTGTATGTTTTGTTTTGTTTTGTTTTGTTTTTCTTCCTCTGGATGGTGATAATATAGTTAATAGCCAGTCCAAATACAGCTGTCCTAGCTCTCTGGACTGCATAGAAGAGATGCTTCCATCAAGGTTATTCATCTCATAATGTTGTTGTTGATATGTACATGGATCTCTTGGTTCTACTCCCTTTGCTCAGCATTAACCATAAGTCATTCCATGCTTCTCTAGAGTCTGACCATTTATGGTTTCTTATAGAACAATAGTATTCCATAGTATTCATGTACCAAAACTTGTTTAGCCATTCCCCAATTGATGGGCATCTCCTCAACTTTCAATTCTTTGCCACTACAAAAAAAAAAGAGCTGCTATGAATATTTTGAAACATGCAGGACTTTTCCCATTTTTTATAATTTTTTCTGGATATAATTCCTAGAATTAGAATTGCTGGGTCAATGACTATGAACAGTTTTATTGCTTTGTGGGTATAGTTCCATATTGCTTTCCAGAAAGGTTGCATTCATTTACAACTCCACCAGCATCAGGGGCAGCTAGGGGTGGTACAGTGGATAGAGCACTGGCCCTGGATTTAGAAGTACCTGAGTTCAAAACTGGCCTCAGACATTTAATAATTACCTTGCCATGAGACCCTGGGCATGTCACTCAACCTCATTGCCTTAAATAAAAAAAAATGTTGAAAAAGATAACTCTACCAGCAATGGATGCATCAATGCCTCAATCCTCCCAAAACCTCTCCAACATTGCTCATCTTCCCTTTTTCTCATCTTGGCTAATCTAATAAGTGTAAGATGATACCTCATTGTTTTAATTTGCACTTCTCTAATCAATAATTATTTGGAGCATTTTTCATATAAATATATCCACATATGCATATATATCTTTAATTTCTTCATTTAAAAACTGTCTATTCATCCTTTGACCATTTATCGATTGAGGAATGACTTGTGATCTTATAAATTTGAAACAATTCTCTATATATTTTAGAAATGAGTCCTTTATCAGAACTCCTAGTTGTGAAGCTTGTTTCCCAGCTTTCTGCTTTCCTTCTAATTTTGGCAGCATTGATTTTATTAGTACAAAAACTTTTTAATTCAATATAGTCAAAATCATTGTTTTTCAGTTTACAATGTGCTCTAATTCTTGTTTGGTCATAAATTTATCCCTTTCTATAGATCAGATAGAGTATTTTTTGGTCTATTAATTTATCTAGGGTATCACTCTTTATGTCTAAATTCTGTACCCATTTTGACCTTATTTTGGTACAGGGTATGAAATGTGGATCTATGCCTAGTTTTTGACAAATGATTGTCCAGTTTTCTCAACAATTTTTGTCAAATAATGAGTTCTTATCCCAGAAGCTGATGTTGAGTTTATCAAATAATAGATTGCTGCAGTCATTTACTGTAGTTTCTTTTGAACCTATCCTAATCCACTGATCCATTATCTATTTCTAAACCAGTACCAGGCAATTTTGATGATTGCTATTTTATAGTATACTTTTAGATCTGGTAGAGCTAAACCACCTTCCTTTACATTTTTTTTCATTAGTTCCCTTGCTATTCTTGCCCTTTTGTTGCTTCAGATGAATTTTGTTACTATTTTTTCTAGCTCAGTAAAGTAGTTATTTAGTAGTTTGATTGGTATGGCACTGAATAAGTAATTTAATTTGGGTAAAGGTGGTCATTTTTATTATATTAGCTTGACCGAACCATGAGTATTTGACATTTTTCCAGTTATTTAGATCTCACTTTATTTGAGTGAAGAATGCTTTATAATTGTGCTCATTCTGTTTCTGATTTGTCTTAGGAGGTAGATTCCCAAATATTTAATGTGATCTATAGTTATTTTAAATGGAATTTCTCTTTCTATCTCTTGCTCTTGGGCTTTGTTATTCATATATAGAAATGCTGATGATTTATGTGGGTTTAATTTATATCCTGCTACTTATATACTTTTATATCCTGCTACTGCTGTTATTCTTTTTTTGAAAGATTTTATTTATTTTGAGTTTTACAAATTTACCACTATTCTTGCTTCCCTCCCCCCACCCCCACAGAAGGCAGTCTGTTAGTCTTTACATTGTTTCCATGGTATTCTAAGTTGAATGTGATGAGAGAGAAATCATATCCTTATGGAAGACAAAGTATAAGAGAAAGCAAAATTACATAATAAGATAACTTTTTTTTTCTAAATTGAAGGTAATAGTCTTTGATCTTTATTCAAACTCCACTACTTCCTCTCTGGATACAGATAGTATTCTCCATCACAGATAGCCCAAAATTGTCCCTGATTGTTGCACTAACAGAATGAGGAAGTCCATCAAGGATGATGATCACTCCCATGTTGCTGTTAGGGTGCACAATGTTCTCTAGGTTCCACTCATTCTGCTTATCACCAGTTCATGCAAATTCCTCCATGCTTCCCTGAATTCCCATCCCTCCTGGTTTTTTTTTTTTGTTAATATGACTTTATTTATACATTACTAAAATATTATTGTTTAAGAGTAAACATGATACCCCCTCCCCCACAAAAATATAGAACCTCATGAGAAATAAAGTTTTGTTTTGTTTTGTTTTTCTTTAGGTTTTTTTTTTTTTGCAAGGCAAATGGGGTTAAGTGGTTTGCCCAAGGCCACACAACTAGGTCATTATTAAGTGTTTGAGATCAGATTTGAACCCAGGTACTCCTGACTCCAGGGCCAGTGCTTTATCTACTGCGCCACCTAGCCTCCCCCTCATGACAAATAAAGTAAAAGAAAAAGAAAAAATGTGTTTCAGTCTGGGTTCTGATACCATCTACTGCTGATATTCTTAGTGATTTTCATCCAGTGAGTAATGAATGAGTTCACAAAGGAGGGAAGAAGCCGCTTCCATATTGATCTCACTACACATACAACCAGAAAGATGAAAAGAAACATAATAAAAGACATCAGTGATAGGGATTACTGGAAAAGGGAGAGTGTCTGTCACAGAACCAAGAGTGAGAGATAATAGATGGAAAATCCAGAGGCAGCACTTATATCTGTGATAGAGTGGAAGGTTTTGTACTGACTTGTGAGTCAAAGAACGCAGGTTCAAATGGTGCTTCTGACACTCATTTGTAGCTGGATATGATAAGGAAACACAGAAGTTAAGTGAAAAGAGAAAATAATTCAGTAGGGCAAGATCAGTAATTGAGAAAATAAACAGGTAGAGATGAACTGGTTCATCAAAGGAACAAGATGAGAAAAACAGGAGAATATAGATAGTACAGGGGTGATGGACTGGGAAAGACTTGAGGAATCAAGGGATTGGAGATCACAGTGAGAATGGAGTACAGAGTTAGGGGCTACAAGGCAGAATGAGAGATGGAATGATAATTGATTGTGATCAGATTAGAAAATTTCAGAACAGGGAACTGGAATATTTTTAAGTGATGGAAAGATCAAGGGTATCACCATTTCTGTGTGTAACTGAGAAGGGGAGATGTCTCCACAAGGGTCACAACCAATGTTGTACTGGAGTCAGCTCTTATTGACTCATAAGAACTGAGTATTAAAATTCAAATATGAGCATTTACACCTCAGAAATCAGAAAATGCTACAAATTTTTTGATTTCCTAGAATTATTTAAGTGATGGAGAAAATGCTAATAATGTGGATTAAATTTGAAAACATCTTGAATGTACCTTTTTTTTTCAGAGAGACAACTGTTAAATGTTTACCAGCATGCCTTTGGTCATAACCATTCAACTACAATTCACGAAGGTTCCATAGGAATACCCTAGTGCAGGTCTATGCGCTTCTGGAAATAAGGCAGAAACACTGCTACTTCTCAGCACTGTAGCGGCTGAGCCCCCACCATTTATATAAATCAGTCACAATAACATTACTGACTTTTCAACGTGAAACATTTACTAAATGATATGGCAAAAAACAAGAATAATCATAACATTTACTCAATAGAAAGCAACAGCATGAACAATGATAACATTTACTCAGTAAATGTTAAAACAGAAATAATGGCAATATAAAAATCCATCCATAAACTTTTGGTCACACAGTATCCATGGGAGAAAGACACATACAGTTATGGAAACTTAAATGGAAGACACACAAGTAAGACAACCCATGTGCCAATGGTAATTCACAACTTTTGAAAGAAGATCTTGATATCCTTGGTCTCTCTCTCTTTTTTTTATCCTTGGTCTCTTTAGAGTTCTAAATACATATCACTTACTGGGCAAACTAACTTTTCTGCTAACTGTTCTTCTGGTCCTCATAGTTCTTCTACTGGGTAAAGCCATTTTTCTCCTACTATAAGGCCACCAAAAGAGTAACAAGTTCTTTTAACATCCACCCTTGGCAGGGTGCTCAGCAATTATATTCCCTTAGATATTTTTTTAGGGAGTTTCTCTCACTCAGACCCTGAGTACAGGATACAGGATCTTGCAGCCTTTCCCCAAACTTTTCAGAAAGTAGAAGGTTCTGTTTTAGCTATCAGCAAAGTGATGCCTTTTTGCCTCTTTGTGCCTGTAAATGACACTAGAAGGCAATGTTGATTTTTTCCAGCTAATCAGCTCTCAGCAAAGCAATGCTTCTTAAATAAGCACAGCTCTCAGCAATTAAAAAAAAGGAAGGAACATCTGACAGTTTTGACCAGTTCCTGCTAGCTTCTGCACTCTGTCTTTTATATGGAGCTACTCTCCCTACCTCCTATAGATTCTAAACCTAACTCTTCCTGTGCAAACCTTCCTTTTCCCTATCTCCATTTGACTGAATCCTACATTTCCTCTTTTGGTTTCTAATCTATCAAAACAGGACTTCTTTATAAGCAGTGATCCTTCTCTGATTATGTAAAACTGAACAATTTTTCCTTTTTGTCATCTCTGACCTCAATATAAAATCTTTCCATCAACCCCAGTAATTCAATGTTTAATTTATAACCTTCAAAACACTAAAAAACAATCATAAGAAAATCATCTCATAGACAATAATGCCTTGTCATTAACTTTAAAGCATTTGCTGCACTATTTTCAAACAGGTCCTCTCAGTGGACTTATCTAAGGGGTAGTTGTTTCTTAGATCCTCAGGAGAGTCTCTCTCTCTCTCTCTCTCTCTCTCTCTATATATATATATATATATATATATATATATATATATATATAATCTTTGAGGCCATGTTTCTTTGCAAACTGATCTTGTTCCTTACACAAATGTTTTTTCCTGCCCTTTTCAGCAACCAAAAGATTATGCATTAAAAGAGCAATTCTTTTTTTATTAAAGATTTTATTTGAGTTTTATAATTTTTCCCCCAATCTTACTTCCCTCCCCCCAACCCCCATGGAAAGCAATCTGTCAGTCTTTACTTTGTTTCCATGTTGTACATTGATTTCAATTGAGTGTGATGAGAGAGAAATCATATCCTTAAAGAATAAACAAAAAGTATACGAGATAACAATATCAGACAATAAGATATCTTTTTTTTCTAAATTAAAGGGAATAGTCCTTGAACTTTGTTCAAACTCCATGATTCTTTATCTGGATACAGATGGTATCCTCCATTGCCAAAACTGTCCCTGATTGTTGCACTGATGGAATGAGCAAGTCCATCAAGGTTGAACATCATCCCCATGTTGCTGTTAGTGTGTACAGTGTTTTTCTGGTTCTGCTCATCTCACTCAGCATCAGTTCATGCAAATCCCTCCAGGCTTCTCTGAATTACTGTCCCTCCTGGTTTCCAATAGAACAATAGTGTTCCATGATATACATATACCACAATTTGCTAAGCCATTCCCCATTTGAAGGACATTTACTTGATTTCCAATTCTTTGCCACCACAAACAGGGCTGCTATGAATATTTTTGTACAAGTGATGTTTTTACCCTTTTTCATCATCTAAAAGAGCAATTCTTATACAAAGACAAGAAGAGTACTAAGTCAAATAAACCTGTATTTATCAAGCAGCTTTATTTTCCAGGTACTGTGCTAATGTTGGAGATACAAGCACAAACAAAAAAGAAAGGCAGTCCTTGCTCCCAAGGAGCTAATAGAAGACAATATCCAAAAAGGAGCTGAAAATTCAAGGGAAGGTGCCTATGTAAAGATGTGGTGGTGAAATCCAGAAAGACAAAAGCAGAGTTTACAAAAGCAAAGCCTGAAATATTTTTCACAAAAATGTTGCCTCAATTTTACACTTGAATCTGGTATGGCTATGACTGCTGTCAAGATAGATTATATGAAGGACAAGCCAAAAAGCTGCTAGTGTTCATTGAAAATTAATAGAATGAATGGAGAAAAATGAAGAATGGCTGGCCTGGGCCCTTCCTCAAAATGGAAGTTCCAAGAAGAACTCATCAACTAGAAAAAATGGGCTGCAAGGTAGAGGGATGAGTTTTCCTGGATGAAAAAACTTAAGAGACTAAGAAAACTTCCAGGGCAAGAACAAAACTGAGGCACAATGGTCAAGTACAGAGGGTCAGAAGCAGATCCAGGATATTAAAAGTGTTTAATAAACGCTTGTTAAATTGTTCATTAGTTCAATGGGAATTGCCCATTGTTATACAGAAGATCTCGGTGTTGCAAGGGACTTCAGAGGTCATACAGTTCAACTCCTAAAATACAAATTCCACTCTAAAACATCACTGATAAATGTTTCTGTTTGAAGATCTTCAGTGAGGCAGAACCCAATCCCTAACCCTGCCCTAGTAATTCTCTCCCTCACTTGAGCCATTCTGGGATTTCAATAGTTGTTGGGAAATTTTTACATAGAGACAATTTGCCAACATGTAACTGCTATCCACTGGTCTTAGCTCTACCTCCTGCACCAAGACTTGTATTTAAATCATAGCTTCATTACTAACAACCTGTGTGGCCTTGAGGAAGCCTGTTGCCCTAAGTTTCAGATTCTCATCTGTAAAAAGGAGTGGGGGACAAGAAGGGAAGGGCATTAAATTAAATTAAAAATTAAATAAAAGACTGCTCCCATTCTAAATCATCTATGAAGTCTATTCTGTCTTCCATCTAAGGCTTTAAGTGTCATTCATTAGATCTGGAGTCAGAGGACCAGGGACCTTAGCTAAGTCATGTAATACTGATAAGTGATATTTATATTGTGTCTCCTCTGTGCTGAGTGTCTTCCAATTATTATCTCCTTTGATCCTCACAACTTCCTTATCCCCATTATACAGTTGAGGATGCTGAGGCAAATGTGTAGAGTGACTTGCCCAGGGTCATACTAGAGTAAGTATATGAAGTAGGATATTATTTAACCTCCTGAGACCTCGATTTCCTGAGCTGTAAAATGTGTGAGTTGAGTTGACTTCTATGATCCCTCTCAGATCTAGATTTATGATCAGAAATACCTGAAAGAATGTGCCAAGCATATGATAAATATTAATTTATTTGATATAGGTGCAATTATAATCTATTCCTATTTTACAGTTGAGGAAGCAGGTTAACAGAGGTAAACCTGACTTGCCTAGGATCAAACACAGCTAGTAAATGTCTGAGACAGGATTTGAACTCAAGTCTTTCTGACCCCAGGTCTGAAGCTTTAACCACCATACCACTTAGTTGCCTTCTGGCTGAAGTCAACAAGCTAAAACTCAGTAGTTCCGTTGAAGGAATCTGGGCTTTAATTTGAAAAGAAAAAACAATCTTCAGGGATCTGGAATTCATTCAAAATCTTTAAACTATATTCTCAGAAACACACAAGCATCCCAGGGTCACTTAACTAATCTTGCAACCTATTCTTGCTTCCAGCCAGGTAATGAATTACAACTGGTGCTGAGTGTAAGAAATGATTAACCACCACTCATGCCTATAGTGTACTTTAAGGTTTACAAAGCACTTTCCTTACCACCCTGTTTGGCCTTTAAAACCCTTCAGATCTGGTTCCAACCTACCTTTTCAGACTAATTTCACAGTTCTCCCCCTCAGGTAGTCTACATTCCAAATGGCTCTATTTGGCTCTCTCTCCTCTCTGACATTTCATATGACATTCCTATATGACTCAGTCACTTTGTAAGAGGCTGTTCCCTTGTATGCTTGGAATGCTCTTTTTCCTCATCTCTTCCACTTTAAGGATGAAACTAGGTAGTGAGGGCAAAGTGCAGAGCCTGGATTCAGGAAGACAAGTTCAAACCCAGCCTCACTTTACCTCTGTCTACCTCAGTTTACCTCTAAAATTAGTATCATCTTAGCACCTGCTTCCCAGAGTTGTTGTGAGGATCAAATGAGATGTTTGTAAAGTATCTTGCACATAGTAGGTGGTTTATAAAATGAGGCTTTTATTTTCTTCCCTGGCTCCCTGGCCTCATACAAGGTCCATTTCAAGTGCCACCCCCTATACAAGATTTCTCCTGAACCTCAACTGATTCTCAATTGACTTGTCCCCTATGTTTCAAGAGCAAGGAACAATTTATTCTTGTTTCCTAGCACCTAGAATAGTATTTGTCCCATGTTAAATGTTTAATAAAGGACTGCTGAATTGAAGAAAAAAATGAAAGTCTTATTATCCCCATTTAACAGATTAAACTAAGGTGGAGGAGACTATAAGTGAATGATTTGGAAATTGACAGTAAGTATCTGGATTTAGACCAAATTCTCTTAATATACCATGTTATTTCTCCTCCTCTTCCTTCTCCTCAACATTGTTATTGGAAAGTCCTTCCTTGGCTGATATAATGTCCTTCTATTGCTGATATAAAATAATTTTATGTATAAGAGTTTTCTTTAGCTACTCTGATTTTTTCATTCTTCTCTTAATGACCTTGTTGCTTATATAATGGTTGCTACCCCTTATATATAGCATGGGGGTGGCCTTGCATGACTCAAAGGAAAGCAGAGTAGCCATCTCTAGACTCTTCTCTCTGTACTCTCTTCTCCATGGAAGGCTATAATTCCTTCCAGGAAGAGGAACATGAGCTTGGGGGCAGAATCTTGGTGATTCTGCTTTACTCAGAGAGTGAGGGAAGGGGGAAACTTGACTAGAATTATATCTGTTTGCTCCCTTAAATGTTGTTAGCGTAGAGAATGTGGTTTGCACATTCAAATTAGTTTCTGATCACTGTAAATTATTGGTGGGAAGGAAGACCCTAAGACTGTCTTCCCACCAAATACCAGCTCTAAAATGAATACACATAGCAATTATCAAAGAAACCTATTTATCCAATTCTACAGCAAAATATGGAAATCAGATATATTCTTAGAAGAATATATAGCAGACAATACAGAGTCTGCTGAGAGTGAGATAACTCAGCTCAAACAAGAAAAAATGTCCCAGATCTCACTCAAGGGGAAATTTCTCAAAGTCTATAGTGTAGCCAATTGAGGACAGGGACATAATTGAGACTGAAAATTCCTCTCATGTCTTCCCAGAGTCTTTTCCTTTAGCAACCTGAAAAGGGGTTGGTATCTTCCATCTTCTTTCTCAAAGCTGGAAATCAGAATCACCTGTTGTGATTGCAGAACCCCAAGAGATTAAGGGATTATCTCCTTTCTCCTGCCTGCTCTGATCCACTGAATCCTGACCCTCTTACAGATTCTGATCTCTACCACTGAGGAAAGATTTCCATACCAATGGGCTTTGGGACTTGGGTTACATTTATACAATATTCATAATTGACATTTCTATCTATAAGATCAGAACTTGAAAAGTATCTGTTTGAGATAAAATTAAAATGTAAGCTACCTGGATGTCTGTGAAATAGTACCAAGAAACTACTCCAAGTACCAGAGCTCTGGGTACCAATCAATATCATGATCTTGATACTCATCACCAGGACACTCAGTCTGTTCATTCCATGACTCTGCCAACATCCCTTCTGCCATTACCTTTCTCATACTTCTGAAAGGTCTTCTGGGTCATAATACCTAAGAACACTGGCTCCACTTTTGTTTCCCCTACCAACTCAAATGCTATTCAGCCAATTTCTGGAAGGAGACTTCCTCTAAATAGCTTTGATTAAATGAAAGAGAAATATCACCTCTTTCCCATCTAATCCCACAGCTCCCTTTTGATCTACCACTTCATTACACACCTTGTCCCATAGCTTACAAATGAAGTGAATAAACTTTGGCTTCTAGAGGATGTATGTTTGCTTATGCCCTTTATGTCTTCACACATTAGCTGTCTTAGAGACAGCTAGGTGGCCCAGCAGATAAAATACTCGATCTAGAATCAAGAAGACCTGAATTCAAATTTGATCTCAGATATTTACTATCTATATGATCTTGGGCAAGTAAATGCTTGCTCCTCTCCCCTCTTCTTAGATTTTTAAAGACCCTGGAAAACAAGAGACTATTGTTCTTCAATTAAAAATATATCTTTTTTTTGGTCTTACAACACCCAAATTTCTCCCCTGAATCTTTTCTCTTTCCCCACCTCCTAGCAAGCCATTATTTGCTTTTAAAAAAGAGAGAGGGAAAATTAAGCTAAACTAATCAACACATTGAAAAAAATCTGACATTATTTGCAATACTTCACTCCTGTGGACCCCCACCTTTACAAAGGAAAGAGAGGTGTTTTCTCATGTCTCCTCATTGGAAGATCGGGATATGTGTTTTTTTTCTTTCCATTCATGAGGATCACTGGCTGCTCTGTAAACTGCAGTTTCTGAGAGCTGACTGGGATTCTGAGAGACCATTCCTGGTCCCTTGGGTCAGAGGTGAGACTTGAAGATCTTCCTATATTCAAAGTCAGTTATTTGTCCACTACACCATGTGGTCAAATACAGACACCAATCATGGCTTATGTTTGTCTGTCATTTTAAAGTTTATACATGCTTTCCTTATATCAATTTTGTATGACCTTTGGCAGACATATCATTATTGCCTCTGTGTAGGTGAGGAGACTGAAGTTCTTGGAGGTTAAACACCTTGCCCACATCAAAAAACTAATGATGACTTGGTTCCAAGTTCCACACCTTTTCTACTATGCTTTGTTGTTTTTCAGAGTGTTAAATGCTGCTACTGGCATTGATGAAAGTGTCAACAAATATTGGACCAGTAAAACATTTTGCAAGGTGGCATGATGGAAATGATGGAGCACTTCCCCCTGAGTTAAGGGTTCTTTTTTTTTTCCTTCTAGTGTTCGTAGACTGGTTGAACTAGCAGCATAACTAAGCCTCTTTTTTTTCTTTAGCATTATCAGCACCTCTTATAATAGTTCACTTAAATTTATTTGACACAGGAAAAATTCAGTACTCACAACTCATCAGACAGGCTTTAATTTACCATTACCCAGTGGTTTTACACAAAGACATTTTATGGACTGATGCGCTGGCTTGGAACTGCAAAGATTGGCGTAGAGAACTATTGCTGCCACCACCGTTAGTCACCAACAAAGGCTGCAGCTTACATTTTGCTTGGACAGCAAGTATGGCATTTCTGCCTTCAAAGCATAATCCAAAAGCGCATCTTTCCAGGCAGATTATGCAGTTTGCATGAGTCCAAAGGTAGATGGGATGGAATGGGTGGGGAGCTGGCAGGAAAGGTAAGAGGAAAAGTATTCCCATATACTCTCTACCACATTCATATTAACAGAGCAGGAACAAGTGAATTAATACTGGCTCCATGTGATGGTACTTTAAAAGAGGAACCAAGTCACTGTTCAAGTAGCTCTATTGCTTTCATACCTTCAAGTATTGGTGTATCTTTCCAAAACACCTTTGGAAAGAGGAGAGGAGGAAACCAAGATGGTGAATCACTCCTAAAATCCCCCCCCCAACCTACAACAACAACAGCAACAAAACGCCTTACTACCACCAGGGGTGACTTGGTAACCAAATAAAGAGAGCTATGAGTTCAATAACTGGAATTATCCCATGGCAAGGATTTTGTTATTACAGAGCACTGATTCCTTTATCTCTCAGAGACAATCAACCTTCAGCTAGAGGAGTGTAACCTTAAAACCCCATAATTCAATTTAACATAGTGTTAAAGTTTGGGGGGATATTTGTCTGTGTGAGAGCTGATACAATCAGTCTGAGGGACCCTAGAACAAAGAGCAGTGGGTGAAGAACATGTCACTTCTATGCCCATTCGTTACCTTGATGAACAAGGAGCTATTAGAGAGAGAGAAAGCATTATCTAAGTGAAGAATGATACGGATTGTTTTAGTTCCTTCTCCTGCAATTGCGATTAGGGCACAGGGTCCCAGTGGGTTGAGGGTAGGTTGTTAGGTTTTTGGTTTTTTTTGTATATGTGGGTGTTGTTGTTGTTGTTTCTCTTCAATAGTGACTAGAAATCAATTTGAGACATAGATCTCTTCCCTCCCACTTGCATCAGTAAATACAAAAAGTTTAAAAGTACTCAGTCATCAAAGACAAACTACAGCAGGTCTGTGAACTTGGTTTTTAAAAAATATTTTGATAAATGTATTTCAAAATTATTGGCTTTCTTTGTACTCCTATGAATTTTATTTTATGCATTTAAAAACATGACTCTGAAGAGAGCTCCATAGACTTCACCACAATGCCAGAAGGGTCTATGATACTAAAAAAAAAAATTAAGGAACTCTGAACTAGAACCTTATTTTTAAGTACTTGCCATCATGCAAAAAGCCAGCAGAGAGTCAACTATGCCTTCCATAATAAAATAACTAATCAAGGAAATATCTCTTTAAAAAAGAATTGGTCTTACCTTATAAAAATAATATTGGTAGTAAATTTCTCCTCATCTTATCTTTAGATATGTATTTATTTTACACATATATGTTAGAGAAAATATCAGCTTCTATTGTAATTGTGATGTTCCTCTTCAAATTACAGGCCTATTTCCTAGACTAGTTCTATACACATTTGCCCAATAAGATTGTTTTCCATTTCACCTAATGTTCTAAGTTAATCGCTATTCTCACTTGACTCTTCTAAGTATTTTACACAAAATGCCAGTTGCTACTAAAATTAGAAATCTAAACAGTGTTGCATATTGTATTTTTGGTTAAAAAATAGAAAATTAGTTTCATAATTTAAATTAGTATTCATTTAAGTGTTTATACTGTGATTTTTAATTCTATTCATTCTCAGTTTAGACAGTCAATGCTTGCACCTCACAGTCCCCTCCCCTCATTCCATAATTTCTTTAATTTTTGCTGGTCAGAGTAGTCTGTTACTATTTGATTACTTTTTCATTTGTGATTGCTCACTAATAATATTCAAAAATAATCAGTTTTGTTCATTGTACTTCCAAATCTAAGTTTACAACATATACTTTTAGTCTGCTGTTCAACATAAAGGCTTATTTTGTAATTTCTTTCACATGTTAATAGAAATTTGGGATCATGAAGCAATAATTTAGATAGATTCTCAAAAAACCTAGAACTTTAATATGACTGAATAGATCTGCCTTAGACATTGAAATTTAGTCCTTCACATAAAATAGCTGCTTTTATTACTTTAAAAATGACCAATGTATTTCATTTTTAAAAGGATAGTAAAAGTTTCTTAATCAAAAACTTCATAGGGATTTTTTACCGCATGGATTTACTGCACATGGGTTGCATCTGCACAGACCCAGTAAACCTGCCAGCTCAAACCAAGTCAATACAGGCTAGCACATCAAGATTCCACATTTTCAAAATCTCCCTGATCTGGTAAATATTAGAGAATCTATTCTTCTTGGGCTCTGCATGCACAGCTCTCAAGGAGACATTTATGAGAAGTTAAAGAATTAAGAGGAAAATAAAAGCTACATCACTTTTTAGTTTTTTATTTTAAAAAGAAATCTTTATTGGAATTTCAATAATTCATTTAGCAAAGTGTGCAAAAAAAAATCTCACAGGAGCCTTTCCTTAATTTCATACTTTTTGCTGTCTATTGAAAATCATGTCCAGAACATCCCCTATATCACCTAGACTCAAAACCAGAATGTATCTTAAAACTATTGTGAGCAATAATCTGGATGAGGATCCAAAAGAACATTATAACTAAATCAGAGTTAGTTAGAATCCAATTTCAGTTTCTTCTTTATTAGAAGAGTAATTTTTAAATTTTCAAACTTTTAAAGTATAAGCTTCTGCAATGCAAGGAGCAAATAGTTATTTGCTATTTCTTCCATAGTCATTGTAATTGCTTAGACTAATAGGGTCAAAATAATTAATGGAGGAATTGTTAATTTTAGTTAATTGTAAAATAATTTATTTGCCAAATACATTAGGACTCATGTATTATTCTTTTATGTCATACCGATTTAAATTCTTAAAAATAAGACTCCTATTCAAAGGTCAGTGTAAAATCCAGGAACCATCAATTAAGCTAACATGTATAAGGTCTTATCTTGGATCTGGTATAGGGTCCAGCCCACCCTCCTTTCTTCCCTCCCACAACAAGAATGGAATCAAGTTCAGCTCTGTTTTTCAGTATGGGTTCTAAATGTCTTTGCTTCTGATATGCAAAGAGAAACGGTCAATATTCTTACACATGACACCATCTTCACTCAAAGCAGACAAAGCGGAAGCTGGGTAGCTGAAAAATAACTTGTTTTGTTAGCAAGACAAACAGTGCTTGTGTCACCTCTTAAAATTGAGTACAACAAACCTATACATCTTTTAAGTGCATTTAATGTTAGGGAAACATTCTAGAATTGGACATTTTAACTCACAAAGGCTCCATATAACACTTGAAAGGTGACTGCAGCTTTGCATTATCAATATCCTTCATCCTGTATTAGTGGTATTCTCTCTCATAATTCCAAATCAGAAAACAACAAAACATAAAACACAAGATACCCAAATTTAAATCTGACTTAATCTTGGGGCAGCAAGGATATTTTTATAAGTCTGTCTGAAGAGTTGGCAATATTTGCTGGAAAATTTCAGAAAAACACTATATTTATAGATTTATCAGTCAACTCCTTCATATTATGAAATTGGGAGGGAGTTGAAGGGAAGAACATGATTTCTTAAGTTTTCCAGCTTTAAGCCATAGTAACTTGAAAGTTGGTCACTAGAGTTAAACAAGTTTAACAAGGGTTCCAATATAGCCCTTTAGGAGAAAATCTTCAGCCTTCTACCTTGAGAGTTGTCATATTATTCCCAACAGACCATTTCTGAAGTGTTTAGTACCTATTTATAATTTGCCCATTTAAGATCCCAGATAATAAAGAAGCTTCCCTCTCTCCACATTATTATTCATTGGAGGAACTTAAGTCACTGATTGCTTCAATTTGCCTAATTTTTATTTTAAAGGAAAATAAACTGAAGAATTTTGGTACAAAACTCAATATTTTGGGGGTGGCTAGGTGGTGCAGTGGATAGAGCACCGGCCCTGGAGTTAGGAGTACCTGAGTTCCAATCTAGCCCTCAGACACTTAATAATTACCTAGCTGTGTGGCCTTGGGCAAGCCACTTAACTCTGTTTGCCTTGCAAAAACCTAAAAAAACCCAGTATTTTTTATTGGAAGCTTCAGAGCCATTTGATTTATAAGTGTAAGAGAATATCTGAGTCACCTAGACTAAGTTCTTTATTTTATGGATGAGCAAACTGAGGCTAGGAGAGATTATGAAATTTGGCCAAGATTTGACCCCATATACAATTCTCTTTCCACTGCATCATGCTATCTCTTTCTCCCCTCAAATCATAATTGAGGAATCCAATTATCATCATTAGTCAATATAGTAAGTGGGAGGAAAGGTTTCTTTTGGACTAGATGCACATTGAGGTCTCTTCTTCAATACCCATATACTAAAAATTGTATAAGATCACACCAAGCTGAGGCTCAAACCCAAATCTAGCTTTTTTCCCCCTTGGGGATTGGTGAAGGGAAGAAAACAAGGATTTCTAAAGCACCTACCATGTGGCAGTTCCTTCACTAAATACTTTAGAAAAAAATCTTATTTCATTTCCACTTCACCAAAAATATATATTCAAGGAAGACTGCTTCCTTGTAACTATAAATGAGAGGTTTCTAAATACTTATGAATCTTTTTGAAATGAAAAGAAAGCCCAAATGCTCTCATCTATCCAAGTACATGGGCAGCTCATTAATGACCAAGCCCACAGAACTCAGAACTCCAAGAAATCAGTGACATAGGGGTCTCCCCTGGCCATTGTATATTTTTCTAAAGGATGGTCATGCTAGGATGTGTCCTCCAGGATTCTTCCAGAAGCTCTTCTATGAAAATCTACTCCTTCCAGTACCACGGAGAAAAGAAGCATATCATTAATAACCTTTACTAAGCAGGGGGCTGGGGGTAGGGGTGGTGGAGACTTCCATTGTTTAGACAACCAAACAACTCCTGTTTTGTTCTTTACAAACAGAGAAGGCTAGCTGGCACAGAGAGGTTCTGGAGATAAGGAGATTCAAATTTTCATTGAAAAAAATGACTACCTAAAATAAAGAGATAAATGTGAATACTGGATGTTGACTAAAAATAATCAGGGTTAACTCCTTGAAAAGCCATAGATATTGTGCCATGAAAAGGTTCCTTTCAGTATCTAAGTTGGCCTAATAAATTATTTTAAATTTTATTTCAGATGCTGCTCATGGGAATGGACAACTAGTAATTTCATAATTCTTTTTTTAAGTGAATAATTTTGTATATGTAAGCTAACTTCTTTTATGGATTTTTAAAAAAGAACAGCCACTATCTATTTGTAAGTTAATCACATTTTCAACTGGGGGAGGAACAAGGGAATCACCAAACTACCCTCCTCCGTCTACTTAATCTTTGTAATGTTATTCTTACCATTTTCCCCTGTGATCCATTTTCATCTTGGTTTAAACCATACCTCTCCTGCAATTCCTCAGCTTTTAGGAAGGTTACATCATACTACGTGCAAAATTCTGGGTTAATATCCCATTTTTTTCTAAACCTCTAACTTTAGGATTTCAATATTTTTATATGATCATAGTGTTTTCCCTTTTGGAATACAACAAAAACAATATATGTCAGCTTGTTCCTCATTTAAGTTAAATTTCTGGGGATAGCTTGCATATTCAAAACAGTTAAATTAGTTTCTGTCCTTTAAAAAGCAAAAACCTAGAGACTCCAAACATTTTATGTTATTCCTTAATTAAGTTTCTTAAGTACTTTTTCTAATCAAAAGGGGGGAAAAGTACCCCACTTTTAACCTCTTTATCTTCAGTTCTCATGGTTCACATAATTCATTAAGCACTCTCCTAACCATAAACAGGTAAACAAGCAGAGACCTAAAGATAAAAGATAAATCATTCCATTCCACTAGTATTTAAAAATATATTTAACTTGACTGTGTAACATGTTTTCAAAAGCAACTTTTCATTGTTCTTGGTCACAGAAACAAACATTCCATCCCAGGACAAAAGTATATTAAAGGCCATAGACTGCCACATCCCTTTGGGGGGGAAAAGTGTCTCCAAGAGAAGTTTTGATGACACTTCTGAATATTTATTGTATAGGCAATAAATCTCTCAGGTTCCATCTCATTTATATACCTGTCCAGCCTTACCACTGGCTATTTGCTCTTCATCCAACCATTAATAATATCCAAATTATGCCTGGCCGGACTATAATTGTAATCTGTAAAAACTAGTGAATTTAATATGTTTGATCTGGGAGATCTGTTGAAGTCCACTGGGGCTGCTAATCATGTCCATTATAATAATAAAGCACAATGTACTAGAAAATTTGGTTTATGAAATCTGGTTCCATCCTCTATATGTATCTGTTTGGAAATGAAACCAGACATGTAAACAATCTTAGTTTTTCAGCAACATTGTATGAGGTTAGAGTTTGGAGACAAACAACCTTTTTGGAGGGGAGTGGGTGGAAGGAAAAAGCAGGAATGTCTTGGGATTGCTCCAATACCTTTCTGAAGGAAAAAATATTTAGCTTTTTCTTGCTGAGGTGTGGAGTGATAAAATAGGAAGACAGAAATGGGAAAATATATAAAATAGTCATAGAAATGTTACATCAACAGAAAAAAGAAAGATATGAAAGAAAAGAAAGGAAAAGAGAAAAAGGGAAAAAGGGAAAAAGAAAAAGAAAGAAAAGTATTATGGCCTTAGACCACAAGAGGGGGCTACAGAACTCTTATCTCTTCCTTGGTCCATAAAACCCTCTTAACTGCTACTTTATAGACACTCAATTACAACAAACCATAATACATTAAGGCATTAAAATACACATATATCCCAACATATGCCAAAACAAGTACTACATAGGCAGGCCTACCAGAACGGCACAATTTCCTGCCTCCCACATAAATAAATCTTAATGCATCTTTTAATGGATTTATAAGATTTTTACATTTTAAACCAAAAAGGAGGAGAAAAAGACAGTTCATTCTGGTAGATAATCCCCTTGGTGTGAAAAATAGCGAGAACTGTGATAAAAATTATACAAAGATTGGAGGGTATGACAGGGGAGGAGTGAAGTCAGGATTAAGGGAACTAAAATTTATGTAGTTTAGAAAAATGACGGCTCTGGGGAGAAATGATCACAGTCTATAAATACCTTCCAAAGGTAACAATATAAATGAATTAGGGGAATTATTCAGTCTCAGAAGATGTTACAGAAAGGAGCCAATGGCCTGAAACTAAGGAAGGAAAAGTTTAGGTTAGACATGAAGAATAAATTGGTAGTAATAATCAAGAGGGAAAAGAGCCCAGGAAAGGAAGCACCCAAAGTGTGATGGCTATATTCAAGAATTAATTAGATGAGATATTAGTGAGAATGATGTGAATTCATTAGAAGGGCTAGATTAGATAATTCAAATGATCCTTTCTAAGGTCTGATAATCTCTTGGCCAAATATGCTCTCAGCATTCTCCTACACCCTTCACTGACAATGAGGATTTGTTGGGGAGTGTCTGTCTCATAATAAAAATTAACCATGTGGTTTTCTTTATTAAAATTCTGTCTGGGTATCAATATATAATCACAAAACAGCACAATTAACCACCACAACAAGGACCATCCTTCTGAGAAGAAAAGCTAAGAGATCTACAGATTAGAAAAGTCTAGGAAAAAGCATTAGCTTTTTCTACTGAAAATTTTATGGAACAGGTCTGGCTCTGCCAGAGATGGAGGAAGGATTCTAGAGAGGAAGCACTTCTTTGAAGAAATAACTTTCCTCTGGTTCCTAATATTGTGAATATTAGGAGAACCACTTTAATGTTCATTACATATTAGAACTCAAGTTATCCTAGTTCTAAATCACATAGTGCTCCCCCATTAAAAAGAAAAAAAAGAAAAAAGAGCAATATATTGGCTAGCACTCAAAAGCAAAAAAGCCCACCCAGCAGAGCTTGTAGAGCTCAGGTGTAATATATTTCATGAAATCAGCCATACTCAGGTGAGCCATTAGGTGCTCCAACAGCTGAAGTTTAGTATTGATTTAATGAATATTATTAAAATGTTCTGAATTTATATGGAAAGTTAGGATTTCCAAGTCAAAGCCAACAAATTAATTAAATATGTTTTTAGTTCCATTCAACAAACATTTCTTAAGCACCTGCTTTGCTCAAGGGGTAGTAGTGAGCTGCTTACGGATACTGAGATTTTTTTTTTTTAATTATATTTCCAGTACCTTCAAGAAGCTTACATTTTACTGAAGGGAAGGAAAAAGTATATATAAAGTAGGAAGTGGTTAAGGTAAAAGAGAAAATCAGACTAAGAACTCCAGGGAAATCTGAAGAGGGAGAGAAAAACAAAATACGGACATGACACTATTACAAAATGGATTGACACTAAAGCAAAATAATTTCTTAAATGTCACTTTCTCCATAAGCCTTCCAAGTCCCAGTCATCTCTTCTGTCTCCTAACATCCATTGCACTAAAATACAATTTGTCCAGTGTTTGATTAGAGCTTTCTTTTCATTGTTTCCTAAAAGTCTTTCCTTTCCAACTAGAATATAAGCCCCTTCAGGGTAGGGCCCCCCTCCAATCTTTTTCTATCACCCTAGAGCCTGTAACAGAACTGAGCACAGAGGAGGTAACTTAAAAAATACTTGCTTATTAGTTGATTGTCATCATCATTTCAAAAAAAGTAAAAGTATGTTCTAAAGGCTAGATAAATAAGTCATGCAAACTCAATATTTTAATTGTTCCTCAGACTTTGTATCCTAAATGTACCTTCAAGCATTTAAGTCTCAACTGCAATTTATTCCTTACAAAAATCTTCCTGAGAGGTAGCACTTTGTACAGATGATGCCACTGATATTGTAGTGACCAAGTTCCTTGACCAGGGTCATAGGCCAGTGTCAAAATCATGTGAGGATACATTTCTCACTGTGAGGTACAAAATTTCCAGGAGCCGGCTGTTTCTAACACACTAGCTGTGTGACAGTGGGCAAATTTTTCCCTCTTTGGGCCTCAATTTTCTGTTCTGTGATTAGGGGGATTGAGTAAATGATTTCTAAGCTTCCTTCCAGCTCTCAGATCCTACGACTTTTTGAATAAAATCAGTTTAAATTTGATTCCAGTAAGATAGGCAATTCAAAGTTCCAGGAATATAGATACACATACACACACATATGCACATACACATATCTATGGACACACATATGTAAGAAGTATTTTATTATGTACTGGTAGAAGGTTAAAGTTTAAACACACACTCATCAACAACCCAACAGCATTAGACTAAAGAATGAAAAATGGACAGTTCATAGACAGATAATTGTTATTGTTTTTTTATTCTTCACAAAACATGTATAATCCTTGGTAATCATTTGTTTAAGTTATATAAATTACCGTCAACTTTGAAATCCAGTTTGTCATTCTCATCTGTGATTTATGCCATACTATGTAAAAGACATGATGACTTGGATCTAATAAGACATTTATCTTCATGAAAGAGGCCACTGGAATCCCAAGTGAAGGGTGACTTACCCTACCCTCATTACTGTTAACTCAACGCAGAGTTCTTAATTTTTCCCAATGAACTGAAACCTGATGGTCTTACCTAATGGTGATGACCAAAACCAGGGCAATGATCCACCCTTCTAATGAAGTTGAACTAATATAGCCATACTGATCTAATGTCCCAAGACACTGATAGGCACACATGCATGTACTTCACTACCTTTGAATACAGCCAAGGAAACAAGGGGCTGGAAGGCAGTAGCTATTGCCAATACTTCTACAGAGGCCACTAACCTTTCTAAGATTCTGAGTCTACTTGTCAACAGTATATAAAATTAGAAAGAAATAACAAGCTGATTATAATATGCTACCAATTATTTGGTGCTATTTAGTCCTTTCAATTGTGTCTGACTTGATATGAGACCTCTTTTGGAATTTTCTTGGCAAAAATACTAGAATGATTTTCTAATTCCTTCTCCAGCTCATTTTTACAGACAAGGAAACTGAGACAGAGTTAAGTGACTTGCTCAGGGTCACATAGCTACTAATTATCTGAGGCCGGTTTTAAACATGGGAAGATAAATGTTCCTGACTATAGGTCTGGCAACTCTATCTACTTTGTCAGCTGGCTATCTCTGGGGCAATTAAGATGAGGGTAGTAGGGGGTATAGAGGATATAGTTCCAGGACTGGAATCAAGAAGACTAGTCTTCTTGAGTGAAAACTCTATTGCTGTGTCCACAAATGAGGTGAATTCTTTAAAGAAAAGCTCTCCATTCATCACAGGGAGGAAAGGAAAGAAAGCTAGGAAATGTGCCTCTATTAAGGGTCTTATTCTGAAGCAGGCACTGCATGAAGGGCTTGACAATGATTATATCATTTAATCCTCACACCAATTCTTCAATGTAAGTTGCTATTGTTATCTTCATCTTTTACAGTTCAGGAAACTGAGGCAATTGGAAATTGAATGATTGCCCAGGATAACACAGCTAAGTTTCTGAGATTCAATTTGAAGTCAGGTCTTCCTGATTCTAGATCCAGTTGGTCTTTCACTGCCTCAAAAAAACCAAACCATTAGGTACAACAAAAGGAAATGAGATAAATAATTGTCTGAACACACAAACATATAGATATATAAACACACATAGTTGTTATTTGACTCACTTACCTACCTATACATAATAAAAATATGCTTAAAATACACATGTAGATTTTTCTGTCTTTAAGTCTAGTGTTCTTATTTGATGTAACACCCAGCTAGGAGGTGAGAGATGAGGAAACCCTGAGCTAAAATAAAAATACACTTAAAAATCACATGTGGTTTATTCAAAGTATTGCCATTACAATTATTATTATTTACTTGGGGACACATATCAAAGAAAGCAATTAACCTGATCCTAACAGTGATTAGAAAGGGAAAAAACTCCCAGTTTGGGGTCATATCATATCATTTAGGCCATTAGGACACTTGAATATTTTACCAGCCTAAACCCTCATGTAAGGCATACCTACAAAGGGGAAATAATATCCTTCTCACTGCTGAAACAATTTCCTTAATTAGCAGGCATTTACCAAGCATAAGGCACTGTGTTAAGTTCTGGGGATACAAACAATTCCATTTTGGGGGGAATATAATATTTAATAGATAAGTAGATACAAATGACTCTTTTTCTCTTCCTTCCCATCTTTTCCTCTCCTCCTTTCTTCTTTTCTCCTTTTTCTTCCTCTCTTCTTCCTTCTCTTTCCTTTTCTATCCTCTACTCTCATCTTCCTTCTTCTTCTCTATCCTATTTTTCTCCGTCCCTCCTCTGATCTCTTCTCCACTTTTCTTCCTTCAACTCATCAAATACAAAGTATTTTTTTCAGGGTTTGGGCGCATCAGCAAAGGTCTCATGTAGAAGGTAGCACCCACTAGGCTTTGAGGGAAGTTAGGCAGAGGGAGCCAATCCAGGGAGACAAGGAAATGGAAAGTTGTACATAAGGAATGGCAACTAAACCATATTGTTGGAACACAATATACAAATAGAAGTAAGGTTTAATAAGCCTGGACACTGAGCTACACTGGATAGAGCATAGGCCCTGAGTTCAAATAATACCTCAGACACTTACTAGTTATGTGGCCTTGGGCAAGTCACTTAACTCCTGTCTGCCTCAGTTTCTTCAACTTCTTCAACTAGAAAATGAAGATAATATTAGTACCTAATCACAAGGTTGTGAGGATCAAATGAAATAATTGTAAAGTATCTTGTGAAGCACCTGGATTGCAGTAGGCTCTTGCTAATGCTTGTTCCTTCCCTTCTCCTTATAAATCACTTTACATGACAGAGGGATTTGTATTTCATTCTAGAGGCAATAAGAACCATTGGAGACTTCTGAGCAGAGGAGCCACAGGGTCAGAATATTTAGCAATGTCACTTTGGTAGCTAGAATTTACACAATGTTTTAAGATTTACAAAGCACTCTGCATCTGTTTATTAGAATCTCACAACAATCCTATTAGGTAGGGCTATTATTGTTCCCATTTTACAGAGAAAGGCATTGAGGTACTTGTCCAGAATCACACAGTTAAGGTCAATGGCTAGATATGAGATTAAGGATTTTTCTGTCTTTTAAGTCTAGTGTTCTTCTTTGATGTGTCACCCAGCTAAGATGTGAGAGATGAGGAAGTGCTGAGCTATGATGGCAGCTTGAGTGAATGGTGAGGAGAATGTAGTTGTGATAGATACTCTAAAGGCAGAATCAATAATAAATGGCAAATGACTGGATGGGTGGATGAGGAAGAGTTAGGGGTCAAGGATAACTCTGGGGTTGTGAACTGAGAGCACGGTCATACATTTATCAGCAATAGAAAGGTTAGGAAGAGCAACAAGCTTCAGGGGAAATACACATTGAATTGAAAATGTTTATGGCCCATTTAGTTGGCAATGTCTAATAGGTAACTGTTGATGTAATACTAGAGCTCAGGAGAAGGAGTAGACCTATATCTAGGGCTCTGGATTCACCTACATAGAAATGCCAATTGAATACATGCTTGCTGACAACATCACTAAGAGGGAGAAGAAAGAGGAAAGAGACCTGGGCAGAGCACTGGGGGAACCCACAGTTAGGAAACCCACACATGATTGATCCAACAAAAGAAACAAAGGAATGGGCAGAGAGGTAGGAGAATCAAGTTGGAACCGTATTACAAAAACTCAGAGGAGAGGTTTATGAATAATGTCAAATAGTAGAGAGAAGTCAAAATGTATGAAGGTTGAAATTGGTATTTAAGAACTCATTGCTTATTCTGAAGAGAGCAGATTTTCTTAAGTGAAGTTAGAAGCCAGATTTTGAGACAAAAAGAAGAGAAGAAAGCAGAAGCAATAATAACTTTTTCTAGAAGTTTGACTTTTAGTGAGAGAGAAGATATTAAATGATGATCTGAAGGGATAGTAGTGTCAAATGAAGTGCGTTTTTAAACACATGTGAATCTAATCCCAGATAACAATTCATATTAATAAAGGTTTGCAAAATACTTTACAATTCTATGAGATAGGTAGTATAAGAGAGGTTTATTATCCCCATTTTACAGAAGAAGAGACAATTAGAGAGGTTAAATAATTTACCCAGGCACACACAGCCAGAATCTGGCAGTATGTAGAATTGAACCCAGATTCTTAGAATACAAATTAAGTACCTTTTCTAGTATTCCAAGTTGCTTCCAGATTTAGCATGAGCAGTGGGATCACTTACCACAAATCTCATATCAGTCATTCATACAGCCTCAGTAACCATTCTTAGCAACATAGTAATTTGTTCCATTTAAGAAATTAAACATTGGTAATTTAACATATTCCTACAGTAATTTGACACTTTACACCTGCCTCCTAGCTAAGGGCTTCAAGCTGGTTTATAAATAAAAAATTTGATAACTAATTTACAGATCAACAATCCTTGGTACAAAAAATGTAAGCCATTCAGGGAAATTTGGAGAAAAAGTCCCAAATTGTTTATTACAAAATGCAGCCAGTGTTTCCTATTTTCACTGAAGAAAACAGCATACTATAGTAGGAATGATCTGGATTTGGGTCCAGGGTTTGGATCTTGATTCTGATACTTTACTGACTGTGGTCTCCATCTGTTCATTTGTAAAATGGGTGGGAAAATGCCTGTAGTACCTCCCTCATACAGTTGTAGTGATAATTAAATGAGATAATGCATATAAAACTCCTAAAAAGTACCAAAATAATTATCACCTATGGGTACCATTATTATTCATTCTTAACACAGAAACAATTTTAAACATTTGGTGAATTGTACATTCAGCCAAATATCATCAGGCATACTCTCCTCCTATCCCCACCATAAATAATTAAAAGAAAGAATACACAATAACAAAGTTAGAAGGACTCGATCCAATCCCTTTTACTTACTCTGGAATAAGGCTGGAGTTCCACCAAGTATGCCATAGGAATATCAGGAAGCCATCCTGATAGGTGTTAACAAGAGGCCAGTGACCACTGTCATAAGATGCTTGACTATAAGCTTCCAAACCCATTCTCCAGTCCCAACCTTGGGAAGCCAAGAAAACTATGCCAAAGTCACACCAAAAATCTCCTTTCAAAACTGGGTTTTCTCTGGAAGCTTCTCTATTTTTAATGTCCCTCTCACCAGCACTAGCACTTGGATGATGTTTACAATTTCTCCCCTTTGATCAGAGGGCATAGCCTAAGGAACTGAGCTCCACCACTAATTCTGCAGTTTTTTAAATCACCACCCTCTGCATCAGATGCTGTTTTTACTGCCATACACCCTCTTTCCTGAAGAGAATGACACTCATTCTATGACATCCAACATCTTGATACAAAAATTAAAGCATTTTCTTTCTTGATTTCCATCTTGCTGCACCTGTTCAACATCTCTCACCACTCCCCTTTTTTTTCTTTTATTGTAATGAGTCTGGTACAATACATTGCTATGTCTTCAGATTTCACTCTTGATGAAAGAATTTTTCTTTAGTTCTTAAGACCTGAATTATAAATTTCCCTTCTGCTAAAAAATGCTGCACCTGCCTCTGAAATGTTTTGGTTTTTCCTTCAATGTTTTACATGATCGCACATGTGTAACCTATATCTTATTTCTTACTGTCTCAGGGAGCTGGAGTGGAGGGAAATGATAGAATTGGAAACTCAAAACTTTAAAAAATGTTAAAATTGCTTTAACTTATAAATTGGGGAAAATATCTTTTTTTCCTTCTTAAAGGACATATATTAAGATGAGAAACTATATCTGTTGACTGAGAAGTCCATAAATCTAAACAATTATTTTAAAATCGTTAATGTACTTAGAGGCATAATGAGCAAGCAAATTTTAGTTTGCTGGGTAAGATGGCTGGGTAAATTTCAAGAGGACCTAAGAACTAAGTATTAGACCCAGAGATCCCATCTGAGCTCCAAGCCTATTCAGGTCTGGAAATGTAACTCTTGTATTCATTAGCAAATTTTTTGTTATAGATGGTAGGGTTATGCTCCTGTGGGCATCTTTTTTTAGAGTATGTCAACATGTCCTCAGTTCATCAAGGCAGGGGCAGAGAAGGGGACATGATTAGGCCGTTCCATGCCCTCATTTTTATGCACGGTTTAATCTGTAACCTTTTGTTTTCTTTCTTTTTTTCTTTTTTTGGCAGCGCACCTGGTCAGGTTGCTACATTCTTCCAGGACTCTTGGCAGTTTCTGTAGATATACATGAACCCTCAGTACAGCTCTTCATTTTGAGGTTCCAGGTTGAAAGACTCAGTTCCCTTTCAGGGAATTCCTTGTTGTCTTTTCTAACTAAATTTAGTACAAGGCTCTACCTTATTCAGAAAAACTGAGCAACAAATCTGACAAATTGTCTTTATATATTTTGATTTTTTTTTAGGTTTTTGCAAGGCAACTGGGGTTAAGTGGATAGCCCAAGGCCATATAGCTAGGTAATTATTAAGTGTCTGAGGCTGGATTTGAACTCAGGTACTCCTGACTCCAGGGCTGGTGCTCTATCCACTGTGCCACCTAGCTGCCCCCATATTTTGATTTTTTAGAAACTAGGAGCTTTAAAAAGACAGACATTGTAAAGAATTTTGGAAGGGTGCATCATCCTTTGCTCTTCAAGAGTGACTCAAGCTCTCAGTGGTGAAAAGGAAGGCAGTTTGAAGGATGTGATGGCTACCTGTAATGGCAAAATGCATTGAAACAGGTCTATAGAGTCAAGACCAGTTGATTTTATTGACCTCCCCTTCTGGTTTCACAGTTATCATATTGGGAAACTGGCAGATTTCCTTGAGGGTTCATCTTATCTTTTCCCTCTGACTTCTACTGCCTTTTGCTAATCTATGACAAAAACATAGATTAGCAAAAGGGTTGTTCAACCCTTCAACTGCAGAGGTATGGGGAAACATCCTCCACAGAAAAAGGAAATATACTAATAACTAGTATTTAAATAGTACTTTTAGGTTTGCAAAGAACTTCACAAATATCATTTCAGCTTATCTTCATAACAATCACTAAGGCACTATTATTATTCTCACTTTATGTTGAAGAAAATGAGGAGAAGTTAAATGAATTGTCCAAGGTCACACTTAGTCAATGTTTGAGGACTGATTTGAACTCTGATCTTCCTGACCCCAGCCCAGTGCTCTACTCACTGCTCCACCTAGATGTCTGATGCAGATCAACTTATTTGCAATATTTTTAAACTTTTTTTGTGGCTTATGAAACCTACAGGCCCTTTCTCAGAATAATATTTCTAAAGGCAAAAAATAAAAGAGGTCAGACTACAAAGTAAACTTATAACACTGAAATATAGTAATGAAATTTTTTTATTTTAAAAAATTCATTGACCTCAGGTTAAATACATAACCTTAAAGGGCTGTCTGGGGCACTGAGAGGTTAAGTGATTTGCCCATTGTTATCTACCTGGTAGGTGGCAGAGATAGCCCTTTAGCCCAGATAACTCTAAGGCTTACTCTTTCTCTCTCTCATATCAAGTTTATTCAGAATTAATTTTAATAGCATTTATGCAGTGCTTTAAAGTGTGCAAAATGAGCAAGGTTCAGGGTCTTTGGGCTCCACAGTTAGTAAGTGTAGAAAGCAGCACTTGAAAACACATCTCCCTGATTCAATGTTCTGTTCTCTGTCCACTGAACCACATAACTATCTGCCTGGTATCTGCAAACTGTGTGACCTTGAGCAAATCCTTTTACCTCTCTCAACCTCAGTTTCCCCATCTGTAAAGTGAGGTAGCTGGACTAGATGGCTTGTTAGGTATCCAGATGGCCTCTGAGGTTCCTTCCAGCTCTAAATGTAAGATCACAGGATGTCCTTTCTGAGGTAATAATTGGGCATACCTGAGATCCATAAAGGAAGTAAAGCCATTAAGTAGTGAAAAGAGATACTGCAAAGCCTATAAATCTCATGTACTTTATTTGAAGAAGTCCTCAGGTCTTCATTCAGAGCCTCTTCACTTTCTCTATTGCTGTTATTATTGTTCAGTCATTTCTAAATATTCAGTAACCCAAGAGGTCACTGACCATTTGGAGTTTCTTGGCAGAGATACAGGAATGATTTGCCCTTTCCTTCTCCAGCTTATTTTACAGATGAGGAAACTGAGGCAAACAGGATTAAGTGACTTGTCCAGGGTCACTAGTAGTGTTTGAGGCCAGATCTGAACTCAGAGAAATGAGTCTTTCTTACTCCAGGGCCAAGCACTTCATCCACTGTATCACCTAGCTGCCCACTTTCTTTAGACACAGCTTTAACTGCTAGGCAGTGCAATGGAGAAAACAATGGACCTGGAGTCTAAAATACTTGAACTCAAATATGACCTCAGACACTTACTAGGCATGTGACCGTAAGTCACTTAATTGCTGTCTGCTTCAGTTTCCCCAGTTGTAAAATTAGGATAATAATAGCACCTACATCCCAGAATTTTTGTGGAGATAAAATATTTGTAAAGGATCTTGCATATCTGAACATGTTATATATCTATTTAATTTTTTTTTGCAAGGCAATGGATTAAGTGACTTGCTCAAGGTCACACAGCTAGGTAATTGTCTCAATCCACATTTGAACTCAGGTCCTCTTGACTCCAAGGCTGGTGCTGTATCTACTACACCACCTAAATGTCCCTATGAAAATATTATACAAATGCTAGCTGTTACTTTTATTATTATCAAGAATTGTTTTGAGGATCAAATGCGATAAAATATAAAGCTTTTTGTTAATTTTAAAAGGTTATATAATGTTGGCATTATTTGAACCCAGGTCCTATGACCCCAGATCCAGGGCTCTTTCTACCTTACTAAATTTGTCTTAAATTAGAAGATTTGTCAAAAATGAACAATGGCGTCTGGGCTTCTTCAAGTTTAATATATCAAATCTTCTAAAAGTGACCCCTGGCTATCAATCTAATCTGGTCTCACATACACACACACACACACACACACAAACATACACACAGACAGGCCATTATTTTCCCCTCTCCCTTCCCACTAAAGCCTGACACTCCACCCCGGGATGCTAGGTGCTATAATAGCTTAACTTTCATTTTTATCTTGCCTGAAACCAGGCTTTCATACCATTTTCCAGCCATCTCCGGCCATTTCTGTCATGGGGAGCCATTTTAGCTGCTTATCATGTGCTGTCTTTCTCCATTAGAACATAAACTCCTTGAAGGCAAGGATTATTTATGGTTGCTTGCATTCAAAACCCTAATGAGTTATACAGAATTCAAGATATAGGAAGTATTTATTGGCACTATATCTATTTGCAAAAGCACACAAATGAGCATTATGTTATGTACATATACATATATATATATCCCATGTCCCAAAACTTCTGATGCCATGAGAATTGGTAGTATTTAAAATCTCAACAAAACATGCCCACAATGAAGACTATAATTCTAGGATGGAAATTATCAGTTAATGCAACAGTTTGAACTGTCAAAGGGACCACTTAAATGAACCAAAAGGGAATATGTGAAAAAAGAATTAAAAAAAACACTAAAGGAGATGGGGAGATGGGGGAAGGGAGCAGATGGCATATGCTAATATCTGGTCCAAAAAGTCATTTGAAAAAGCTAAACTAAATCTCAAGAAAATCATAATGAGGAAAAAAAAGTAGAAGGAACAAAGGCTAGTAAAAAAGAAACAAGAAATTATCTGTTCAATTTTCCCTTCACATCCATAAGGGGTCCACATGCTTTCATTTTAGTATCCTAGATCATCTTGATTCTTCTGCCAAGTTCTGGGAATACTCGGCATACCAGGATAGGCCACCAGTAAGAGATTTCCCTAAGGTCATGGCTTAGTTGACTTAGGTGATATCTTATCATGGCTCACTGAGCTCAGTGGTCCCAATTAATCACGCATGGAAGGCTCTCAATTCTCAGACAATGTGGCAAAGGCGATGAGCCTCATAAAAATAGCAACATGGGCTTTGTTACATTCAAATATTCACCTGGCTTTGGGGCTCAAGTTTATACAAAGAGATCAATATGGCATCTCCCCACCCCCAGTATAGAATTAGTGTTTTCCTGACCACCATTAACTCCAAGAGTACTGAATTCTTCAAAAGGGCCGGTATCTAGGAAAACAAATGAAGGTGGGTCTACAAAGCCAGCAATCATCTCTGTAAACAATTCAGTGGGAACATAAATGGTAGGAGACAAAGAGAGCAAGAATAAAACTTAACAGAATTAGGCCATTTGGAACCCAGAAAGAAAGGAGGACACTTACCCTCATCGTGATAATCTGACATAAAAGATGCATCTGACATTAAACTAGGGCCATGAGTCCCACTGGGATTGTCTTCAGAACTGTCCTGCCCAAAGTAATTTTCAGTTTGGTCATCTCCTTTAAAAAGAAGAAAGAAAAATATTTTTTAAAAAAGAAAGAAACAGGTTTATAATATATTGTGAATATTTTCTAAAAATAATTCTGAAGATTTCTTCTTGTGTACACAAATAGCTTCTTTATTTCTTCTTGAAGGCCTCTTTCAGCACCCAAATATAAACACCTTAAGATTTAAGCTGGGGGCAGCTAGGTGGCACTGTGGATAGAACACCAGTCCTGGAGTCAAGAGGACCGAAGTTCAAATTCAGCCTCAGACACTTAATAATTACCCAGCTGTGTGACCCTGGGCAAGCCACTTAACCCCATTGCCTTGCCAAAAAAGAAAAAAAAAGATTTAAACTGTATATGTTAAGGAGATAAGTGGCATAGAATAATTTGCAATTCTTCAAAACACCTTCTTGCTGCCTGAACAACAAGAAGAAAAATAAATGAACAATAAAAACTGTGACTTCACTGCATTCTGGAATTGTGGGGCAGCTAGTGACACAGTTGACAGAATGCTGGATCGGAAGTCAGGAAGACTTACCTGGACAAGTCCCTAAACCTTTCTCAGACTTGGTTTCCTCATCTGTAAAATGGGGATAATCATAGTGCCCACCTCCTAGAGTTGTTGTAATGATAAAATGAGAGAACATATACAAAGTGCCTTGCAAACTTTATATAAATGCAAGCTGCTGCTGCTGCTCCTGTTGTTATTCTACACCCCTGCAAACAACTGTTTCATTCTATGACTGGTCACAAGTAATATCTATAACTCTTATTTCCACTGATCTTTTGATATCTTTTGATAAAGTTCCGAGAGATAATATTTGCGGTGCAAAGTCATAATAATAATGACAGCAACAGACACATTTACAGAGAGCCCCTTAAGGTTTGCAAAGTGCTTTCTGCAGACCATCTATACCTAGGAAGAAAGGTATCGTTAAGTTCTGGATTGAAAACATTGCTTAGTCTTTGTGTCCTAGCTCTCAAGCTGGAAGGCACTCCAGGTCTGACAAGTTCACATTACAAATGAGGAAACTGAGGTCTTGAAAGACAAAAGTGGCTGGACAAAGTTACAGAAATAGTAAGAGGCAGAAGCAGAATTCAAACTCAACACCCCTACCTGCCAATTCAGTGCTTTCCCCCATTAAAACATTTCCACTTTTATTTCAGTACTTTCACTTTTATACAAACCTCTTCCTCTGGCTCTAAAAGTATCAGCACTTAAAGAGGACCTCAGCTGTGCAGTTACTTCAAAAGACTGAAGCAAGATGGTAGCTGGTTCAGAGAGAGGAAGCCAAAGCTCTCTTAACTCATCCAAACAGAGGTTTGGCTTGCTAATAACAGGACAGCAACAGCTGCTCTCTTCATTTCACAATCAGCAAACATCGAAAGAGGATTTTCCGCTGAATTTGCTGTGATCTCCAATACTAATTCCCAACCACAATCTCCAATGCTAAACTCAATAAACATTTCCTAAGAGTGGATATTGTTCTCCTTAAAAGCTTTATGTTCAGCAATCAAGTGGGGGGGGGGGGGGGGAGAAGGTGGGACCAGGCAGGTAGAAAAGTCCAGCAAAGAAGGAGGGAGGCAGTAGATGCCTTATTTTGTCATTTTGGAAGAAAGATGTGACAATCTGATCTAAATCTACTCCTTATGCTCAAGGGGAGACAAAGTCAGAGAGATCTAAAGAAGAGAAGGGCTTAGAAATTGAAGCGTTTATTACAGAGAAAAAGGTAAAAAGCCAGAATTCTCACAGATTGCCCAGTCTCTGGGTTCCACTTAGTAGGAATGTTCTCCTAGCTGGTCTATTGGATAATACTGAATAGACATTAAAGAGCAGAGAAAAAAATACAAGAGCACAACAGTTATGGCTGAGGCACTACTGTGTAATTTTCATTTTAACTAGAAATGTTCTCAAATACCAGGCAGAGGTATAATATGCTCAGATTTCATATCATAGCAGAACTGCCAAAGTAGCATTACCAGCACAATCTGCAGAGAAAGCTGGGCAGGATACAGACAAGCGGATAGGTCTGTTCTCTTGAAAGAATTTTTTTCTCCCTTTGGATTAGGTCAAAATTCATTTAAGAAATGAAGAAGAAAGCAAAATCCAGCTAGAGGTTTGGGTTGCCTAATACAGGATAGTCACAGAATCTTGGATTTTTTAACATGAAACTTCATTAATCTTTAGGTCTATTTCCTTCCCTTTGAACAGATATTGGGGCCAAAAGAAGGGAAGAGACTTGTTTAAGGTCACATAGTATGTTGATGGCAGAAATAGAATTTGAGTTGAGATTTTCAAATTTTCAAAGTAATTTATAAATCACTAGGTCCCAGATTATTTAATTTATCTCAAAGTTTGACAATTGCATTGTTTGAGGAAAAAAAAACCTTCTATCACATAGAATACCTGCTGGACTCTCAAAGATTTGCACAGCTCAACAGAGGCCCTTGATTCTAAAGTAATTTTTTTTCAATTGTATCAGATTCTCCATGACACAATTTGAGGTTTTCTTGGCAAAGATACTGGTGCAGTTTGCCATTCCCTTCCGCAGCTCTTATGATCGAAGAGAAACTGAGGCAAACAGAGTCAAAGTGACTTGCCTAGGGTTATTTAGCCAGTAAGTGTGTCTGAGGCTGGATTTGAATTCAGGAAGATGAGTCTTCCTGATCTCAGAGGTAAGCTCTTTATCCTTTTGCTGTCCCTTGATTCTGAAGTTTTATCCCAAATACCAATATAGAACTGGCACTCAAACTATGAGCTGCAAGGGGATGAGTCAGATATTTTCAGTGGCTTCTAGTGTAATTATCCCAAGGCTGGCATTTAAGCCCCCAAATCTAAATTCAGGACAGTTACCTTAACACAGTGTGGTATACAACTCACACGAGAGTAACACCAATCCTGGATCAGTGCTCTCCCTGGCTGGGGAAAACACAGAACACTTTGAAAAGAGGTTTCTGTACATAAGCTTAATTAGTTTCCGGTGATGGAGTTATCCTCAGTGCCACTTCAAGGGGCACAAGCCCCTTGAGCAATCTAAGGCGAAGAGAAAGAGAAAAGAGAAGAGCAGCAAAAATATATCCTTGGCATTCTGTATACAGAAAAGCTGACGTGATTATGGAGGTTATACCTCCTTAAGCCCCACAACCAATCAGACTATAGGACTGTTAGCATGCCTTGTTAATTCTAAACTCCACTTTCGAGATTTCTCTATGTATCTGCTAATGTAGGACCAGGAGATTACTTCCTCAGTCCAGTGGGATCTGACATAAATGATCCCAAGCCATAGTGACAGAGGTTTCCCCTCGGTGTCTCTCCAATTAGAACTTAGGAACTCCATTTGTTTAGAGCAGCTCTCCCACTGGAGATCCACTCTGCCACGGGAGACAGAGACATCCCTTCGACAACTCAACTTAGAATTAATCTAGCTCTCTATAGATGTTTATTTTAACACGCCACCATATATCTTCATTAATCACAACTTGTATTTTCTTGTCTATACCAAAATGAGATTTGGGGAACCAGAGAAAAGGTTCACTTGCTTTTAGCTGGGATTTTGGTCCTCTGCTCTAGTGTCTTAAGAACTGGACATATGAAACTGTATTTAATATTTCCAGGGATTGGTACTCCACTAGGTATCATGTTTTGGGGCCTCCAAGGGAGATGTTTGCTCTATTGTTCTTTCCTGAAAGTCAAATAACATTTCATTCATGCTTCATAGAGTGATAAGTTGGGAATTTCTGAGGGTTAGAGTAGGAAGAGAGAGAAGTTTTGTGTCAGGTGTAAGGTAATTATTTGCTTGGGTTTCTGTGCTATTTGTTTTAATTCCCTGTGTTTTCATTAACAGCTAATGAGTTTCCTCTCCCCGCCCCCCCCCCCCCCCCCCCCCCCCCCCCCCCCCCCCGCCTTTAAATTCAGAAACAATAGCTTGGCCACTAGAACTTGGCTTTTTTTTCCTTACCAGGGAGTCAGCCAGCTGTTGCTGCTCCATAAACTTTATGGAGAAGTGAATTAAACTGTTAAAAAAAAACCTTCCACTTCCTAATTCAATTCTAAATAAAACAGAGGGGAGAAAATGAAGTACTGATTATATTCCCCTTGTAACTAGTCTGACTCATAGCAAACCACTCAGGACCTGAATGTAGGTGCTATTTAAGAACCAAGAAGGGAGTCCTGCTTGAAACTACCTTGGTAAAGACCTTTATGACTGTTTTTTTCAGGAGGGAAAAAAAGAAATGGGAGAAGGGGGAGTGGAAGGAAAAAAGGAGAAGAGGAAAAAAAAAGAAGCCAGAGAAGGAAAAAGAGAGAGAAAAGAATGTAGAGAAAAGGGGAAAAGGAAAAGAGGAAGAGAAGGGAAGAAAGGAGGAATAGAGAAAAGAGACAAGGAGGGAGAGAGACATGGAAAAATCTGAAAAACAGCATTTAGAACTTAGAACACATTCCATAAGACTGAAATTGAGATAACTTTTCATCAGCGGGTATAACAATCATAATCTAGATATTTCTATTTACATAGTACCCCAGACATGTTTCTATGAATATTCAAAGAGATTATGGCTCCTTTAAATGATACAAGGTGGAAAAAAGATAAGAAGGAAGGAAGGAAGGAAGGGAAGGAGGAAGAAAGAAAGAAATGAGAGAGAAAGGAAGAAACTTGAGAATCAAAACCAAAAATAAGTCCTATAAAACGCAAAGATTTATTTACCTATTTCTATGCCATGGGCCAAAGATTTTTCTGACACCTGTTAGCGACTTATTTGTCTTTCATTTCTCCTCTAAATAATTATGAGGGATGTAATGAAGAATTTATCCACATCAACAGTCACCTCCTTACATGGATATATTCCTTTTGTAAGGAGAGTTCTTCATCTAGATTTCTAGAAGCCAATTTTGCTACTGTTTGATTAAATATCTTTGGGAGGCATAAGGAAATCAAGGTGAACTGAGTCCTGTTTGCATTCTTGTGCTGGTGATTGGTGGAGGGGATAGATGGAAGGACAGGCCCCTGACTCCAGTTAATATCTAAGAGCCCATGAGAAACACAGCTTCCCTCTTTAAACTAATGAGCCCTCACTAAAACGCCACAAATAAAGGTCTCTGATCCAAATCCTGTTAGCTTTCATGCTTGGCAGTGTTAATATTGCCAGGTTTTCATGGACTAATTTAACAGTAACACACTTCCCAAAGCTGAACTGCATTGAGATGAACAATGCCTCAGCTTATTACTCCTTATTATAACCACTAGTCTAAGTTATTGAACAGAACATACAACTAGAGAGACAGATCAGTACAGATGCATCCATACATGTAAATGTTATTCACATGTAAATATATTACCCCAGGACGTTTGCAATGCTAAGGCGAAGGTCCTGTCAACATTTCCATTATAAATTACATACCTTTTTGCACATACTCATGTATTAGAAAATGTATGGTGTTTCCTACAGAACATCTTAGAAGCTTCACTGCTTTCTAAATATCCATTTGGATTTGCGTGGTTAGCTCTTGTGATTAATCCATGTGTGGTGAAGGTCTCAGATTCTTCTCTGTACAATGCTGCCTGATTTCCTGTCCATCTCCTTTCTTTTCTACAGCTATCCATAACTCATATATTCCATTTTTTCCCCAATGCCCTAACAATGAAGGGAATATACGGGCTAACATGTAGCAGAAAAAAGAATAGTTGCTATTTATCATCATTTTAAAGAGATGCATCAACCTGATCTTGACTGAACAAGGAGTAAATTTTAACTTAAAATTAGTCCCCTTCATTTAGGAGGATACAGTTTACCAATTACATAAATTAAGAGCAAAATTAACAGGCTATTTAAAAATCACTTGTGCTGTTGATGGGAAAGGAAAGGTGGGGGAGGAGATGACAATGCTGTTAAGATGATCAGAAATGGGACGATATTGCAATAGATTGGGCTATTATATTCCAGAACATTCATTGCTACAATGGCTCTGAATCCTAAAAACCAAAAGGGCAGAGCTCTTTAATATTCATGAAATGAAACACATATCTCACCCGATTGGACAGGAAGGTGTCAGTCCACAACCAATGGAAAAATTCTCTTTTTCAGAGGCCACTGACCAGTGCAGTTTTTCAGTTTGTCCAGTAGGGTGAGCTGCAGTGTGCAGCATTATCCAAGCTCTATAAAGAAATCGAAATTCTCCTGCTGCTCCTTTTTTTGTCTCTCTTCTCCCCCCCCCCCAAAAAAACGGAAAACTCCTCCGAGGTTTGACGTTGTTTTGCTTTTTAAACCATTCCTAGGTCTGATGCAAAGGCTAAACTTAGTGGCATTAATGAGCCAGACAGTTGGGAGCAACAAATATAAACTAGACAATTAAACAGTGATGGGCCTCACTTCAGAAAAGAAACTGTGAGCTTTCCGAGGATCAGCCTGTCATTCCAGGCTCATGCCACCCACAGTCTCTCACAGTGAAGCTTCCACTCAGACTAATGAGAAATTGGAAGCACATTGGAAAAATCATGATGTGAAAACAAATACATTTAAAAATAAAACAAATTTCCTTTATTTATTATATATGAGAAAAGGAATTTGGACCCTATCTCTACCATATTTTGCCTGTGTGACCTTTTGCAAATCATGTAGCCTCTTTGGGGCTCAGTTTCCTCATCTGCAAAATGGGGGTAAAAGAAGGATTGCAATAGATCACCTCTAGCTCTAAATCTACAAATCATGATCCCATGAAAGTACTTTGACAGTCAGGCAATTCTACCTAGAAGTTATTAACATGTTTCTTCTTTTTATTTTTTCACCTCTTTCTATTTCTACTCTTGTTTCACTGGGCTCCCAAAATTTTTTGTCTCAGCACAGAGTATTTTAATGTTTTTCCCCCTAAGCACAAAAGGGAAAAAACAAAGCTAAAAAATACAGGTATTTTGCAAGTTATATTGGGGGGGGAAGCAGTTTTAATAACTATAATCCCATAAATGAGTAATGTTTATCTCAATCCAAGGTCACTGAACTTGAAATGAGGAGTCTTGTTCTATTACCAGTTTGTAGTTGGTTGGTTGGTTGTTATCCTTCATTCTTAAATAGGACCAATTGGCATCACTAGTTCAGGGTCAGAATACAGTGTACAAACCAGCTTGGAAGGGTGGCGTAGTGGCTTAGTGGATAAAGCACCGGCCCTGGAATCAGGAGTGCCTGGGTTCAAATCCAGTCTCAGACACTTAATAATTACCTAGCTGTGTGGCCTTGGGCAAGCCACTTAACCCCAATTTGCCTTACAAAAACCTAAAAAAAAAAAACAACTTGGAAGGTTCTACCACAGGTTGAGTACAAGTAGTCCCTATGAACATTTGGAGTGGAAATGACTCTAAATTTGTGCATCTCATGTTTCTTTTGAACTACGGCAATCCAGCTTTATTCACAGAGGCATAGCACCTTCTTTAAGGCAGGCACACCATACTGGAAGATCCTGTGTCAGTGTCTCCTATGTCACACAGTACGTTAGACCTTGGGTATGTTCTTTGAGCCTAAGCTTTCTAATCTTTAAAATGAGGATACTGGGTTGGATGCTCTCTATAAAATCTTTTCCAGGTCTAATAATCCATGCATTTAGAGTTTAAATGTTGATAGATCTCTGAACAGTCAAAAGTCTAATATTAGTAAAGATTTGGAACCTATTTATTTGTTTGGGTTTTTTGCAAGGCAATGGGGTTAAGTGGCTTGCCCAGGGCCACACAGCTAGGTAATCATTAAATGTCTGAGGCCAAATTTGAACTCAGGTACTCCTGACTCCAGGACTGCACCACTTAGCTGCCCCATTTTGGAACCTATTTAAATGAAAAAATTTACTAAAATGAAACAAATGTGCCTTTCAAATAATACAGGTTGATCAAAGTCAGCATTGCTCTTTTGGAAACAATTTTTCTCTAGTTCTTTACAGTACAGGAGAGGTGGATAGGGAGTTGGTCCTGGAGCCACCTGTGATACATACTACTGTATAACCCTGGGCAGATCCATTAATCTCTTGTACTCCATTTGGTTCTCTAAAACTATAAATTGCACAAAAGGTGCTAACCTGAGGGTTGAGGGAGGTTCCTGAACTGAGAGTTCATAAAAATTCACTAAAAATTATAAAAATGAATTCACAAATACAGATCCTCCACCTATCTTTATGCCGTAAAGTCATTTAATGAACACGATCAAGTTATAGATATAAGTATTTCTCTAAGGTTTTCAGATTCAAAGACTTTCTTTTGCATGACAAACTCTGGCACTTGCAAATTTTTTAAAAATCATTTCCCCATTTCAGGCAACTCTACTTAAAGTTTGACTATATGTTTATCTATGTCCTTTCTTCTTCTCAATAAATTCAACATTTTTTGATTATCACCAACTCTGTGCAAGGGACTGTGTGTGTGTGTGTGTGTGTGTGTGTGTGTGTGTGTGTGTGTGTGTTGAAACTGGGAGATTAAAAAAAGGAGAAAAAGAAACAACAAAAATTTAGCTTGCTTTTTTTTTCCTTCCAAAGAGGAAGCAGAACAGAGAGAGAAATAAATACATATATATATATATATATATATATATATATATATATATAGATATATATATATATATTTACACACACACACACACACACACAAATGATATAAGAATGTAAGAGAGAATATGATTAGGGCAAAGGAGCAAATCTATAAACCTAGCACTGGAGGGAAGCTCACCACTTCAAGGAATAGCTCATTTTATTTTTGGTCATTTTTGTGTAGGGAATATTGTTTAAGGGAGTTTATGCATAGTTCAAGGGGGGGGGCATTACAAAACAAGGTCCCTCTAAACTTCAATAAACTCCCCCTGGTAGAAAGGATACTAATTTGAGGGTGGAAGACCTGGATTATCACATGATCTTAGAAGAATCATTTTATCACCTCCAAAATTAACAGAAGAAAGATAGATATTTTCCTCTTCTCTTTATACTAATTTCCTGGTCCCCAAAGCAAATGTTCAATTTTCCTAATCGAACACTGGTACAGTACTTTGTATAATTTCCAATATGTCTTTATACATATTGATCCCTAATTATGTCTCACTACTTCACACAAAGCCACAATCTGGCTTTATTTTTAAGAGACCTTTCTTTTCAATGATTTTAATAAATTGGAATTTTTTTAAATGCCCTGAAAACTATCATGCCTTATAAATGTAAGCTGCTATTATTAACTCATCTTAATCACTCCCAGATAACTTCTTGGTTTCCCCTTACTTTTTGGAGAATTACTAATTGCTCACAGCTTCTGACACATCTACATAAATTCTCATATGTCTATCATGTGTTTTGCCATGATATGAGTCTCTCTCTCTTCTCTCTCTCTCTCTCTCTCTCTCTCTCTCTCTCTCTCTCTCTCTCTCTCTCTCTCTCTATATATATATATATATATATATATACACAGTATACACAGATACCGTGAATGTATTTAAATTAATAAGAATACATTTTTTAAAACAGAATTCAGGACAAATTGCACTTAGCAGGTCTGAAAATGTGAATCAAATAGAATATTAATATTAATGGAATAGGGCAGCTAGATGGTACAGTAGATAGAGCACTCATCTTAGAATCAGGAATATGGGAATTCGAATCTAGCCTCTGACACTTATTGACCTTGAGCAAGTCACTTAACCCACACTGCTTGGCATCCAGGGCCATCTTCAGTAGTCCTGATTCAGATCTGGCCACAGGACCCAGATAATTCTAGAGGAGAAAATGAGACTGGTGATTTAGCACAGCACCTCCTTATTCAAATCCAATTCACGTACTTGCTATGGCATCATCTCCCTGATGTCGTGATCTTCTTTTAGAACAAAGGACAAACATCATCATTAATGGAATATATATTAGGCAATTCAGTGGCACAGTGGGAAAGAATGCTAATACTTGGAGTCAGGAGGACTTGAGTTCAAATCTTGCCTCACACCTCACAAGCTGTGTAACCCTAAACAAGTCACTTAACCTCTCAACTTCAGTTTCCTTATCTATAAGATGGGTGCTATAATAATAACACCTACTCTCACAGGGTTATTGTGAGGACTAAATGAGATAACATATGCAAAGTGCTTAAAAGTGCTCTAAAAATACTAGCTATTATTAGGTGCATTTAAATCTCATCTCAAACATTTACTAGCTTTGAGCACCTGGTGTCTCAATGGACAGAGCACTGTACCTGGGGTCAGGAAAATCTGAATTTAAATTGTGTATCAGATACTTACTGGCTGCATGATCTTGGACAAGACACTTAATCTCTATTTGCCTTAATCCACCAGAGAAGGAAATGGTAAATCACTCCAGTATCTTTTCCAAGAAAGCCTCACAAATAGCACTGGCATGCTCCATTCCACAAGGTCACAAAGAATCATACATGACTGAATAACGAGAAGTTCTGACTCTATTTTGTGCAAAACTTTTCTAATATCAATATAAAGCCTGTAACTACACAGATTTCTAGTGGAAATTTAGGCCCTTTTTCCTCCTCTAGGCCTGGTCTACTTTCCTTCCTTTGGAAGTGATGTCTTCAATCTTTTTCCTTTGAAATTTGGCTAACTGTAGTAAATTCACTGTATTCTACTGTGGAAACACATGACTGGAATGTCTACATATTGGTATATTTTATTCAAAATAGGTCTGTTAAGGAAGTATACCCAAATGAGAAAATCTAGAAACCAGAGTGAGGAAGCATGGTGGACAGGTGTTAACTAAAAATCAATGGAGGAAGAATTAGCAGTGACATCATCACTATTGAATACTACACACTACCTGAACAAGCAAACAGGAAGGAAGAAAACAAGTATTCATTAACTACCTACAATGTGGTGCTTTACAAACATTATCTTGTTTAATCCTCACAATATCCCTGAAAGGTAGTTGTTGTTATGATGCCCATTTTACATTTGAAGAAACTGAGGCAAACAAAGGTTTAAGTGATTTGCCCAATATCACATAGCTAGCAAGCATATCAGGAAGAATTTGAATCCAAGTCTTTATTACTCCAGGCTCAGTGTTCTATCTATTTCACCGCCTAGCTAGAGGAAATAGATAAAATGTTTCAAAAACAAATTAAAAGCCTGGCAAAAGATTATGATATTGTGTGAGGAGGGATTTCAATTTCTCAGATGTCTGCTAGAGCTTTCCCTTTGCCAAAAGCTTAGCAGGCTTCTTGCTATGCCTGAGTAATAGTTTCAATCTTCAAAAGATAAAAGAACCAAAGAGAGTCAATTCTATACTGGAGCTGATTTTTCACTAAAAAAGAGAAATGGGTTGTTGGGCTGATGAAGATTGGAATTTTTTTTGGGTGGGGGGGGTAATAAAGAGCACCTATTTCTCCCTAGTGAATTCATCTGATGGGACCCAGATGTACTACATCTTAAGGTAATAAAAGAATTGGAAAATAATAAATAATAGCTAGCTAATCTTTTTACTGCACTTTAAGGTTTGTGGAGCACTTTATATTTTATCTGACTTGATTTTCAATAATCCTGTGAATTAGACATTATTATTATTATTCACATTTTACAACTGAGAAAACTGAGATTAAGTGACTAAGATCATGCACCCAGTAGATGTCTGAGGGAGGATTTGTACTATTTGAATTTGAAATGCAGACAGATGGTATTGCTAAGTCACTATCAATGATACTGGAAGGGGCAGCTAGGTGGCGCAGTGAATAGAGCATCAGCCTTGGAGTCAGGAGTACCTGGGTTCAAATCAGACCTCAGACACTTGATAATTACCTAGCCATGTGGCCTTGGGCAAGCCACTTAACCCCATTGCCTTGAAAAATCTAAAAAAAAAAAAATGATACTGGAAAAATCATCAAAAATGGGAGAGGTGCCATAGGACTTGAGAAGGTCAAATGTTCTATTTTTTTTAAAAAGAGGAGGGGTTAGAAAACATAGCCTATGGACCAGTGGGCTTGATTTTAATTCCTAGAAAATTCTGGAATGAGCATGAAAAAGTTGGCAAATGAGTACCCAACAAAGAAAGCAATAATTGCAAAAGTTACTGTGAGGCGGTCTAGCCATATGAGGTCTAAAATTATATTATAAAGGGATGATTAGGTAGCACAGTGGATAGAGCACCAGCCCTGGAGTCAGGAGTACCTGAGTTCAAATCCGGTCTCAGACACTTAATAATTACCTAGCTGTGTGGCCTTGGGCAAGTCACTTTAACCATATTTGCCTTGCAAAAATTTTAAAAAAATTATATTACAAAACAGTCATCAAAACTGTATTGGCTAAGAGGTAAAAAACCCACATGTACAAAAATGGTGGATAGGTGGAAAAGATTGAGTGCAAAAGAAACAATAGTAAATGACTATATAGTAATCTGCTGTTTGATAAATACAAAGATTCCAGTTTCTGGGATAAGAGCTCACTCTTTGATAAAAACTGCTGGGAATAATCAGGGACAATTTTAGAGTATCTTTGATGGAGAGTACCATCTGAGTCCAGAGAAAGAATTGTGGAGTTTAAACAAAGACCAAAGTCTATTACCTTCAACTTCTTTTAAAAGTGTCTTATGTACTACACGGTTTTGCTATCTCTAATATTATATTTTCTCCTCAAGGATATGATTTCTCTCTCAATGTATTCAATTTTGATCAATGAATAGCATGGAAACAATGTAAAGATTATTAGACAGCCTTCTGTGGGGGGTTGGGGGAAGGAAGGGAGGGTGGGAGAAAAACTGTAAAATTCAAAACCTTACAAAAACTAATATGGTATATAATTGGAAAACAAATAAAATATTAATAAAAAATTTTAAAAAGAAGTCAACCTCAGGAAAAAAATTGCTGGGAAAATTGGAAGATAGTATGATGGAAAGTAGGCAGATAGCAACATCTCACACCCTATACAAGATAATGTTGAAATGGGTACAAGATGTAGACATAAAAGGTGATATCATAATCCAATTATGAGATGAAAGAATAATTTATGTCAGATCAATGGAAAGGGGAGTGGTTTGTGACCAAAGAAGAGATAAAGAACTTTGTAAAAGACAATGGATAACTTTGATTACATTAAATTGGAAAGGTTTTGCACAAACAAATCCAATGTAAACAAGACTGAAAGGAATGAAGTAAATTGGGGAAAAATTTCTACAACTAGTGTTAATGACAAAGGACTCATTTCTAAAATAAATAGAGAACTGAGTCAAATTAAAACAAGTCATTCCCCAATTGATAAATGGTCAAAGGATATGGAAAGGTAATTCTTAGATGAAAAAAATTAAAGCTATCTATAGTCATATGAAAAACTGATCTAAATCATTATTGCTTGGAGAAATGCAAATTGAAACAACTTTGAGGTACCACCTACACCTATTAGATTGGCCAATATGACTAAAAAGGAAAATAATCAATGTTGGAGAGGATGTGGGAAGACTGGGACACCAATGCATTGTTGGGTGGAATTGTGAACTAATCCAACCTTTCTGGAAAGCAATTTGGAATTATGCCTAAAGGGCAGCAAAAAAAATGGGCATACTCTTTGGTCTAGCAATACCATTACTAGGACTATATCTCAGAGATCACAAAAAAGGGTAAAAAAACCCACATGTATAAAAATATTCATAGAAGCTCTTTTTGTAGTGGCAAAGCATTAGAAACTGAAGGTATGCCCATCAACTGGGGAATAGCTGAACAAATTGTGGCATATGAATGTGATGGAACATTATTGTTCTATAAGAAATCATGAGGAGCTGGACTTCAGAAAACCTGGGAAGACCTGCATGAAATGATGCTGAGTGAAATGAGCAGAACCAGAAGAACATTACACACAGTAACAGCATCAAAGAGAATTCTAAAAGACTTGGAAAGGAAAATACCATCCATATCCAGAGAAGGAGCTGTGGAGTTTAAATGAAGATCAAAGCTTACTATCTTCTATTTTTAAACTTGTCTTATGTATTATGTTGTTTTTTCTCTTTAATGTTTTTTCTTCTATTTGGATTTGATTCTTCTTTCACAACATGATTAATATGGATCTAAGTTTAGCATGGTTATACATATAGAGACTATACTAGATTGCTTTCTTTCAAGGGAGGTCAGAGAAAGGAAGAAAAATGTAAAAATCAAAACTCTGCAAAAAAATGATTGCTGAAAACAACCATTGCATATAGTTGGAAAAATTAATTAACTAATTTTAAAAGGTTACCATGGCTTCATTAAGAACAGATCATGGGGGCTGCTAGGTGGCACAGTGGATAAAGCACTAGCCCTGGAGTCAGGAGTACCTGAGTTCAAATCTGGATTCAGACACTTAATAATTACCTAGCTGTGTGGCCTTGGGCAAGCCACTTAACCCCATTGCCTTTCAAAAACCTAAAAAAAAAAAAAGAACAGATCACGTCAAACTAAGCTTATTTCCTTTTTTGAAAGGCTTACTAAACTGGAAGATCAAGGGAATACTGGTCATATTGTATCTAGATTTTAGGAAATTATTTGGTAAGGTGTTTCATGCCATTCTTATGGAAAAGAGAACAATATGGACTAGGATAATATAATAAGATGATTTTGGAACTGGGTCAATGACTACATTCAAAGCACATTCACATCAACTCGGTGAGAAGTCTGTACTTGAGGAGCTTGAGGATCTGTGCTTGATTCTATACCGTTTAACAATTTTAATTAATAGATAATAGCATAGATAGCAAGTTTATCAAATCTACAGATAATTATAAGGATGGGACAGATAGCCAAAACACTGGATAACAGGCAGAATGCAAAAAAAAATATTTTGAGAGACTGTAACATTGTCTGAATCTTAGGAATATTTGGGTTCAAAATAGCATCTTTAACCAGTGCAAGAAAGGAGGCGTGGTAGAAAATATTTATAAAATGCCTTCTATGTACTAGTCATTGAACTAAGGGTTTCACAAATATTATTTTATTTGTTCCTCACAACAACCTCACAATTGAGGTGCTTTTATCCATAACTGGGGAAACTGAGCAGACAGCAGTTCAGGGGTTTGCTTAGAGGTCACATAGCTAGTAAGTGTAGCTTACTCAGGTCTTCACCACTCACAGGCCTCCATCTGCTTTTAAAGATGAACCACCAGCTACTTTCCATGGTTAGAGAGCAGTTTGTCTGAAAAAGACCTGGAGATTTTAGTAGACTGCAAGCTTATAAAGGTTCAGTGTAATGCTGGAGCTGTTTTAAAAACAAAATAAAGGGGGGGGGGGGCTGAGAGTTATTTCAGATTATGTTAAAAGAGGCACAGCTTCTAAAAATAAGGAATGGAGCCTGACAGTGACCTGATAAGTTAACACCTGAAGAAATGTACTCAGTTTTATGGGGCACATTTTAAGAAAAAAACATTGATAGCATGGTGAGCATTCAAAGGAAAGGTAAGAAGAATAGGAAAGGATCTTGAGTGGATACTATATGAAGAAAATGAGAATATTTTGCCTGGAGAAAAGAAGACCCAAGGGTAACAGAAGGTAACTTCAATTATTTGAAGTGTCAAAGGGAGTTGATTTGTTTGGTTTGACACTAAACAAGGATGGAATAGGTGATACATATGAGAGATACATATGAAGGAAATGCCCTAATCACCGAAGTGTCTAAAACTGAAATAGGCTGCCTTAGGAAGTGGGTTCCCTCTCATAGGACTCTCCAAACAGAAACTGAATGAATAGTTTTTACAAAGAGGTTTCCTCTGAGATTATGTATCTAACTACACATGTCAACTCTAAAATTATGTGATTGTTATCCACCCCATCCCCCCATTAAAGTGTAAACTCCATCAGGGCATGCACCCAGTCTTTTATATCAGTATCTTCTGTGCACTTCCCATTGTGCTTTGTTTAGTAAATGTTCCTTGAATCAATCACATACCCTACAATGTCCCTACAAATTAAATAGACAAGACAATATTAGCACTGATTTCTTCAACCTTATTCAATCAAGATGCCAACATTAGGTTCCTATTGTTTACAAAGGGCAGCTGGAGTGCAATTTATTGAACACTGAACCTGAGTCAGGAAGACCAGAGTTCAAATCCAGTTTCAGGCATTTAGTAGTTGAGTGATCTGGGGCAAGTCATTGAACTCCGTTTTCCTCAGTCTTCTATTTATAAAATGCTTGTTTATTAAAAAAAATTGATCTTGAAGAACTATGACATAATGAGGATGATGACTTGTTCATGAATGAGATTTTTTTTTTTTAGGTTTTTGCAAGGCAAGTGGCTTGCCCAGGGCCACACAGCTAGGTAATTATTAAGTGTCTGAGACCGGATTTGAGCCCAGGTACTCCTGATTCCAAGGCCGGTGCTTTATCCACTTCGCCACCTAGCCATCCCCGTGAATGAGATTTAAGTGAATAGAGATGTGCAAAGTCATCTGCTTCACTCTCTCTTCTAGAGTCATTAGAGTCCAGTGGCAAGACAAAAGTCAAGAAGATGACTGGCAATGACCTCTGTAAAATGAACTGGAGAAGGAAATGGCAAACCGCTCCAATATCTTTGCCAAGAAAATTCCAAACGGGGTCATGAAGAGTCAGACATGACTGAACACAAAGCTATGTGCAAGGAACTGGAGAGTAAAGAGACAAAAATAAAATCACTTTGCCCTCAAGGAGTTTGGGTTTGTAAACTGAAGAATTTAGAGCTTGTCAGGATCTTTGGGCTTATCTAGTCCATAGGGCTCCCTTTTGTATCTACCAGGAGAATATGTGAAGTCCAACAAGGGCACACAAGGAAATATTGGTTAAATAACTGTATTACTTTATTGAATTAATCACTTTGTTTCATTTCTTATGTGCATGTGAAGGGGAAACTACAGAATTTATTTTCTTTCACATTTAACAAAGTGTAGGAAGATTTATTGAAAAACAAAGGGTTCAGGCAATGTGGAAGGTAGGTAGATCTTCAGAGAGAGCACAGTATATGAAATTAGGAAAACCTGAGTTCAAATCCAGCCTTAGACATTCACTAGCTGTATGACCCGGGCAAGTCACTTAGCCCTGTTTGCATTAATTTCCTCATCTGTAAAATGAGCTAAAGAAGGCCAATTACTCCAGTATCTTTGTCAAGAAACCCTCAAAAAGAGATCACAAAGTTGGATATGACTGAAAAATAACTAAGCAAAAAACTTATAATAAGTTAGTCTATGTTATCTATTGTGATGTCAAACTTAGGTAGAGGGGTGGTTAGGTGGCACAGAGGATAGAGCACCGGCCTTGGAGTCAGGAGTACCTGAGTTCAAATCCGGCCTCAGACACTTAATAATTAGTAGCTGTGTGGCCTTGGGCAAGCCACTTAACCCCATTTGCCTTGCAAAATCCTTTTAAAAAATCACAAACTTAGGTAGAAATAGAAGCCATTAAGTCATGCAAAAGGATTCCTGTGGCTTGCAAATTACCTTAGATTTAAAATGTAATATCATATATGTTTTATTGCATTTTTATTTATTTTGTGAAATATTTTCCAATGATATTTTGATCTGGTTCTGCCCCTCTTGGGAGTATTGTAGGCTACATGCAGCCCACTGTTTGTTTGAACCTTCTGAACTACAAAATAGAAAATTCAGGAAGGCCATGATAATGATATATTATATGTATGTGTATGTTTATGTGTACATTTATATAACTTTAAGGTATGCAAAGTTCTTTTCACATAATATCTTCACTTTAACCTCAAAACTCTGAGAAGTAGGTTCTATTATTATTTACATTTGATAGTTGAGGAAACTGAGGTAGGCAAAGGTTAAGTAACTTGCCCAGGGTCACTGACCTATTAGCCTGAGGCCTAATTTGGATTTAGGTCTTCCTAATTTCATATATTATGGTCTCTTCACTCTACCATCTAGCTATAAAAATGAGTTAATGTTAACTTTGGAGAGAAGTGATTCTTATAACCTAAAAAAAAAATCTTTTTCTTTTTAAAAATAAGATCTATTGGGGTGGCTAGGTGGCACAGTGGATAGAGCACTGGCCTTGGAGTCAGGACTACCTGAGTTCAAATCTGACCTCAGACATTTAATAATTACCTAGCCATGTGGCCTTGGGCAAGCCACTTAACCCTATTGCCTTGAAAAAAATCTAAAAAAAAAGATCTATTGATATCTTTTGTTTTTATTTTTCCAGTCATTTCTATAGGAGACCTCCTATCCAAATCTGGAACTGAACTTTCCCTTGATAAAAAAAAATTAGTTAAGCAAAAAATCTGATATAAAGATTGTCTCTGACAACATATGTGGAATTCTGCCCCAGTAGTACCTCCTGGAGGAAGGTTAAAAATGCCTCATTTTCTTTGACAGTAGCTACTAAAAACTATTAATATAAAAACACATTATGTCATTTTGGGGAAAAAAGAACAGGAAGCTTGGAAAGCTAAATATTTGAAAAGGTATCAATGTCAGCATTAAACTTCAAAAATAGTTAACATGTATCCTCCCTTTACTGACTAATTTGTACAAAATATAGTGGGGGGGGGGGCAAAGAGAAAAAAAATCCACAGGAAATCGAACCACAAAGGCAGTTGTCAAGATTGTTAAAACAAAATGAGACTGTGCCAGAGCCAGGAATATTTGCCCTTGTGTACATTTTTTTTTCCTGTTAACTCCCAGAAGACACAGAAAACATTTTGGAAGGCTTTAAAAAAAAAGCACTTTAGGTTGGGCTGCTCCAAGTTTGCAGCCAACACTTGTGTTTATAAAACACTGGCATTCCAAGAATAGCGATAGAACAGAGACTTAACGATAAATTATAAATATTGTAAATTCAGACTTTTTCGTACATTTGTGAACACATCATAAATCCAGACTGTGTTTCTTTGCCTAGATCCCACTTACAATCGTGCTAAAGCCTCTTGGCATGAATGCAAAGGGTGTTTTTGTAAATAAAACTGAGTAAAAATCACTGTGCACTCCATTAATTCAAAAACACTTCTCTTCCACTTCAAAGGAAAGCCTCTCTCCCTCGCCTACTCTCTTCTTCAGCGTAAAGACGGTGGTTTTTATGGTCTTAATGATTTGCTTCTTGTACTTGTCATAACTACATGTAGCAAATATGTGATAGCAATGCAACAGAAGTTAGGCGACATCCGAGCCTCAATCCAATACATTTCAGGCTTTGCAGGAGACCTAGCTCCTACATCTAATCCCTGAAGCAGCAGACTGGAATTCCGCAGAATGGAAAAGCCATGTGCATTTTTGTAATACTAAAAATTTTACATACAGAGGCAGCTAGGTGGCGCAGTGGATAGAGTGATGGACTCAGACACTAGCTGTTTACCCTGAGAAAGTCATTTAACCTCTGCCTACTTCAGTTTCCTTATCGACAAAATGAAGATAATAATAGCCTTCGTATCTCAAGATTGTTACGAAAATAAAATGAGATAAAAGTCCATTTTGAAAACCTCCTCATTGTTAGATACTAATATATCTTTCTTGACATTCACTACACTATGAAAAAACTGTTATGATTAGTGCCCATTTAACTGAAAAAGAAACTGAAACTCTGTGAGGTTATAATGAATCTGGAGTTTGTTGCTGTTGTCTGTTTTTTGTTCTCAAAGAAGAGAAATAATATCACGATGTCTCGACCTGCAAATGAATTGGACAACCTCACTTTCTCCTCTGGAGTCACCTGGGTCCAGTGGCCCCACAGAGATCAGGATGACTACAAGTGACTTGAAATGCAGTGAGAGACCTTAATTTTTTAAAACTAAGATCTTTCTCAAGACTCGGTGTCTCTGAGGCAATCCCCAATAAGTTATTAAGCCTAGGAAAGAAATGAGGCAAAAAAATAGCCTCTTTCACCTATTCAAAAAAAAAAAAAACAATTTGGGAGGTGAAGAAGACCCTCAGAGTTTCTGGCCAGAACAGAAACAATTGTTATTTACACTCATTCTGAGCCATTAAAACCCAAACAATCACAAGTGGGAATTGAATCTAGATAATTCTTGATTCCTTGGGGGCAGCTTGGTGGAGGTAACACAGTGATAGAGCACCTGGTCTGGAGTCAGGAAGACCCAAGTTCAAATCAAACCTTAGACACTTACTAGCTATTTCCTTCTCCAACTCATTTTACAGATGAGGAAATGGGGCAAACAGGGTGTGACTTGCCCAGGGTCACCCTGTTTACCTCAGTTTCCTCACCTGTAAAATGAACTGGAGAAGGAAATGGTGAACCACTGCAGCATCTTTGCCAAGAAAACACCAAATAGGTCATAAAGGGTCAGACTTAACTAAATAAAAAAAAAGAATGAAAAGAATTTTTGATTCCAAGACTATCTATTATGCTACCCTACCTTTTAGTATAGAAATTAGGGTGCATTTGATGAAAATAAAGGCTACAAATGTATTCATCTAAATGCCTCCAGTTGTGAAATGTGTTTTATGAAATTGCACATGTTTATATGTGTGTTGCTCTCCTGTAAATCACCATCAAGCACAGAATGCAACAGGTACAGGAATAAAAATGTTTTGTTTTAGGAAGTGCTTTATATTTAAAAAATTTTAAGGGTCTCATCATGGATATTAATAAGTTTTCCCTCATGAGAGGAAAAATGGGGGGGAGGAAATGATGCCAAGATAAAGATAATTTTTTAATGTCCCCAGTAATACCTTCTTTTAAAAAAGATTTTATATATTTAATTTTCTGACTTCATATAAAGATAGTTTTCAATAATCTTTTTTTTGGCAAGATTTTCCAGTAACACTATCTCCAATTTTTACCAATTTCTTCTCTACCTCCCTTGGTCCCCATTGTTTGGGCACAGGAAAAAAACTTCAAAATCATGTTTTCCTGGACTCACAGAGGAAGAATCTGAAATCTAAATTTTTAATGGTTTTTCTGGAAACCTTATGTCAGATTTGCAGGTAAGTTCAAGAAACCTTGGAGCTTTGAAATGGTTCATTAGATAATAACACTACCACTAGTAAAAACAACAGTAAGAATGATGATGATGCTAACTTATTTTTTCTATAATGCTTTGAAGTTTGTAATCACTTTAGTCTAAAGTATCTATACTATGCATATATATTATTTAATTTTTACACTCACTACAACCTAGTAAAGGAGACAGGGCAGACATTATTAATCACCCCCCCCCTTTTTAAATTGATGAAGAAATTGTAGGAGAAAGGGATAGAAACCAACAGCCTGAATATTGTACAAGTATCCAAAAAAAATTAAAAGACCTAAAGGGGCTTACTTTTTGTCCATGGACTCCTCTGGCCATGGACCCTTACTCAAAATAATGTTTTTTCAATAAATCAAATAAAATACAAAGGATCACAAAGGAAACCAGTTAGTTTGAAATATAGTCATTAAAAAAATGTTCACCTGGCCCAAGATAAGAAGCCCTGACCTAGAAGAAGGTCTTCAGCTCAGTGGGTAATTTTCCAGAAATATGGAAGACCAAGAAAAACAAAGGATGAGGAGATAGGAATAGGTTGTAGCCAACACTACTGGAAAGAATATCCAAACTGAGACTCTGAGTGGTTAAGTGACTTACTGCCTAAATAGACTTGTGACGTACAACCAAGACTAGATTCCTGATCTGATTTTTAAGCTCAGTGCTCTTTTATGTATATAACAATGCCTGCCTCTAAAGTAAGTTCATATTCCTAGGATTATGGAAATGCCTTACTGGTTTTATTTTCATTCCATTTTTAATTAAATTCATACTTGAAAACAGCATGATTTATTTTAAACCTAGAATCTGGGCTAGTGTATAGGAGGGAATTAATGCTAATTCACATGAAATTATTTATTATTAGCAATAGATTTTATATTAGATACATTTCACAGTGGAAATTATATCTTTACTCATAAAACTATAAGGCCATCGTGACTCCATTCAATCATCAAAGAGATTTTCCTAAAGCAGAGATATGATCATGTCTCTCCCCTCCCTTCCCCTCACTCCAGAAAATCCAGTGGGCTCCCTATTGCCTCCAGATTCAACCATAAAATGCTGTTTGGCATTCAAGCCCTTCTCTAGTCTTTCCAGTCTTCTCAAACCTTATTTTTACCACAATCTCTGATTCAGATATACTGACATTCTGACTGTTGCAAGAACAAAATATTCCATCTCTTGACTCCAGGTATTTTCACCTACTGTCCTCATATCTAGAATATTTTCCCTCCTGAACTATATCTACTGACTTCCCTGGCTTGTCTTTCCCAACTTCTCTTAATTCTAAAGTCTTCCCTATGTTAATTATTTCTTATTTATCTTGTATATAGCTTGCATGGTATATATTTGTTTGTATATTGTATCTTTCATTAGATTATAAATTCCTTGGGGGCAGGAATATCTTTTGCTTCATTTTGTCTCCCCAGTGTCTAGCACATAATGATGCTTAATGAATGTTTATAGATTGGATAATTATAGGATAATTATCAATCCACTTTACAAAGAGGAAAACTGAGGCAAAGAGAAGAAAAGTGGATTTCTAAATACTATAAGGAGTTAGTATTTCACCAAAGAACAAAACTAACATCCTGGCTCCTAGCCATTTGCTCCAAAAAGTCAACCACTGTTCCTGCCAATATTTGATATATTGGAATGATAAAAATGACATGGCAGAAGTTTCAGTGTATGACTTGGAAAACTAAAAAAAAAGTGGTGTTTAAAAGCTGAAAACACTTTTAAAAGTATTGGGAATTGGATTAGCACCTAAAGTCAATTTAATAAGTATTTATTTAGCATTGGTGATTTGCCCAGGCATTGTGGCAAGTGCTGAGCATATAAAAGCTCCCATCTTATTAAAAAACAAAAATTCCTGTGTTCTCCAACTAAATATGAACTAAATTATAAAAGCTCCCACTTCTCCCTTCATTATATAGAAAGGACAAGAGCTTATCAGGTTATTTCTCCCTTCCTCTTTCTTACCCCCACCCTGCCAAATACATCATCCAATAAGGGAGATGATAAGATAATGAGGAAAACTTAGAGGATCATAGAACATAAGAGTTAAACCATATCTTAGTGCACACATCGTATAACTCCCTAATTGTACAGAAGTAGAAATTGAAATTCAGAGAGAAGAAATGATTTGCCTCCAGGATTAAAAAGCTAGTAAATTTCATGATCAGGATCTGAACTTAGGTCCTCTGACCCTAGCTTTAGCATTCTTTGTGTCCCACCACAGTGCCTTAATATGGAATATCATTAAAGAAGATGCTGGGGGCAGCTAGGTGGTGGAGTGGATAAAGCACCGACCCTGGAGTCAGGAGTACCTGGGTTCAAATCCAGTCTCAGACACTTAATAATTACCTAGCTGTGTGGCCTTGGGCAAGCCACTTAACCCCATTTGCCTTGCAAAAACCTAAAAAAAAGATGCTGCACTACTCTCTCAAAATTACTATACACATTAGTGCCATTCCCCCACTATAAGAAGGAAGATTTGGTATGGAATGTTGGGATAGTGTATGTTTACCAGAGAGTCTGTTTCCCTCATTATGTATTTGAGATCATCTCCAAAGTATTTGACATAGAAAGTTTTTTATAGATCACATCATCTAACTTCTTTTCATAGAAGAAGAAACTGAGGATCAGAGAAGGGAGCTGACCAAGAACCAAAAGGGAAGAAGTAAAAGAAGTGGTGATCAAACCCTAGTCCTTTGAACTCCAATCTAGTTCTCCTTTTTTTGCACATATCCTTTTTCCTCTTTGTCTCCCCCACCTTCCTCCCCACCAAGACCACTGGGCTGCCCCCAACCCAGCCCTCACAGACATCATCCAGGGAAGTAACTGCAGTGGAGCAGGGGTCAACCACCCCTAACTGCCAACTATACAAAGGGCAGGCAAACCAATTTGATGAAGCAGTCAGGTACCTTGAGGGGGAGACAAGAGACAGCCAAGCATGTGCTAGGCAAGTTGGGCCACCACCACCACCCTGACCACCATCCTCTCACAGACCCCAGCAAGACAGATCAGGACCCTGAATCCAAAAAACCTTGAAAATAGTACTGCTTCCTATCCAGTATCCTCTGCCATCATTCTGAAATGTAAACCTGTTCAGATGCAGTCTTGGACCTACCTCGGCAAGTGCTATAGCCATCTAAAGGCTTAGAAAAGAAGGTCTCTGCCATCAAAATCTGTCAAATGGTTCAACATGGGAACTCAGTACAATTTTATCAGTGTAAAGAAATTTAAAGAATAGGCATTAATATCTTCTTTCCTTCTGCACCCTAAGGATCATGGGACTTTTCCATCTGACCTGCAGCTGAAAACTTCTACATGTTGTCTCCTCCATTAGTACACAAATTCCTTGAGAAACAAGAGCTGTCTTCCTTCTCTATCCATAACCCAGAGCTTAGCACAATACTATATATATATGTATATATATATATATATATATATATATACATATATATATAATAAGTGCTTAAAATGCTTCTTTTGCTCATTCATATCTTGAATACCTCCTTTTCAAAGTGCCAGATTAGTAAGGCAAGGCACAGAGAAGAAGAGAGTGTGAAGAAGAGGATGGCCTTGCTGCACTTTCCACCCTTTCCTTCCCAGATGTTTTTCATGTGTGTAGTTAAACCGGTCCTACCAGGAAGGGGTTGGATGTAGGGAACCATATTGAGGCTTTTTTCTTCCCAGGGATCCTTGAAAATCGATGATGATATGTGATCAGAAAAGCAATGGACACAGAGCCAGAGGTCATGGAGGCAAATGACAAATTCACAAAGCAAACTATCTGTGTGACTTTGAGGAAAGTTACTTCACTTTGGGTCACAGCTTCCTCACCTATAAAATGATGGGGAGTCTACACTCTTCAAAGACCTTTCTAGGTAACATCCTAAAATTCAATACTATTTTCTTTCCACTCAGTCAACCCTAGTTTAGTCATGTGTCCTAAAGGACAAAGCTCAGCCAAACTGTTAATTAACAAAACTGACCTCTCTTCTCCTTCATAGGGCATTCAGGGAAACAGTTTTTAAAAATTATATGATCTATCAAAGATTTCTTGACACTATCAAGAAGCCTTTCCTTTTGAGTAAGAGTTCAACCTCAGGTCTCCTGTCGTTCCCTCCTCATCTCCATCCTAACATTAACCACTCTTCCAGAATTTTTACAATACTGCCACCAGCTGCTCTCTTTCCCCATTCCCCCCACCCCCTCTCCAAGCCTGCTCTTTCCATAATTTTACTTTAAAGTTCTCTTGAAATACCCCGGATTGGTCTGTTGCTACTTTCACAGATCACTGGTTCTTGAAGCTCTAAGACAGCTAAAGAACTTTCAACATGGCAAAGGAGAAAAGAATGCCTAAAAATGAAAACAGAGGACCTTGAGAAAAGGAAAGGGAAGAATACAGGACAACAAGCAAGGATTTTTCTTCCTCACATCCTTCTTAAATTTAAGAAGAGGTTTTTTAATTATATATTCAGAATATTTCCCACAAAGTAAATGTACTTCACTTTCTGAATAAAACATTTCTGCTTTGCCTATTATTTTCCCTACCCCTGATATACTTTCTAGGAAAGGGGTATGTAGTAATATCTTCTTTGTGAAGTGGCATACAACCACATCATTGTTCAGCAATGATCCTGGCATAGCTTGCTTTCTGTTTCATACAACTCATGCATTTAAACCTTTATGTCCCCATTGTTTATTCTATTTAACATCCAAAATTATTTTTTCCCAAACAGGTTGTTAGTACCACATTCCCAGTACCAGTCATATTCTTTTAGGGAATTGAATTCTATCAAACAGGTCTATACATTTCAGAAAGACAACATCTGAATACTTCTACACATAAGGTCTTGTTTTATTTTTCTTTGTTTGGGGTTAGTATATGTATTATACTATATATATGATGTACTATATATGTATATATGCACACATATATATTCATATAAACTAAAATAATATATACTTAAGTAATATATATGTATTATATATATATATATATATATATATATATATATATATATATACTAACAGTTGAGTTATATGAGCATTCCCTTGAATGATATATTTTTGGGTTTCACGGTCTTATCCATATATATATATATATATATATATATATATAATATATATATATGTGTGTGTTATTCTACGTCTTTCAAATTCTGATTTGAGCTAGAAATGCTTCCTGAAAGCCAAACATGTTGTCATATCACTTGGCTATAGCTCCTGACTACAAAGCATCATAATACTCAAGAAGTAGAGGAATAATTAATTGGAATTCTCCCTTCTTTAAGGTTGCCTAATCCAGCAAGTTGGTCTTGGGTTTGAAATTAATTAATCTGTGGCTAAAACAAATCATTCTCTAGGAAAGTAAATATTTTTAATACCACCAAAATGGATCATTTTTATGGAGGTGATATTCATTCATTATATGCCTAGGCAGCAGGACACAATGAAATGTAGAAAGAGTTAATGAAATATCTGTGCAGATAAATAAATAAATAAAGCCTCTTTGATCCTATTCACAATTCTGATCAAAAACACTTTAACAGGAGGATCAAAGTCCTCTGTTAACAAATAAATGAAGATCTGATATTCAAGTCTGTTTTAAAGAAAAAAATGTTTCCAGTCTTCCCCAGCAAAGGTACTTAAATGAGTAAATATAGGTAAACTTTATGAAGAGCATGAAATACTGGGTATGAACTCTTTCAAAAAAATCCAATTTTGAACCTTTTTATGTGTTCTAATCCTTTCCTTTTTTTAATTTTGTACACAGCTGTCTGTTGTACTTTCTCGAATGATGCCAGATGCTGGGTTCATCAACCAAACGCAGGAAAACAATGGTTTGGAAGCAATTAGAAGCATCGAGACTGCACTGAGGCTCATATTAAAATGTGATAATGCTGTTCTAGTGGGAATTTCAACACTGCAGCATTTCTGACATTTCTCTGTTGCCAGACAGACAAGATGTGTGGAAGCACACAGTGATCAAGGAGGTAACACACTGGAATTTATTTCTGGAGTAAATGAAAGATTAGCTGGCTTGGAACACTCACAAGGCTTTTATCATGGCCCCTGTTTCCATCTTGTTTGAATGCCAGTGGATTCTTCCATTTTCATCAGTCACTTGAGGTGCAAAAAAGGTATATTTTCCTGTTCCATGAAAATAATCCAACAACAATTCACTCAGAAGGCAGAAGCATCAGGGCCTCCAGCTGCTAATAAGCAGGAGAGCCCAGCAAGATGAGGGTTGATTAGACCCACCACTGACAACCAGAAAATCCTAAGATCAGAGATGTAGAACCAGAAAAAACCTTAAAGATTTCCTAATCCAACAACCTCATTTAACAGAAGAGAAGGCCCATGATAGGGAGGAGAGGGGCAATAGGATGTAGGATGATTAATAGTCCACCAAACTTCCCCTCAAAACTAGTGAATGCTATTTAGTGGAGAAGCCTTATCTAAATAAAATAGAACCTTACAGCTGGCACTCAGTATTCAGCTTACCAGTCACATTGAGGGAATAAAGTCACAAACAGATAAGTAATACTCACCTCGGGGCTGGAAATCCAAGTGGTATCTGAAACATACAGAAGAGAATGAAGATAAATAATTTTTAAAACTCACTTATTTTTTCTTAATTTGGATTTGTAATAAGCAACTGTAGAACCTGGACCAAAAAGACTTATCAGAAATTCAGAGAATGGCTAAAATAGTTACTTAAGCAAAGGCAATTCAGTGTAGTTTGAGGGGGGGAAAAACCACCGAAATTAGGGCCAGAACAGAGAATGGAGTTTGAAGTCTGCCTACAAGACTTCAGGTTGTGTGACCATGGGCAAGTCATTCATTTTTCTGAATCTCAATTCCCTCCTTTTTAAAACAAAGATAAAAAGAGTTGTGCCATTTACCACATCTTACGAGAATATATTCAAAATGATTTGCAAACTATACTATATAGTAAAATCCTATTTGTTCAATATAAATATTCTCTACTAGAAATAGTGGTGACGGTAATGGCAGCAGTGGTGATGTTGGTGATTATAATGATGATGATGATGGTGGAGACATCAGTTACAATAGGAGTAATAGTAATAATAGCAGCGGTAGCACTTATCATTATCATTATTATTATTATTATTGTTATTATTATTTCCCTATTAGAGAAACATCAAGGGCTTTCACTGGAATCTGACAGATGCATTAGTCTAAGGGGAAGTAACATGGTATGACTTTGTAGACAGAACACTGGACCAGGAAGTCTGAAAGATCTGTGTTCAAATACTGCCTCTGACCCTTTTACCAGTAACATGGTCATGAACAAGTCTTTTATCCCTCTCTCACACTCAGGTACTCTATTAGAATACAAATTAGAGATTGGTTACTGATATATGATTGTCAAATCTGAATTCAAGCCTCAGTAACTCCTTCAGCCTTTCATTTCAAAGCACGATTTTCCACTCTTGGAAGTATAGTATTAAGAGTTACACAAGACCCAAGAGATCACTTAACTCAAATTCACTTATTTTATGCAAATATCAGATGAAATATTAGCTAAGAACTTTCTAGCAACATAATAATGTGGATCTTGCTCCTTGAGACTGATAAAGAAGCAAAAGCTTTTTCAAGTTTAGGACTAAATATATAAAAATAAATTCCAAATTTAACTTTTCCCCCTTAGTGGTTCAGTTTAGCTGATTCCTTTAAATGTATCTATCCAAAGTGTACCCAAAGGCTCTCTTTCTAAGATTCTAAGGTATAAATGGTATTTCTCAATTTTTTTCTATCTCAACCCCTTTACACTCTTAAAAATTTTTGAGGACTTCACAACGGGTTTTTGTTTAAATAGAACAAACTTAGTACTATTATGAAAATAATTTTGACCTCACAAATTTCCTTAAAGGATCTCAGGGATCCCCAGGATTCCCCTACTATTCTTTGAGAACTTCTGATATAAAACAACAGGGTCAACTACCCTAATATTTTCTATTTCTCTGATATTTGACACTATTGACCATTCCCTTCTCTTGACTATTCTATTCTTCCTGGGTTTGAGGGCTAATGTTCTCTCTTGTACCTCTTCCTACCTATTTGATCATTCCCTCTCAGTGTTTGTCTTCATCTCTTACCCCTATGCCAGGGTGGATCCCATGACTGTCCTGAGCTCTCCCTTCTCTCTCAGTGATCAGATGTCTGTCCAACATGAATGTTTCCTAAGCATCACGAAAATCTGAAAAGGCTACTTGAAGGAAACACACATACACACAGACACACAGACATACAGACATACACACACACACACACACACACACACACACACACACACACACACAGAAATGCATACATACTTGTAAGGGGACTTGGTTTTGTTCAGGGTGAAGGTCTCTGAGAATTTTATATCATGCCCCTGCATGTAACTGCATTGATTCTTAAAGGACCTGTGGTCTCATAAATGTCAATCCTTACTACAATAGTATAGATTACAACTCATAGACATATGCTCATCTTTTATGTCTTTCTTCTATCCATGAATTCTCCATAGAGAGTCCTACCAAGTCTGCTTGGAGCCTTTCTCCAACTCTCCTTACATTGCTTGAGTACCAGAGGAACATACAGAATGCCCACGTATGCTCTGCTGTCACAACACCATGGCCCACCTCTGTTTCTGGTTGTACATTTCTTTGATGATATCTTTTACACCACTTTGGGGGTGGGGTGGGGGGTGGCACATTTCCTCATTGGAGATAGGCTGCATCTTATTTCCATGTAATGTGTGTCTCTCCATCGCCCTTTTGGTGACCTGTGTTTTTAATTCTTTGGAGACTGAGGTATTCCATGATTCTCAACCATATGGCAGACAACTAAACACATCTTTAATCTTCTCTTTGAACTTTCTGCTAGAATGTAAAAATGAAGCCATTTTTTCCCCTGCAACATAAATAATAACAACTCACATTTTGCTTTCCTCACAACCACAGTGAGTTGGATAATCAATCAATCAATAAACATTTATTAAGCATCTATTATGGACTCTGTACTATGCTAGGTCCAGGACACAGACAAAAAATGAAGCCTTTGCTCTCAAAAATCTTAAGAAGATAGTGCAAGCATTATTCTATCTGTTTTACAGATGTTTGAGAGGCAGAGTGGCATTGTCTACAGAAAGCTGGCCTTAAAACCAAGAAGCCCTGGGTTTAAATCCTGCTTTGGAGGTTCCCTGTATCTCCCGGGGAAGTCCCTTTACTTCTTGAGCCTTAGGCAACTCTACCTGCACTGGTGGGAGGTTCTTCATCTTAGCATTTCCTATACCAATGAAATCACAGGTTTATTCCCCATTTACAGAAAAGGAAGCTGAGGCACAGGCAAAGGAATAAAGTGATTTGCTCAATATTGTACTATCACTTACAGACCAAGATGGACACAGAGAGAAACAAAAAGACAGAGACTGTGTGTGTGTGTGTGTGTGTGTGTGTGTGAGAGAGAGAGAGAGAGAGAGAGAGAGACTGAGAAACAGAGACAGAGATACAGAGATAGAGAGATAGAGATAGTCAGAGAGACAGAGACAGAGACAAACATACTGAGAAACAGAAAAACAAAGAGTCGGAGAGAGAGAAACAGAAAGAGACAAAGAGAAACAGACAGGGAAACAGAGAGTATGAATGAAAATAGTTGGAATCATTTGGAAACTACCATTTCTGCACTCAATCAAAACAATTTAATTTTCTATGTTTCCTAGGCAACTGATGAACAAGGGTGATATTCCTTATCATGTATTCTACCTCTATAGAATGCCTAGTTCTGAAATTTTAAGTTTGAATTACATGCAAAATAAAGCTTAGTATTCATGTTGCTTTATTAATGAAACTAAAAATAATTTTCCACTGTCAGGGACTAAGAGAAGGGATCATAACATTTTAAACTAAATCCCCAATCCTTAAAGAATAAGTCAGACTAATGTTAATAAAATTTTGAGACTAGAATCCAGAACCTTGCAAGAAGATACCAAGAGAAAAAAAATTAAACTTTCAAAACCCTCAAATATATCTCCAATATGCTTTTTAAAATACCCAAATTCTAAGTCAATTCTTTTCCTAAAATAATTTGATTCATCAAAGAACTTCCCTTAATACTTTTTCTTTCTTCACTCCAAATGCATTGCTAATTCCACTTAACCACACACACACACACACACACACACACACACACACACACACACGGCTAACAGAACAGAAATATTGATACCAGATGTCCTCTGAAAATGTGATTGCCAGCATTATAACATTCTTCAAGATTTGGAGGAAAATAATTTTAAAATTCTTGCCCCCCCCATTATAGTTAATGGGAAGACAATTTAAGGTTTTCCAGGCTATAGACCTTATCTGCTTATTCAAGGATTCATTATACAGCATAGCCATGACTTCAGAATAAGCTCCTTAAATTAGAATGACTCAGAGTAAAACTGGGAAAGGAGCCTAGCCACCACACCCTTAAAAATGCCTAGTCAGCATCCCATTCTGCATAGTCTGGACTACATAATCTAAGAAGAGATGAGACAAAGAAAATTTATCATGTTGATTTACCTTTCATCCAAAAATGAGTGCTAGGAGGGATGAGAGTACTATGATGAAGGTTCTGAGAATATGAATGCTTCAGTTACCCAGAAGGGTTCTAAATAAGGTCATTTTCCAGACAACTCAAGGTCAGTCCTTTAAATTGTGACATTTTATTTAAAGAGTTTCTTATTGGAAACCTCTGTAAAATGTATTATGCACTTGTCAGCTTTAGTAAAAATAATCAATTGACCATAATTTAATCTCCCCTTGATGACTAAAGGGTCATACTTATAAATGCCAATCATTATGTTGAGCTGATGTTCTCAGGGGTTATTGGCATATAAAACAGGAATCCACATTTCTATAAATATGTAAGACACACCCACCCTCTGAAATAGGTAGTGCAGGTATTATCCTCATCTCCTTTTTACAGAAGAGAAAATAGGCTCATACAACTGAACTGAATTTTCTAAGATCAATCAGACAATGGACCTTTATAAAGTACCTATTAAATACCAAGGCTACTTGTGGAAGATAATTGTGTTGATTATGTCAAGCCCCAAAATATTGCACAGCTTTCTGGAAGAGATCTATAATATAATATAATAATATAATATAATATAATAATATAATATAATATAATATAAAGGAGTGTGGTCTGTCCATCCACACAGGGATGACCAAATGGATGAGGAATTTCTATTGTTGACTTTTGACATGCATCTGAATGCATGCTCTGATAAAATTTATCCAAAAGTATATATACTTGGGATGGACAGTACAGATAGACAGTGAACTAGGTCAAAGTTGAAAAGGAAAAGGGTGAGCTGGATTGCTTTTGGGAAATTATAGTGCTTGTACTGGCATCAAGCATCTGATAATAGCAGAAGTTCATCTTTTCAATACAAATATTTTTGCCATTTTGTCAATATTGCTAAATGGTAGCATCACAGAGAACAACATTGCTTCAGAAGAACCAAGTGTAATCTTCACACCAAAGGCAATGGAAAGACCCCATGGTGGATTTGAGCAGGCTACAATATTTAACCAACAGGAAACTCTTAAGAACAGGAGTAAGGGACATGATCAAGGACCTGCTTGACAAAAAGAGTCAATGAGCTGTTAACATGGCAAGAATAAGGTATGATGGGTAGACAGAATAAATGTTCCCTTGGTGTCCAACAATATTGACATAACAAAAGGAAGGCCTCCAGAATTTTAGGTGTGAAAAACTTTCGGAAGAATGATGAGAATGATACAGGATAGATAAGTATAGATAAGTAGGTAGATTTTTTCTTGGAATTTGGGCATGAAAGAGAAGAGTAAAACTAGTTAATAGTTTGATGAAGTATTAGGGACTAATTAGGGTTTTTAAGAACAGGGAAGACTTGAAGAGATCTCTTGATGGTAGGGAAGAAACCAGCAGATATAATGAAGACTAGAGAGAAGAGCCAAGCATGGAAGCAATCTGTGGAAGAAGATGGAAGAGATAGGGTCAAGGATACATATTGAAGAGTCAGCCTTGTCAAGTAGAAAGGCTGCATTTTCATCAGTCCTGGAACAAAAGATGCCTATATATCTATATATTTGTCTCTCTGTTTTTTTTAAGAAACCAATGTTTATTATCGATCAGAATTTTTCCAACACTATTAGAGAATCTGGGAATAACTTAGGAACATTCAGTGGCCTGAGTAATAAGAGCTGCAGACTAGTCCTCAGTAGCCAGCTGAGCACTCTAATCTTCAGTAGGGAACTGCTGAATGGGTACAGATGGTACCTCTGCACACCCTCAGACCAATCAACCACCTCTGGATTAGCGGCAGTGAATTCTGGAGCAGGTGCAGTCCATTCACCCTGAAATTCCTCCTTTGTCACTGCCTTCTCAACTGTGGCCTGCTCTTCCTTTTCAATCTCCTCTGGATCTCTGTAGAAGTAAACAACAGGTAAGACCTCCAACGATTGTTCACAGGAGATGGTACCATGTATCTGCAGGACTTCTTGTGCCAGCATACACATCAGACATGCTGAGTGATCTCCCTTGTTGTTACGTGGAATGGCAATGTTCACATAGTGAAGTGGGGAGTCCTTGTTGCACAGTGCCATGGGTGGAAAGTTAACATATGATGCTTCAGACAAAAGCACGAGGATCAGTGACCACCAAGAGGAGAGGCTCCCTGAAAGCTGCCTGGATCTGGTTAATGAAGGTGCCCAGTGTTAAGCATCCAGCAATAAGTGTGGCACCAGTGGCAGCAGCAAATTTCAGAACAGCTCTCTGACACTGCAGTATTCGTGGATGAGATGACACTAACATCAGCTGGATTTGCAATGGCAACAATGGCAGGAGCTGTCAACAGAAGCTTTTCCCAAGTTCTCTTCAAATTAATGATATAGATGCCATCCTTCTTCCTTTTGTAGATATACTGTTCCATCTGGAAGTCCAAATTGGTGCCACCCAAATGGGTCCCTACAGCGAGTAATTTAAGGACATCCTCCTCCTTCATCTGCAAGAAATCTAGGGCTCTGGACATTGTGAAAGTTTCCCTTTAAAGTAATGATGAAAACTGTGAACAATGCCATATGGAACCCTCTTCTGGGTATCACGAAAAGGTCTCTCTGTTTTTTACTATAATTTCTAATGACAGAAGAAGTCACTTCTTTCCTTTTTGGTCCCAGGAATATCACTCAAAGTCCAAACTATGCTTTTAGCAATCACACCTTGACCCTCAATTTGGTCAAGGCATACCCCAGATTCTGTGCTCAGAAAAGGTCTTTTACATAGCTATACCTCCTTTTGGGGCATATAGTCTGTCCCCAGGTCTTCAAAGCTATATTTCTCCAATCATCTTCCTATCATGTTCATATTAGTCCCTCTAGAGAATTATTTCAGTTTCTTTAAGAGACCACCCTGGAGTTCTTCTTTCATATCTCTAATTGATTCTGCTCTAATATTTCCAAGTTCCCTTACAACTATCTCCCAACAATACCACTGGTGGTTTAAGTTTTAAACCAGAATAATCACAAAAGTTTTAAGTTTTAAACCAGAATAATCACAAAACACACACACACACACACACACACACACACACACACACACACACACACACACACAGGCATCTCTCTAGGTTCTTATCGGTTTGTTATTGTTTCTTAACTATTAACATAATCATGGTAAATTAAATTAAAAATAGGCTTCTTTTCTCTCAAATATACTTCATACTTAATTATCTGTAAGTTTCTTCCTCATATTCAATTATACTTTTGCTCCTAGAAGACTAGAGTCTCAAATCCACAAACAAAACTGAAAGATTTTATTATAAGCCTATTTTATCTTCAAATTAAATTTTAGAAATTTGAGCATATGAAATAATGACCTTTCCATCCTCTATCCTCACAAACCTCAGTTAAGAACTGAACTGGACCTTGAGTTCTTAATGTTAAGATTAATATCGGACTTCCAGATGGAACGAAGATGGCAGTGTGAAGCTAACTTGCTACCAGAGCTTTTCCCTACCAAGGATATATGAAGCCTCTATCCTGATATTCAAGCTACAGATTTCACCAAGAAAAAGAGAAGATTCAAAGAAGTTTTCAGCAGTAGACTTTATGAAGGATCTTCAGTGAAGGTCTATCTCTTTAGGGAAAAGGGAAAGTAAAGTCCAGGAGGCAGGAGAGTGAGAAAGTGGGAAAGCCAGCAGGAGGCTTTTAGCCACAGTGCAATCCAGGTCCCAACAGTGTGACTACAGCAGAGGTTCTGGCATCTAGATAGCAGCAAGCTAAGGAGGATCCCAATCCCAAACAAAGTCTGAACCCTGGGAACACTGGGAACACTGGTAAAAGATAGGACTGGGTCAGGAACAAACTACTGCTAAGTCAGAACCTGGACATAAAGGAGAAAACAAATCTTTGCAAAAGCAAAGCCTGGACTGCATAGACAACATCTCAGACCCCAGCCCTAGCAAAAAAAAAAAAAGCTTGTCACAAGAACCTTATAATCAAATGTAGAAAGGCAGAAATAATAAACACACACTTCTCAGACCATGATGCAATAAAAATTACATGTAATAAAAGGTCATGGAAAGATAAACCAAACTAATTGCAAATTAAATAACTTTATCTTAAATAATAGGTGGATCAAACAGAAAATAATAGAAATAAACAATAATTATATCCAAGAAAATGATACTAATGAGACATTACACCAAAATTTATGGGGTACAGCCAAGGCAGTTTTGAGAGGAAACTTTATATCTCTAAATGCCTATATGAATAAAATAGAGAAAGGAGATCAATGAATTGGGTATGCAATCAAAAAAGCTAGAAAAAGAACAAATTAAAGATCCCCAATTAAATACCAAATTAGAAATTCTGAAACTCAAAGGAGAGATTAATAAAATTGAAATCAAGAAAACCATTGATCTCATAAATAAAACCAAGAGTTGGTTTTATGAAAAAGCCAATAAAATAGATAAACCTTTGGCTAATCTGATTTTTTTAATTTTTTTAATTTTTTAGGTTTTTGTAAGGCAAATAGGGTTAAGAGGCTTGCTCAAGGCCACACAGCTAGGTAATTATTATTAAGTGTCTGAGGCCAAATTTGAATCTAGGTACTCCTGACTGGTGCTCTATCCACTGCACCACTGCATCTAATTTAAAAAAACAAAGAAGATGACCAAATTACCAGTATCAAAAATAAAAAGGGTGAACTAACCTCCAGTAAGAGGAAATTAAAGAGATTATTCAGAGTTAATTTGCCAAACTGTATGCCAATAAATTGGATAATCTGAGTGAAATCGATGAATATTTACAAAAATACAAACAGTCCAGATTAACAAAAGAGGGAATAAATTACTTAAATAACCCCATTTCAGAATAAGAAATTGAAGAAGCCATCAATAAACTCCCTAAGAAAGTCTCCAGGTTCAGATGGATTTAGAAGTGAATTCTACTAAACACTTAAAGAACAATGAATTTCTATTTTACATAAACTATTTTAAAAAATAGAAGTTCTGCCAAACTCCTTTTATGATATCAACATGCTGCTGATCCTTAAACCAAGAAGAACCAAAACAGACAAAGAAAATTATAGACCAATCTCCCTAATAAATATTGATGCAAAAATCTTAAATAAAATTTTATCAATGAAACTACAGCAAGTTATTAAAAGGATAATACACCATGATCAGGGAGGATTTATACCAGGCAGGCAGAAATGGTTCAGTATTAGGAAAACACTCAACTTAAGTGAACTTATCAATAGCAAAAAAAAAATCATATGATTATCTCAATAAATGCTGAAAAAGCCTTTGATAAAATGCATCATTCCTATTAAAAACACTAGAAAGTTTAGGAATAAATGGAATTTTCCTTAAAAATAATAAATAGCGTCTGTCTAAAACCAAGAAATAATATATGGGGGCAGCTAGGTGGCGCAGTGGATAGAGCACTGGCCTTGAAGTTAGGAGTACCTGAGTTCAAATCCGACCTCAGACATTTAATAATTACCTAGCTGTGTGGCCTTGGGCAAGCCACTTAACCCCATTTGCCTTGCAAAAACCTAAAAATAATAATAATAATATATGTAATAAGAATAAACTCAGAGCGTTTCTAATAAAATCAGGGGTGAAACAAGGATGCCCATTATCATCATTACTCTTCAATATAGTATTAGAAATGTTAGTAATAGCAATAAGAAAAAGAAATTGAAGGAATCAGAATTGTCAATGAATAAACAAAGCTTTCACTCTTTGTAGATGATATGATGATATGTTTAGAACTCTAGAAAATCATCTAAAAATTTTTTTCCAAATGTAGTGCACACTATTTTTTTCTTTAGAAAGCTTTTATTAATTTTTAATTTTACAATTTTCCCCCCATTCTTGCTTCCCTCCCCCCCACCCCCCACAGAGGGCATTCTGTTAGTCTTTACATTGTTTCCATGGTATACATTGATTTCAGTTGAATGTGATGAAAGAGAAATTGTATCTTTAAGGAAGAAAAATAAAGGATAAGAGATAACAAAATTACATAAGATAGCAAGGGTTTTTTCCTAAATTGAAGGTAATAGTCTTTGGTCTTTGTTCAAACTTCACAATTCTTTCTCTGTATACAGATGGTATTCTCTTTTGCAGATAGCCCAAAATTGTCCCTGGTTGTTGCACTGAAGGAATGAACAAATCCATTAAGGTTGAACATCACCCCCATGTTGCTGTTAGGGTGCATAATGTTCTTCTGGTTCTGCTCATCTTGCTTAGCATCAGTTGATGTAAATCCTTCCAGGTTTCCCTGAATTCCCATCCCTCCTGGTTTCTAATAGAACAATAGTGTTCTATAACATACATATACCACAGTTTGGTAATCCATTCGCCAGTTGAAGGACATTTATTTAATTTTCTAATTCTTTGCTACCACAAACAAGGCTGCTATGAATATTTTTGTACAAGTGATGTTTTTACCCTTTTTCATAATCTCTTCATGGTATAGACCCAGTAGTGGTATTGCTGTATCAAAAGGTATGCACATTTTTGTTGCCCTTTGGTCATAATTCCAAATTCCTCTCCAGAAAGATTGGATGAGTTCACAGCTCCACCAATGGTGTATTAGTGTCCCAGATTTCCCACATCCCTTCCAACACTGATCATTGTCCTTTCTGGTCATATTGGTGAGTCTGAGAGGCGTGAGGCAGTATCTCAGAGAAGCTTTAATTTGCATTTCCCTAATAAGTAATGATTTAGAGCAATTTTTTCATGTCTATAGATTGCTTTGATTTCTTCATCTGTAAATTGCCTTTGCATATCCTTTGACCACTTGTCAATTGGGGAATGCCTTTTTTTAAAAAATTTGACTCAGTTCTCTGTATATTTTAGAAATGAGTCCTTTGTCAGAAATACTAACTGTAAAAATTGTTTCCCAATTCGCTACATTCCTTTTGATCTTGGTTACAGTGATTTTATCTGTGCAAAAGTTTTTTAATTTAATGTAATCAAAATTATCTAGTTTGTTTTTAGTGATGTTCTCCATCTCTTCCTTGGTCATAGACTGCTTCCCTTTCCATAGATCTGACAGGTAAATTACTCTTTGATCTTCAAGTTTGTTTATAATAATGTTTTTTCCTGTCTAAATCCTGTATCCATTTTGATTTTATCTTGGTATTAGAGTGTGAGGTATTGGTCTAATCTAAGTTTCTTCCATACTAACTTGCAATTTTCCCAACAGTTTTTTTATCAAAGAGAGAGTTTTTATCCCAATAGCTGGACTCTTTGGGTTTATCAAACAGCAGATTACTATAATCATTTCCTGCTATTGCCACTAATCTATTCCACTGATCCACCACTCTATTTCTTAGCCAATACCAGACAGTTTTGATGACTGATGCTTCATAATATAATTTTAGATCTGGTAGGGTTAAGCCACCTTCTTCTGCACTTTTTTTCATTGAATTCCTAGAAATGTTTGACTTTTAATTTCTCCATATAAATTTACTTACAACTTTTTCTAACTCATTAAAGTAATTTTTTGGAATTTTGATTGGAAGGGCACTAAAGAAGTAATTTAGTTTGGGGAGAATTGTCATTTTTATTATGTTAGCTTAGCCTATCCATGAGCAGTTGATGTTTGCCCAGTTATTTAAGTCTGATTTTATTTGTGTGAGAAGTGTTTAGTAATTGTTTTCAAAAAATTTTTGAGTCTTCCTTGGTAGGTAGATCCCAGGTATTTTATATTGTCTGAGGTTACTTTGAATGGGATTTCTCTTTCTAGCTCTTTCTGCTGCATCTTGCTAATCATATATAGAAATGCTGAGGATTTATGAGGGTTTATTTTATATCCTTTGACTTTTCTAAGTTGCTAATTATTTCTAGTAGTTGTTTATCTGATTTTGGGGGATTCTCTAAGTATACCATCATGTCATCTACAAAAAAATAAGAGTTTTCTCTCTTCCTTCCCAATTCTAATTCCTTCAATTCCTTTTTCTTCTCTTTTTGCTGAGGCTAACATTTCTAATACAATATTGAATTAGTAGTGGTGATAATGGGCATCCTTGTTTCACCCCTGATTTTATTAGGAATACCTCAAGCCGACTTCCAGCCAAGATGGCGGAGAGAAGACAGGCATAGTTCTAAAGTCTCCTGATCCTCCCCCCATCTATCACATGAAACAAACTTCTTAAAAGAAATCCAACCCACAAAACCCAGAAAGAAAAGCCAGGAGAAAGAGCATCTACCTCAGGATTTGTCTCCAGCAGCAGCACTGGACGAATTTGGGTGGGTGAGTCTGGGCTCAGAGGGAGGATCAGTCCCGGATCAACCAGAATAACAGCTGGATTGGAATCAGTAGTCTGAGGGCCTGAGATCTGGACCTACTGGATCAGCGGTGGGGCTAGATGGCAGGGGCTTGAGTCAACTAGGGAGCAGAGGCACTGGTGTTGGTGCTGACCCCCAGGAGCTTGCAGACAGGGCTGGGGGGAGAGTTCTGGTGCAGGAGAGCTGTGGACACCATCCCTGGGCTCCTCTGGTCTGAGGAACTCAGAGTCCACACCTCCATTACAGCTCAGACCTCTTCCCAAACAAACAAATGCAAACTAATTCTGCCTCAGGCCCAGGTGTGTGAGCAGAAGAACCAGCCCAGCTGAGGAATGACCTCAGGCCAGGGTAAAGAGCACTATTGATTGAAGGTAAAAGAATTCAATTGCTCCAACTCCTCCCTTCAAGCAAAGGGAGAAGGCCTCAATCAAGGTCACAGATACTCCAGAGCAAGCAACCAGCACCTCCTACTGGCCAGTCAGAGAAACTGCACTCAGTGAGTAAAGCCTTTAGCAATCCCAAGCCCCTGTGAACCAGCCCCTCCCCAACTCAAGGTCTTAGCAAAATGAAGAAGGGTCAGCGGAAAGGTGTATCCATAGAAAAATTCTTGGAAGGGAAAGACCCTAGCTCAGAAAGATCTAGAACCTTTGAGGAGAATATGATCTGGTCTTAAGCACAGAAAGACTTCTTTGAAGAAATAAGGAAGGAGCTTAAAAATTTTGGAGAGACAATACCTTGCAACAAGAAAACAAAACCTTAGAAAGTACAATTGGACAAATACAAAAGGAGACTAAATCTCTCAGATCCTCAATTGGACAAATACAAAATGAGAATATTTCTCTCAAAACCTCAATTGGTCAAATGGAAAGCTCTTTCAAAAGTAGAATTGACCAATTGGAAAAGGAGTTGCAAAAGATTAATGAAGAAAACTCCTCCTCCCAAATAAAGGAGTCTACAGAAACTAATGACTCCATGAGACAGCAAGAGTCAGTTAAACAAAATCAAAAAAATAGAAAAAATAGAAAAAAATGTAAAATACCTCATCAACAAAACCACTGACCTTGAGAATAGATCGAAGAGGGGCAACCTGAAAATTATAGGACTTCCTGAAAACATTGAAGAGAAAAAAAGCCTGGACTTAATATTACAGGATCTAGTGATGGAAAACTGCCCTGATATCATGGAATTGGAGGGCAAAGTAGTACTGAAAGAGTACATCAATCCCCACCAGAAAAAGATCCTAAAATGAAAACACCAAGGAATGTTGTGGCCAAATTCCAGAACTATCAAATAAAAGAGAAAATCCTGCAGGCAGCCAGAAAGAAACAATTTAAATATCAAGGAGCCACAGTAAGGATCATGCAGGATCTGGCTGCATCAACATAAGGTATCAAAGGGCCAGGAATACCTCAAGCCTATCCCCGTTGCATATAATATTGGTTGATAGTTTCAGATAGATACTGCTTATTATTCTAAGGAACAAACCATTTATTCCTACACTCTCTCTAGTATTTTCTCAAAAGTTTTTTCAGCATTTATTGATATAATCATATGATTTCTTTTTTTTTAAAGATTTTATTTGAGTTTTGAGTTTTGCAATTTTCTCCCAATCTTACTCCCCCACCCACCCATGGAAAGCAATCTGTCAGTCTTTCTTTTGTTTCCATGTTGTACATTGATCCAAATTGAGCGTGATGAGAGAGAAATTGCATCCTTAAGGAAGAAACAAAAAAAGTATGAGATAACAAGATCAGACAATAATATATCTTTTTTTTTTAACTAAATGGACTAGTCCTTGAAATCTGTTCAAACTCCATGGCTCTTTATCTGGATACAGATGGTATTCTCCATTGCAGACAGCCCCAAATTGTCCCTGGTTGTTGCACTGATGGAATGAGCAAGTCCATCAAGATTAAACATCACCCCCATGTTGCTGATAGAGTGTACAATGTCTTTCTGGTTCTGCTCAACTCACTCAGCATCAGTTCATGCAAATCCCTCCAGGCTTCCCTGAATTCCCGTCCCTCCTTGATTCTAATAGAACAATAGTGTTCCATGACATACATATAACACAGTTTGCTAAGCCATTCCCCAATTGAAGGACATTTACTTTAATCATATGATTTCTGGTAGGTTTGTTATTGATATAATTAATTATACTAACAGTTTTCCTAATATTGAACCAACCCTGCATCCCTGGAATAAATCCTACTTGGTCATAGTGTATTATCCTAGTGATAACTGGTTGTAATCAATTTGCTAAGATTTTATTTAAGATTTTGGCATCTACATTCATTAGGGAGATAGGTCTGTAATTTTCTTTCTCTGCTTTAACTCTTCCTGATTTAGGTATCAGCACCATATTAGTGTCATAGAAAGAGTTAGGCAGAGTTCCGTCTTCACCTATTTTTCCAAAGAGTTTATATAGAATTGGAATCAATTTTTCCTTCAGTGTTTAATATAGAATTCATTTGTGAATCCATCTGGCCCTGGAGATTTTTTCTTAGGGAATTCAATAATGGCTTGTTGAATTTCTTTTTCTGAGATAGGATTATTTTGGTTTTTAATTTCCTCTTCACTTAACCTGGACAACTTGTATTTTTTGTAAAAATTTATCCATTTCACTTAGATTGTCAAATTTATTGGCATAGAGTTGGGCAAAATTATTCCATATTATTAATTTAATTTCCTCCTCATTGGTGGTGAGCTTACCTTTTTTCATTTATGTTGCTAGTAATTTGTTTTTCTTCTTTCTTTTTTTAAATCAGATTGACCAGAGGTTTATCAATTTTATTGCCTTTTTTCATAAAACCAACTCTTCATTTTATTTATTAGTTCAATAGTTTTCTTATTTTCAATTTTATTAATTTCTCCTTTAATTTTTAGAATTTCTAATTTGGCATTAAATTGAGTTTTTTTAATTTGTACTTTCTTTAATTTTTTTAGTTGCATATTTAGTTCACTGATTTCCCCTTTCTCTAATTTATTTATGTAAGCATTTAAAGATATAATATATCCTCTGACAGCTGCCTTAAGTGAATCCCATAGGTTTTGGTATGTTGTTTCATAATTGTCATTATCAAGGATGAAATAATCAATTCTTTCTATAATTTGTTGTTTAATTCACTCATTTTTTAAAAATGAAGTATATTAGTTTCCAATTAGTTTTGGGTCTGTATCTCCCTGATCCAATATTGCATATGATTTTTATTGCATTATGATATGAGAAAGATGTATTCACTATTTCTGCCTTTCTTCAGTTGATAATTAGGTTTTTATGCCCTAGTACATGGTTAATTTTTGTGTAAGTGCCATGTACTGCAGGAAAAAAATGTATATTCTTTTCTATCTCCATTCATTTTCCTCCATAAGTCTATCATATCTAGGTTTTCTAACAATCTATTTATCTTCTTAACTTCCTTCTTGTTTATTTTATGGTTAAATTTATCTAAATCTGAGAGTGGAAGGTTGAGGTCTCCCACTTAGTAGAGTTTTGCTGTCTATGTCTTCCTGTAGCTCTTTCAACTTCTCTAAGTATTTGGATGTTATACCACTGGGTGCATACATATTCAGTATTGAAATTAGTTTATTGTCTATGATACCTTTTGGGAGGATATAGTTTCCTTCCTTATCTCTTTTAACATTATCTTTTTTTGCAGCTGCTTTGTCTGAGATAAGGATTGCTATCCCTGCTTTTTTTCACTTCAGCCGAAGCAAAATATATTTGCTCAAGCCTTTTACCTTTATTTTATATGTATCTCTCTGATTAAATGAGTTTCTTGTAAGTAGCATATTGTAGGATTCTGGTTTTTAAACCACTCTGCTATTCACTTACATTTTAAAGGAGAGTTCATCCCCTTCACATTCAAAGTCATAATTATTAACTCTTTATTGCCCCGCATGCTATGTTCCCTCTGTTTGTGTTTCCCCCCTTTTCCCCTTTATCTATAATCCCTAGTGTTTTGTTTCTGAATACCACCACCTTCAGTGTGTTTGCCCTCCTATATCAACTCCCATTCCTTTTATTTCCCCTTTCCTGTTTCCTCTTCTTCCCTCCTTTCCTTCTGTTAGTTCCCCTTTTTCTCCCTTTCCCCATCCCCTCTCTCCCCTTTTCCCCTTTTAATATTTGAAAGGTAAGATAAATTTCTTAACTGAGTATTTGTATAAGTTAACTTTAAGCCAAGTTGATGAGACAAAGATTCAGGTGGTTCTCAGCAACTCCCTTCTTTCTATTACAATAGGTCTTTTGTACCTCTTAAGGTAATAAGATTTACCCCATTCAACCTCCACCATTCACCCATTTCCTTATTGTCCCCCTTTTTAAGGAGGTATTGTTTTTAAATCATTCTGAGTCACAGAATAGTAATGAGTGTCCATCTTTCTGGCTAAGTATATTCTCTCTAATAGAGTTACAGCTCTCAAGAGTTATGAGAATCTTTCTCCCAGGAGGGGATATAGTCAATTTCATCTTATTGGATAGCAGTTTTTTTTCTTTACCTTATCATGTGTTTCTTGAGCCTCCTGTTTGATGTCCAGATTTTCTATTATGTTCTTGTTTTTTCATCAGGAAATGCTGGAAGTCTTCCATTTTATTAAATGTCCATCTTTTCCCCCTGGAAGAGAAGGCTCAGCTTTGCTGGGTGGTAGGGATTCTTGGCTGCATTCCAAGCTCCCTTGCTCTTCAGAATATCTTATTCAAGGCCCTTCAGTCCCTTAATGTTGATGCAGCCAGGTCCTGTGTAATCCTTACTGTGGCTCCTTGGTATCTAAATTGTTTCTTTCTGGCTGCTTGCAGGATATTTTCTTTTATCTGATAATTCTGGCATTTGGCTACAACATTCCTTGGTGTTTTCATTTTAGGATCTTTTTCTGGAGGGGATGGATGTATGCTTTCAATAACAATTTTGCCTTCTGGTTCTATGATATCCGGGCAGTTTTCCATCACTAAATCCTGTAATATTAAGTCTAGGCTTTTTTTCTCTTCAGTGTTTTCAGGAAGACCTATAATTCTCAGGTTGTCTCTCCTCATTCTGTTCTCAAGGTCAGTGGTTTTGCTGATGAGGTATTTTACATTTTCTTCTATTTTTTCAATTTTTTGGTTTTGTTTAACAGACTCTTGCTGTTTCATGAAGTCATTAGTTTCCACAAACTTCATTCTTTTTTTAAGAGAAGAATTTTCTTCATTTACCTTTTGCAGCTCTTTTTTCAATTGGCCAATTCTATTTTTGAGAGAGTTTTCCATTTGACCAATTGGGATTTTGAGAGAATTACTTTCTTTTTGCATTTGTCCAATTGTATTTTACAATGATTTGTTTTCTTGTTGCAAGGTGTTAATTGTCTCTCCCAAATTTTCCAAATGATTTTTAAACTCCTTCCTGATTTCTTCAAGGAAGTCTTTCTGTGCTGGGGACCAGATCATATTCTCCTCAAGAGGTGGATGAAGCTGTTAAGTACTTTTATCTTTGTCCAATGGTGGGTTTTACTCTAGGGCAAGGTAATTGCTCTCCCTATTCACAGCTGAGAGAGGTCTGCTGCTCTTAGCCTGGGGGTAGAGATGGGTTATCATTGTGTTTGTTCTGGGAAGAGGTTTTTAGCTGAAATGAAGGTGTGGCTGAAGCTCTCCCACACTGGAACTCACCCTCCAGCTCTGCAGGCAAGTTCCAGATTGTCAGTGCCACAACCAATGCCACTGCTCCCTAGTTGCTCCTGTGGCCAATCAGGCTTGCCCTGCTTTTAGACTTCCAGGCTCTAGTCTGCCCTACTAATCAGGCTAGTTGAGCTCTCCAACTCTTGCCTGACCTGCCAATCAGGCTAGTGGAGCTCTCAGTCTCTGACCCTGTCCTGTGCTCCCAGCAGAGTCTGCCCTCTGTCCTGGGACTCACCCATGATCATGGAGGATAAACCTTGAGGTAGATCTTCTAGTTCTCTTTCTGGGTTTTGTAGATCAGATTTCTGTTAAGAGGTTTGTTTCATATTATATATGAGGGAAGATCAAGAGAGAAGATCAAGAGACTAACACTGTGCGTATCTTCTTTCCGCCATCTTGGCTGGAAGTCTCCTAAAAAACTTTGAAACAATTAACAAATTCAGTAAAGTAGTAGAATATAAAACAAACCCACATAAATCATCAACATTTCTAATATGAACAATAAAGCCCAAGAGCAAGATATAGAAAGAGAAATTCCATTTAAATTAACTATAATTAACATTAAATACTTGCGAATCTCCCTCCCAAGACAAACCTAGAAACTATATGAACACTCACCCAAATAAAGTCATATCTAAATAATTGAAAAAATGTCACTTGCTCATGGTAGGTCAAGCTAATATAATAAAAATGACAATTCTACCTAAACTAAATTACTTATTCAGTGCCATACCAATCAAACTACCAAATAACTACTTTACTGAGCTAGAAAAAATAGTAACAAAATTCATCTGGAGCAGCAAAAGATCAAGAAGAGCAAGTGAACTGATGAAAATAAAAAGTAAAGGAAGGTGGCCTAGCTCTACCAGATCTAAAACTGTACTATGAAGCAGCAGTCATCAAAACTTCCTGGTTCTGCTTAAGAAATAGAGTAATGGATCTGTGTATTAGGATAGGTTCAAAAGAAACCACAGTAAATGACTCCAACAATCTACTGTTTGACAAATCCAAAGACATCATCTTTTGGAATAAGAATTCACTATTTGACAAAAATTGTTGGGAAAACTGAAAAATAGTTTGGCAAAAACTAGGCATAGACCTAAATCTCATATCCTATGCCAAAATAGGGTCAAAATGGGTGCAGGATTTAGACATTGTGACACCATATGTAAATTAATAGACAAAGAAATACTCAATTTATCAGATCTATGGAAAGGGAATAAATTTATGACCAAACAAGAATTAGAGTACATTATAAAGTGCAAAATGAATGATTTTGACTATATTAAATTAAAAAGGTTTTCTCTAACAAAATCAATGCTGCCAAAATTAGAAGGAAAGCAGAAAGTTGGAAACAATCTTCACAGCTAGGAGGTCTGATAAAGGTCTCATTTCTAAAATATATAGAGAATTGCATCAAATTTATAAGGTTATAAGTCATTCCCTAATTGCTAAATGGTCAAAGGTTTTCAAATGAAGAAATTAAAGCTATATATAATCATATGAAACAATGCTCCAAATAATTATTGATTAGAGAAATGCAAATTAAAATAACTATGAGGTATCACCTCACATCATCAAATTGACCAAGATGAGAAAAAGGGGAAATGATCAATGTTGGAGAGATTGTGGGAGGAAAGGGACATTAATGCATTGCTGGTAGAGTTGTGAATGAATCCAGCTATTCTGGGGAGCCATATGGAACTATGCCCAAAGAGCAACTGACCCACAATTCCAGTTCTAGGCCTATATCCAGAAGAAATCATGAAAAAATAGGAAAAGTACCACATGTCTCAAAATATTCATATTAGCTCTTTTTGTAGTGGCAAAGAATTGGAAATGGAAGGGATGCTCATCAATTGGGGAATGGCTAAACAAGTCTATGGTACATGGATACTGTGGAATATTATTGTTCTAAAAGGACAAAGGGGTGCTGAACAAAAGGAAAAGAACCAAAAGAACAATGAACACATTAATAACAACATTGTGAGATGACTAACCTTGATGGAAGCAGCTTCTCTCGGCAGTTCAGAGAGCTAGGACAACTGTATTAGAACAGCTATGGACTATGTTATCCCCATCCAGAGGAAAACAAAACAAAACAAAAACAAAAAACAACCCTTCAGAATCTGATGAACACTTTATAAAAATTGTCTCTTATGTATCTCTCTTAATCCTAATTCCTCATACTAAAAATGACTAATCTGTAAACATGTTTATCAAAAAATATGTATATAAAATGCTAACCTGACTGAAGGAAGGGAATGTAGAGGGAAATTTTGTAACTTAAAAATATACATGGATGAAAAAATAAATAATTTTTTAAAAAAGATTGATATCAGAACCACAGCCACTTTGGAGAACACCTGACCCAGGACAGGCAGAATTGAGAATAAAGAAGGTGTCTGCAGTGACCAAATAGCTGAAAGGTTCATTAGCAAACTTCAGTATTGTCCTTGAGACAGATATGAATAGAAGTTGCCTGATAACAAAGAAAATGATCAAACTGTGCTAACAGTCAAAGGCTGTATATATTTTCATATTTTTGCATGTTGTCCCATTCTTTAAAAAAAATGTTATACTGATTTTCTATAAAAAAATCATCATTTCCTTTGGTATGTTTTCTCTCTCTGTCTTCATACACACACACACACACACACACACACACACACACACACACACACACACACTGCCTACCACTGCCACCATCACTACACTTATAGAGCAGCCCTGCCTTGTAACAAGAAAGTACATTTGAACCAAAAAACCACATTTTCCATGCCTCACAATGTTCCCCCTATACCAGTCTTCTAAAGTCACAATTGCTTACTGCATTGATCAGATACTTTTTTATGTTTCTTTTCTATTTTTATCATCTTTGTGTAAACTGTTCTCCTGGTTCTGCTTGCTTTGATCTGCATCAGTTGATAAAAGTCTTCTGAAAAATGTCTTTTGCCATTTTTTATTCTCATAGTATAATTTATCCAGTCACTTCCCAATTGATGGGGCTTACTTCTAATCTTTATTACTACAGAAAGAGCAATTATAAGTATTTGTGTTTATAGATGACCTTTCCTCTGTTTTTATTCTCCTTAGTGTAAATCTTTGGTGTAGAAGAGCTGGGTCAAAGGGATATATGTATTAGTGACTTTTCTAGTCACTATTACCAAATTGTTTCTAAGAACAAGATATTCACTAGATCTGTAGATCAAAATAGACAAAAACTCGGGGTGGCTAGATGGTGTAGTGGATAAAGCACCGGTCTTGGAGTCAGGAGTACCTGGATTCAAATCCAGTCTCAGACACTTAATAATTACCTAGCTGTGTGGCCTTGGGCAAGCCACTTAACCCCACTTGCCTCACAAAAGCTTAAAAAAAAATAGACAAAAACTCTTGGTCCATATATTACATTATGAAAGGTATGGGGGGCCAAAGCTGGGGAATGGAAACAGATGGCTGGCATTGAAGATCAGGAATGAAAAAAGAGCTCCATCTGGTGGATTTTACCAGTGGTGGTCTCAGAGAACCAGGACCCTGACCCAGATGTCCTAAATCTCAGGCTTGGATAGCAACAAATGGAAATGGGAAGGTTCTTGAGTTGAGTATAACTCTCTTCTGACTCCCACATCCTTTTACTTCCATCAGAAGTAGAAATCAAAGCCCTTACCCTCAAGGTAGCTGGATAGATAGGACACATACATAAAAGTAGATAACAAGATAAGACAGTATTATGATAAGTGAGTCAGACCAATAACTGTCCAAGACAACTATGTCATGAAGCACCCAGATGATTTTTAAGGAATGTGACACTTTTATTGGACTGAACTTCTTTCCCTGCCACCCAGATCTGGAAAATCTATTCTAAAGGATGCCCCACTAGGCCCTTCCCCACTTGCAAATCCTTGTCTAGAATATGTTTTATTCATTTATTAATTCCAGAAGCATTTCCTAAACACATGGTGATAGGGATACAAAGAAAAAAATGAAGTGGTCCCTGCCTTCAAGGTGATTACCTTCTATTGAACATTGCAAACTTACCTACATATCTACAGTAACAACAATCCACCTAGAAGAAGCTAAAGTTCAGTGGATAGAGGGGCTGGGACTGGAATCAGGGAGACCCAAGTTCAAATTTAAACTCAGATACTTACTAGCTGTGACTCTGGACAAGTCATTTAACCTCTGCCTCATTTCTTCAATAATATTAATATCTTCAAATAATATGTGACCCAGGGTGGTTGTGAGGCTCAAATGAGATCATATTTGTAAAGTGCTCTACACAATGTCTAGAACATAGCAGGGATCTGATAAATGCTTGTTTTCTTCCTTCCTTCCCTTTGTGATTCCCAAGCCCCATAGTTACTGGCTGAAGCATCTTTTTATCCTAGGATCTAGTACTTACTACACTGTCCAACAATGAGAGTCCTAGGCTTTCAGAAATTGTAAATTATCATAATACTTCCTTATCTTATCTACTTTTATGTATGTGTCCTATCTGTCCAGCTACCTTGCGGGCAAGGGCTTTGATTTCTACTTCTGGATCTGCTCTCCGATGCTTATTTTGAAATCATAGAGCTCATGAAGGAAATGTGGATTTCATCTCATGATTTATTTAGTGTCACAAGGGTGATTTCTATTAAATGTTTTATTAGAAACAACAATAAAACCAATAAAACAACTATACTTATCTGGTAATTAACTATAATTAAATAAATTTATTTCAATGCATAAAAATCATAAAAGAATAAACTTTTTTCAATTTTTCTCTCTAGGTCTTTTTCTTCCAATCCTCATCCATTTTCCTTCAGATTTCCTCCATAGAAGGCAAACTCTGTGAGAGCAAAAACTATTCTATTTTTATGTTAGTATCCCCAGTAGTAGGCATGGTGATAATAGTTCTTACAGCAAAGCTTCTGAAATCATAGCAGGTCAACAATGAAACTAATTAGGCACCCTTTCCGAAGTTACTTCACCTTAACAGGATTCTCTCTGTATCTGTAGAAGTACAAACATCTCTCTCATATGAACATTGGCCATCTATCTTCATTTGAAGGTCATATTTACCGATGATACAGAGTTCAGAGGAGAGAGGAATCATTTTAGTCAGGGGCAATCAATCAAATTTTCATGGAACAGGTGAGACTTGAAACTGAATGGTGGGAATAATCAAACAGTCAGAGAAGGGACTACTGTAAACAAAAGGAAAGTGTGTGAAGGTGATGAGAGATGATGGGTAAGGTATGTTTGGCAGGCAATGAATAAGCAAGTCTAGGTTTAGTGAAAGATTATAGTGGATCCTACTTTGAATATGCTACTATTTTACTATCTTACCTTTCAATGGCTCTCCACTGAATAGAAAATTAAGTCCATATTCTGTATCCTGAAATTCAAAGATCTTTATAATCTGACCTTTACCCTCATTTCTAATTTTCTTTTCTACTTCTCTTAGACAAGTTCTTCACTCTAGCAAAATTGGTCTACTCATCTACTAAATGTGCTCTAAATGACTGCTCATGACATTTCCTTGCTCTGAAGCTCTCACATTTACCCCACCCCATTTAAACCTATCGAAATCCTAACCATCTTTCAAGCCTCAGCTGTAATACGCCTCTTCGTGAAGCCTTCTCTGAATCACTCCAGGCTATATTCATCTCCATCTCCCCAAACCTAATATATAATGTATTATTGACATAATTTATATCTCATTTATAATATCATATCTTGCATTTTAGTTCTGTACAGCCATATCCTGAGTCAGTCCATTGGATACAGAGATGGTAGTCAAGAACCTCTGGGTTCATGTTCTGACTGCATGATTCTAGGCAAACTATTTAACTCCCTAATTCTCTAGGCATTAGTCTCTAAGACATAAATTTCCTGTATTAATAGTGGAAATTCCTCACCCAGAAGTTCCTAGAGCAATGAATCACAGGACTTGCCCTTAAATCTGTCCTTATGTTCATGTCTAGTTAGAAAGGTCTTGCTTTGAATAGAAAGGTCTTTGCACAGTCTTACTCCATAAATATTTGCTGAATGGATTAGTTTATTCATGAGTGAATATTTGTTGAAATGAAAATGAAACTGGAAAAGGAAGTGGGAGATAGGAGGAGCAAGCATACAATATCACACCAAGGAGTTTGGACATCTTCCTGTAGTCAGTAGGGAGTCATTGAAAGGTTTCTGAATTAGGGAAAGGATATGATCAAAGCAGTGTGTTGGGAGGATTAATCTGGCACCAATATGCTAGAGAGTTTGGAGCCGGAAGAGATGGGAGGCCATTTGGAGCCAACTGAAAAAGTCTAAGCGTGACACGATAAGAGTCTAAGTGAGGGTAGTAAAGGATGAAAGAGACATGATGAAGAGGTTGGTGAGTGACTGGATATAAGGGCCAGGGAGGAGGAGGAGTCAAAGAGGGTTCTGAGCTTCTGAGCAGTGAGATTGATATAATCATGGAACCGGAAAGCCAGGCAAGAACATGTCTTTTATAATCTGTGTAATCACCACTCACACTTAGAAGACTTTTGCTATTTATTTCAGGTTCCAGGCTGTTTCTAGGTGATGGTATATATATAAAATATCTCATAGACTAAAACTAGAGACCATCAGAATATGAAGGGGCCTTGTTCTTCCACTTTGGGTCTTTTAGGCAGGATCTTTAGTTATGGAATAAATGACAGCCATAAAGGCAAGTCTAATTCTTCATGGGAGGAGAACAGAGGCACTAAAAATTCAAAATAATAAATAATCTTACTCTTTCCCCTCCTGAAAGATATTTTTTTCTTTTTTTCTTTAGAATGCAGTAAAACATTCAGGTTCACTATAGTCTTTGCCTGACCCAGACTCTCTTATTTCAATCACAATATCTTCATAGCCTGGGACACACAGCTGAGTCATGAAAATGAGGAGGATGCAGCTATTCCATAAAACAGATCACTCTGTTAGGTGGGGGTAACTATATAGAGTGTGAAATAAAAATCCTTATGCCAACCACAAAAGTGGATTATTGTAAGGGATAAACATTTCTGACTAAATTGTTCTATTGACTTTAAAATCCTTTCAAAACCTTGCTCTACTTTTTCATGCTTATTGCCCATCACTTTCCTTTAGAATTTCCAATAAACTGGCCTGCTTCCTGACCCTTTTATATAACACATTCTAACTCCCATCTCTACTTTTGGACCAATTGGTTCCCTTGATCAGAAAACACATTTGAGTTTCCTTCAAGCACTAGCTTTAGGAAGCCTGTCTTGATTCTCCCAGTTGCTGATTTCTCCCCAGAATTAACTTATTATATGTTCTGTAATTAATGTTCTGTGCTCGTGCATCCCAATAGAACAAAATAAGGTCCTTGAAGGCAGAGTGTCATTTTTGTTTCTGTATCACCAGTCATAGTCTGACCTAATAAATTCTTGTTGAATGAAAGAATGAATGGAAGGTCAAGAGAATTGTGTTATAAAATTGACTCTCCTACTTAACAAGGGAGCTTGAGCAAGTCACTCCCCTTTCTGGGCCTCATTTATCTTATCTATAAAATTGGATGTTTGGCTAAGAATTCTTCCAACCCTAACATCCTAAAAATCCATGACATCCTGTACAAACTTCTCATTTACAAGAAAAAAAAGCTAAGGATCAGAGAGAATAAACATATTATAATTTTCAAAGTCCCATGTTGGTTACATGGTTAATCTTGTATAGATTAAAAAGTTTGATTTTTTTTTTAATAACACATAAGACAACTTTTAAAAAAATTGAAGATGGCAAGCTTTGGTCAGCATTTAGACTCCATAGTTTCTTCTCTGGATACGAATGGCATTTTCTATCACAAGTCTTTTAGAATTGTCTTTGATAATTATACTCCTGAAATGAAAAAGTTCATCATAGTTGAACATCACTCAATGTTGCTGGTAGAGTGAACAATGTTCTGGTTCTGCTCACTTCATTCAGCATCAGTTCATGCAGGTCTTTCCAAACTATTCTGAAGTCCAAAAAGTATTTTAACTAAGTCTTCTCAAGAATAAAAAAAACCTTGGGGTATATATTTTAATTCACTGGGGACCAATTAAGTACCATTATCCTATCTTCACATTTGTCTTTACATTCCAAGGGCTTGGCATATAGGGGGTACTCAATAATAACGTATTGATTGAATGATTTAACCTAGTCCCAGGATTCCCTTTTAATAAGGTTGTTCATTTTATGTGGATTTTTTTAAAATTATTTTATTTTATTTTAAAATCCAAATTTTCTCCCTCCCCTAAATAAGAAAGAAAGAAAAATAAAATACCAGTTGCAAATATGTTTAATCAAGCAAAACAAATTCTTACATTGGCGATATCCCTCCAAACTATGTCAAATAAACTGGGTCTATCACTTCTCAATCAGGAAGTAAGTAGCATATTTTATCATGAATCTTCTAGTATTGTGTTGATTGGCATTCCTAAGTCATTCAAAGTTTTTTATCTACAATATTGCTGTTACCATATAAACTTGTCTGCTGGTTCTTCTCCCTTTGCTTCATATCAGTTCATACAAATCATTCCAGATTTCTCTTATACAAGTCCCATCATCATTTCTTATGGAACAAACCATTACATCACTTACAAAAAATATAACATGTTCAACTATTCCCCAGTTGAATGGGTATTCCCTTCAGTTTTCTATTTTTTTCTTATTTTAAAAAGAGCTACTATATATATGCGTGTGTATATATATGTATATATATATGTATATATATATATATATATATATATATATATATAGAGAGAGAGAGAGAGAGAGAGTGAGAGAGAGAGAGAGAGAGAGAGAGAGAGGTATATATGGAACTTTTTCTTTTTTCTTAAGAGTAAAGACCTGGTAATAGTATTACTGGGTCAACAGATATGCATAGTTTAATAGTTTTTGGGGAACAACTTCAAACTGCTTTGCAGAATTAGTGGCCTAGTTTATAGATAGTGCAGTAATGTAACTGTTTTTCCTTAGCACTTCCAGGATTTATCATTTTCCTCTTTGTCACTTTTGCCAATTTGAGTGTCAGGTGGATGTGAGGTAGAATCTAAGAATTGTTTTAATTTGTATTTCTCTAATAACCAAAGATTTAGAGTATTTTTCACTTGGTTATCAATAGTTCGCATCTCTTCCTCTGAAACTGGCTATTCATATCAGTTGAAGGAATGGCTCATATTCTAATAAATTTGAATCAGTTGCCCATAAATCTTAGAAAAGAGATTTTTTTTTCAGAAAAACTGGCTGCAAATTTTTTTCTTCATTTACCTGCTGCCTCACTTTAAATTTTTATTGCATTGAGGTTTTTTGTACCAAACCTTTTTTTATATTTTGCATAACCAAAATTGTTCATTTTCTCCTCTGTGATCTTTTCTATCACTTGTTTAGCTTTATGTGTATTTTTAAAACTGGATTTTTAAAGAGACCTTAGAGATCATGTAATTCAATTCTTTCATTTTTAAAGATAAAGACTAATCAGGGGTAATAGTAAAATCAACATTAATATGCATTCTATATTTGAAGTGATCAATATGCCATCATTTGTTTCAGAATTATTCTGGCAAGGGATGGAAAGAGATGGAAATAAAAATGGGATGGAAAGAACCTGAGAGATGGGAAGAGGGTAAGAAAGCTCAAGAGAGATAAGAAAAGAAAGCACAGGTTAATGAAAGAAATAAAAAAGGTAGGGAGAGATGTGGTGTGGGGAGCAGAAAAATTCAGAGCTGGAATGGGAAGGAAAAGAGCAGAAAATATAGGATGGCAGTAAGAATACATGAGCTAGGATGGTAGTTAGCTTAAGAAATGGCATAGTGGGTTTACGAGATGGGATGGGGGAGGTAAATGCTTAAGAGATAGGTTAGGGGAAAGAACTTATGATATGGGATAAGAGAAAGGAAATTTAAGAGAAAGGATGAAGGAGAGTAAGAGAGAGGAAGTTTAAGAGAAAAGAAGGATGCCACCCATGCTAAATCAAGTCTATTGTCCAAATAAAGAAAAAAATTTTTAAAGCTTAGCTTCAAAGGACAGTCATAGCATGACCTATTCATCGACAAAAAAGCACTTCAAATGATACAACTCAACATAAGCTCAAGAATGTTGTATGTAAATACAATCAATTTGCTTCCTCATTAAAAGCTTCCATGAAGAAAATGATTTAACACAAATGCTAAAGCAACTGACACAGATTAATTGGAAAATAACAACAGAACCCTGATTAAAGACATAATATTTATTTCAGTCAGTCACACTAGACCAAAATCAGATAGAGAAAAAACTGAATCTAGAAAAATAAAGGTTTCAACTTTCAACCAATTACAGCAGGCATTTTGTAGTATGGAGTTTTAAGACTCTCTTGCTAACCTCTGGAATGCTCCCTTCCAGTTTATAACTGAAACAGGCTTTTTGGTTTTTTGGACCAGAACTCTGATTTCCTCATTACTTGAACTGAAAAGCTCCCCTCAACCAGTGCAAATTCCCTGAGGCACTAAGAGATTAGGTGATTTGCAGTCACAGTCAGTAGGATTCAGAGGTCCAGACTTAAACCCAGGTCATCCTGGCTTTGAGGCCTACTATACACGCTGCCTATTGATAAATGAAATGTCCGTTGACATTCTGGAATTGCAGTTTACTGAATATTTAAACTTTAATGAATTTTATCTCACCCAGTTTCACTGATTCAATTCTTTCAAATGATCACTCAATCAACAAACATTAAATGTCTGCTCTGTGAAGGACATTGTACAAAGCAAAAAATGGTAAAAGGCAATTCCTGATCTCAAAGAGCTTGGAGTCTAATGGATCCCTTTTACTCTTTTTCTTCATAAAATTTTAGTACCAGGTGATATTATTTGTGTATTATTTCAATTTAAACCAGGAATCTCTGGTGTGTGTGTGTGTGTGTGTGTGTGTGTGCTGGACCCCATCTCAAAAATATTATTTTAAATGCATAAAATAAAATACACAGGATTACAAAAGAAACCAATTCCACTGAGTATAGTTATCAAAATACTTTAAAAAACGAATTTAGGAACCCCCTAGTACTAGGTGGATAAGACTTGAAAAAGCAAGTTTAGTCACTCACAGTATTTTGTGAGTGTTCAAATTTTTCTTGTCCTTCATTTTTGAAGAAGACCATGACATCAGGGAGGTGATGCCAAGACAAGCACATGAATTGAATTTGAGTGAGGGGGGGTGATGTGCTAAGTCATCTGCTTCATTTTCTCCTCCAGACCCATATGGGTCCAGTGACAAGATACAAATCAGGATGATTGGAGATAGTCCTGGATGTGAGACAATCAGGGTTAAGTGACTTGCCCAAGGGCATACAACTAGTAAGAGTCAAATATCTAAGGCTGAATTCAAACTACCATCCTCCTGAATCCTCAATCCTCCTCTATCCACTGGGTCACTTTATTGCCCCAAATATTCAAAACATTTCTCCATTGTCTCCTCTGTTGTTACAATGCAATTCCCTAAGGCCTTGGTGCTTGGATTTGCTGGGCATTTCTAGTCTGTTCTTTCTCTAGTACTTTCCTTCTTACCCTTATGAATTCATATTTATGAAATGATCTAAGTCAAAGAATGAACTGAATGGAGCCAAAGATAATAACTACCAATATAATCTTGGTCAAATTACTTAACCTTTCTTGTCCTATTTCATCATCTGTAACAAGAGGGAAGGGGCAGGTTCTAAGGCTTCTTCCAGCTCTGGACCTATGAGTCCTATGGCTAAGACAACTCCTTCAATGATAATTCTACCCTCAGCCAGCAGCAGCAGTAGCCTGCAAGATAAGATATGTAATGTCTCTCTATTACATTCAGCTTCTCAGAACCCATCTGGGTCTACATACACTTATAGTTTATGTGCCTCCATTTTTATTGAACTTCCCCTCATCAAGACCAAAATTCAACACATATCAAAACTATAATAAAATCAATGATATTTTCAAATGGCAACAAATAGTAATGCAAAAAAAAGCATTATATCAAGTAGCAAATTCTATTCCATGAATTTCTCAAATCTCAGTTCCCCAAACTTGTCAGTCAACTCCAAAACCCAGCACTATAAGTAAGGAGAATGGGAAAATGAGGCAAATGCACTCAATTTCTAATATTTCATGACAGTTTACCAAACTAGCTTTGTAATAGCTTTCCAACCAAGCAAAGGGTATTTTGTTGTGCCAGTGATAGACTCTAAATTGGGGAAAAGAAGACTAAACTCAGTAATAATGTATACCTGAGGGAAGAATTGATCCCACGGTTTTTGAAGAGAGAGAGATAGAGATGATTTAGATGGGCTTCAGGGAAGAAAGAAAAATTCTGGAAGCTGTAGACATAGGGGAAGTTGATTCTTCTAATTTCCAGTTTGTCTTCCTAGAGACTTTGAAGACTTTTCCATTAGGTGAAATAAAGCCTTCTCTTTGGTTTAACCAAATTTCATCTCCCTCACAGAAAGAGCTCATTGATGTTTTAATATTTTCTGGAATATAGTAATCTGTTGTTGTTTGCTTGGTTAAATTGATTTATTTGCTATTGATTTCCTGTATTGGTCTTCTGGGTAACTATCATTTGGTGGGAAGAGACCAATAGCCTACCCTACCTCCTTAAGCTAAAGCCTAGCAACCAGGGGAAGAAATTTGTTTTTTGGGTTTTTTTTTTTTTGCTTTTAAACATTCTTCTTTAGGGTGGCTAGGTGGCTAACTGTCCTTATAAAACTATAAAGATAGGTTGGGGTCAAATTGTGAAGGATTTTTTTTTAAAACCAAAGGATATGGGTTGTAATCTAGAGGAAATAGAGAGCCACTAAGCGCTTCTTGTGTCAACTAAATAAACTAGCATACATACCCCCAAATTAGTCAATCATGGGCTTGTGGTGTCTAACCAAGTTCCAGAGATGCTATATTGAGATGCATCCAGATCACATGGAAGGTAACCAGGTCCCAACTGGCCTGTTTCAAATATTCCCAGGCTAGAAGGAGGGGCTATTACTAGAAATTGCTAGAACATCTCCCACTATGTATCTAGTATGTCAGAGCAGCTACCATCTTGATTATTATCTCTCAGGAGCTTCTATTATAAAACCAAATGTGTCCCTATTCCAAGAAATTTTTATTACAGCCCTCCAATGTAATAAAATCACATTTAAAAATATGGTGAACCTTTTTAATCTAATATGAAGTAAAATTGATAATGATGATAAAATTCCTATTCAAAATAAGTCACTAAACACATCTGCAAAGTAGCTATAGTTAATTTTACACTTGGCAAAATAGCTTTAAGATCTCAAAAAAACTATGACAAATGACTCACTGAACAGAATTCTGCCCCAGCAACAACAACAACAAACAAAACTGCTCAGCTCTTATCAAGTGGGTCACAATATTCTACAGCAATATAATAGTCAACTAACCTCTAGTTACTCAAACCCTGTTTTCTAGCTTTTAGGTTAAAGGTAAAGTTAGTCAAAGCTCTTCATTATTTAAAAGTGAATAGAATGAATTTATTTGCTGAGAAGTACAGAAAAACAGCCAGAGTTCAAACCCAAGTACACCTGGAAATGAATTGATGGGGAAATAGAGATCTTGAAAATGGAGGAAATGAATTTTTGAGGTGGATGTTATTAGTTATTAGTTGATTAGTAATCAGCCAAGTAAACTTGAAAATAGTTTAAATGCAAATCTAGAGGTACTAAAGACTGTCTTATATATGTTCCTACATTCTCAGCACCTATCACACATAATGACTGGAACAAAATAGATTTTTGACTAAAAGTCACATCTCCTTCATGAGTTTATTTCTAAAGAAATCTGTATGAAAGGAATATAGGCATAACTCATAGGCTATTGATCCCAGTGAATGTTATGTTTCTAAAGTCACAACTCTGAAGTGTACCCAGTTCAGTTGTCCTGTCCAGTTTGAAGCTTTGGACTTCACTCTTCAGTCTTTACTTAGGTCTGTAACTAGCTTCCCTCAGGCCAGATGGAGTTTCTTACCTCTAAAACAAAATATAAACAGGAAAAACTGGACATACTTGAAAGAAGGAAGGTACTAAAATTAAGAGGAGTTGGGGAAGTCTTCCTGAGGAAGGTGGGGTTTTATCAAGGACTCAGTGGAAGCCAAAGAAGTCAGTAAGTGGAGAGAAAGAAGGAAAGCATTCTAGTCAAAGAAGAAAGACAGAGAAAACACAAAAAGAAATTAGAGATGTGTTTTATTCAGGAGGGCCAGAGTCACTTGATTTAAGACTACATGGTAGAAAGTAAGGTTTAAAAACACTGAAAAGTTTGCAGGAAGAGGTCTCTTGAACATCAAACAAAGGATTTTATATTTGATCCTGGAGGTGATAGAGAGCTATTGGAGTTTATTGAGCCAAAAAGATAACAATGTAGAACTTGCACTCAAGAAAGTGGTGGTTGAATAGAGGACGAATTGGTGGGGGAAGAGACTTGTGGCAGTGAATTGATGAGGGCCCCTCTCCAAGGTAATAGTAGGATCAAAGGAGAGATGGGGGCATTTTTTCTTTAGAAATATTTTATTAATTTTGAGTTCTACAATTTCCCCCCCATTCTTGCTTCCCTCCCCCCACCCTCCAGAGAAAGCATTCTGTTAGTCTTTAAATTGTTTACATGGTATACATTGATCTCAGTTGAATGTGATGAGAGAGAAATCATATTCTTTTTTTTCTTGCAAGGCAATGGGGTTAAGTGGCTTGCCCAAGGCCACATAGCTAGGTAATTATTAAGTAACTGAGTCCAGATTTGAACTCAGGTACTCCTGACTCTAGGGCTGGTGCTCTATCCACCATGCCACCTAGCCGCCCCATTGAGAAATCATATTCTTAAGGAAGAAAAATAAAGTATAGGAGATCATAAAATTACATAAGATAACAGGGTTTTATTCTAAATTGAAGGTAATAGTCTTTGGTCTTTGTTCAAACTCCACAATTCTTTCTCTGGATACAGATGGTATTATCCATTGCAGATAGCTCAGAATTGTCCCTTGGCTGTTGCACTGAAGGAATGAGCAAGTTCATTAAGGTTGATCATCACCCCCGAGATGGGGCATTTTTGAGAGATATTATAAAGGTGAAATCAATAGATGCTGGTAACAAATTGAATATAGGGATGTAGTGAAAGATAGGACACCTAAATTATAAGCCTGAGGGACTAGGAAAATGATGTTGCTCTCTACAATAAAAGGGAAATTAGAAGCAGGGGTGGGTTTGGGGAAAAGATGAGTTTAGTTTTAGATATGTTAAGTTAAGATGTCAACTGGACATCCAGTTCAAGATGTCTGAAAGGATTGTAAGTTAACAGAGAGGATAGGGCTGAATAGATAGACTTGAGAATCATCAGCATAGAGATGGTAATTCAATTTATGAGAGATGATGAGACCACCAAGTGAAGTAGTACAGAAGCAGAAGAGAAGAGAGCCCAGGCCAGAGCACTATGCACAATTAGAGAGTATGCTCTAGATGATATAACAAAGAAGATTGAGAAGGAGAAGTCATACAGGTAGGAAGAGAACTGGGAGAAAGTGATCATCTAAAAACCAATTGAGAAGAGAATACCAAGGAGAAGAGAGTGATCAACAGTGTCATAGGCTGAAGAAAGGTCAAGAACAATGTTAAGAAAAAGTCATTGGGTTTGACCATTAAGAGATCGTTATTAATTTTGGAGTGAGTAGTTTTGGAGGAATGATGAGGTTGGAAACCAGTTTGTAAGGGGTTAAGAAGAGAGTAAGAGTAAAGAAAGTGGAGGCATCTAATACAGTTTGGTCACAAAGGGCAGGAGAACTATAAGATGATAGTGGGAATGGAGGAATCAAGTGAAAGTTTGGGTTTGTTTTAATGGAGAAGATGTGGACATGTTTATAGGCAGTAGTAAAGAAGCCAGTAGACAAGGAAAGACTGAAAATAGGTAATGGAGTAGGAATAACAGAGGGAGCAATCTGCTGGAAGAGATGAGATGGGATGGGATCACTTGAGCATGTAGAGGGGCAGACTTTGGTAAGGAGTAGGGTCACCTCTTCAAGTGAAATGAGTAAAGAAGATGGTCTCAATGGGGTGGCTAGGTGGTGCAGTGGATAGAGCACCAGCCCTGGAGTCAGGAGTACCTGAGTTCAAATCTGACCTCAGACACTTAATAATTACCTAGCTGTGTGGCCTTGGGCAAGCCACTTAACCCCATTTGCTTTGCAAAATCCTAAAAAAAAAAAAAGATGGCCTCAATTTCCCCAAAATGAGGGTCATAATAATACTCATCTCCCAGGGTTGTTTTGACTAATAAATGAGATAATATTTTGAAGCACTTAATAAATATTTATTTTCTTTCTTTCCTTTCTTCCTTTTTTCTTTTCTTACTTTTTTTGAACATTATTTTCATCACTACTTTTACTACCGTCAATGATCCCCTGCACTCTTTCTATAATTCCTCTCTGGTACCAGTGAGCACAGTCTAACCCACATACTGGTCCCATCAGAAGATGCAATCTTCTGTCCCTTAACAAAGCCTGTTTACCCAGATCTTTAAGATTTACGAAGTCACCTGGGTTCAAATCCTGTCTCAGACACTTAATAATTACCTAGCTGTGTGGCCTTGGGCAAGCCACTTAACCCCATTTGCCTTGCAAAAACCTAAAAAAAAAGATTTATGAAGTCCATTCATCATAGCAACCCTGGGGGGAGGGGGGAGTCATAGGTAGGATTTTCCCTGTTTTAGAGATAAGGAAATGGAAGGTCAGAAAGGTTAAGTGACTTACCCACAATCACCCAGCAAGTATATGGGTAAAGTTTGGTCACAGTCCTTTTTCTTATACTACATTGACTCTCCTGTCATATTTTGAAGAAATCAAGATTTTTGTTACCTTCTGTCTACTAGAGACAAGGAGTCAAGGAGGACTAGTATCTCTAGTTAGAAGGCTTTCCAAGTCCTTTTCAGGACTGCTCATTCACTTTGGTGTCTATCTGGCACTCTGTAGCATATACAACTGAGATGATAAAGATGAGCTAGAGCAGGTTGAGGATAACTGATGGACCCCAAACCCATCAGTGAGTTGGGGGAATATCTACTGCAAGAATGTGAAAACATTCCCCCGCAGAATGGTGGATGAGAATAATCTGTTCCAATGTGAAGGCAGCTGAAGCAGGTACTATGTACAGAGTACTTAGAAGTTGCTCTGACATCAAAGATTTCAAGGTCATTCACTGTATCCTAGGTCATTATCTATCATCCTGACCTTTGTCTTGCCACTGGACTTTGACTTAGGAAGAGAGGATGATGATTTTAATTCTGATTCACTAAAATCTAATTCATGAGCAAACCAAGATGTAATTCTATGATGTCATGGGTCTTTTTTGAAAATGAAAAAAAAGAGATATAGATTAATGAGAGTCAATAGTAGATTAGTGCCCTCTCTCAGGAATTCCATTCCTAACTAACATTTCCTGGCTTTGATGTTTTTTTTTTTATGTTTAGACCTCTTTAAATTTCCCAGACTTGGAAATGTAGCAACCTACTCACAGGCCTAATCCCAATCCTAATCAGAATGGAAGCTTAAACCTATTCTGTGTTTCTCTGACCTAGATCTCTTCTCCTTAAATAGCTTGGTAGCCCTTCCTAGCACCAAGCACCATCCTGGTGCCAGACTTGAAGTGAACAACTGATAATCTTAAACTCTACCCAGCTCAGAAGTTCCCTACTCAAGATATCCACCAGCCTCAGCCTCCCCACTAGTGAGTATTACAGAAATATGCTACCACTACTGATTCTGGCTATAAATCTTACACTTATGCACCCCACCACCACCATGAACATACACATAAACTCACACATCATGGAACACAATAGGTGTTTAGCAAGTATTTATTGAATTATTGTCTTTAATACAGTTTGCCTCGTTTCCTCTACAACAAACACCATATAAATAAATAGATGAATGAATGAATGACTGAATGAAGTACATTGCCTAAGGTCATAATGAAAAAGGTGTTTAGAATTTGCATATATATCATTACATCAAAAACATATCTCCACAAATGTGATCATACTCCAGTTGGAGTGTGGTATTCAGTTCTGGAGACCACATTTTAGGAAGAATAGTCATAAACTAGAGGACATCCAAAGGGGAGTAACTAAGAAAGTGCCATCACCTGACATGACTCCATAATGAAGATCAGGTGAAGGAATTGGGAGTGTTTAGGTAAGGGAAAATAAGCCTGGCAGGGGACACAACAATCATCCTTTATCTGAAGGCTATCATATCAAAGAGGCTGTGGTTGGCTCCCATGAACTATGTGTGGTGGATGGAAGTTTTAGAGAGACTCATTTTGTTTGAATGTAAAGGGAAACATTTCTTAAGACATTAGAGACTTTAAAAAGGTGAAATGGCCCTTTTCAGGGAATAGTGAATTCCTTAACAATGGGAGTCTTCTCACAAAGGTCTGGATGACCTCTGTTAACATATATTGTAGAGATTATTCTTGCTTTGATATTAGAACTGGGTAGTCTCTGCAATTCATTTCAACTATGATTATGGGATTTTATAACATAAGAAATTTTAACTAAATGAGAACATATATCTTGTACTTAAAAAAATCTACCTCAGGGTCTGTAGAGGAGGAGCTAGGGTGTGAGAAAGGGCTTTACTAAGAAAAAGAAATGTTTTATTAATACAATAGCTCACTTACCCTTTTGCAATGTGAGTCATAGTAAAACAAAACAAAAAAACAATATTCTTTATAAACCATACAATCATAGATTTTAGAAATAAAAAGTCCCTTAGATGATTTATAGATCAAACCTCTCATTTAAAGAAAAGGTCCAAGGAAGAGACTGATTTACCATTAGGGTCATATAGGTAATTATCAAAAATGGGGTTTAAATCCAGGACCTTGAGTGCCAAAGTAGATAATAAAGATTAACATAACTTCATGTCCCCACTAGGCTTGGGGTTCTTAATCTGGGGACCATGAACTTGTTTTTTTCTGCATTTCAATGTAATTAGTTTCCTTTGTAATCCATTGCATTTTATGCATTTCATTCATTTTCAGTCATGTTCAACTCTATGTGACCTCATTTGGGGTTTTCTCAGCAAAGATACTAATGTAGCTTGCCATATTCTTCTCCAGCTTATTTTACAAATGAGTAAACTGAGGCAAACAGGGTTAAGTGCCTTGCTTAGGGTCACATAGCTAGGAAGAATCTGAGATCAGATCTCAACTAAGGAAGATGAGTCTTTCTGACTTTAGACCCAGTCCTCTATCCACTCTGTTACCTAATTGCCCATATTTATGAATTTAAAAGAAATCTGAATAAGGATCCATAGATATCACCAGAATGTCAAAGGAAGGGAAAAATGTATGATATACATAAAAATGATAAAGAACCCCTGCACTAGGCTACAGTTGTTATGGTAGGAAATAAAAAGACAAAACTAGATACAGTAGGTGTCCTTCACTTGGAAATGACTGAACAAATTGTGCCATATAAATCTAAGAGACAATAAATGTGAAAAACCCAGGGAAAAAAACAAATAATTGTGTGAACCAATAAAAAAATATAGTCAACAGAGACAGGTGAACCACACACACACATACCCAATGGCTATGATAACATAAACAAAAAGAATTCTGAGGCAACCAAAATCTGATTAAATATAATAACCAATCTTGGTACCCAAAAACATGGGATGAGAACACATTAGCCTCTTTTTAGAATGTTACCTAGAACACTGAGATATTAAGTGGCTTATCCAGGATCACATAGCCAGTATATATCAGAGTTGTGATTTGGACCCAGGTCTTCCTGACTCTAATCACGGCTGTATAACCACAATATCTGATGACTCCTCTAAGATTAAATTGAATTACAAATTATATTATAAATCAAGTCTTATACAAGTTCAAAAAAATCAATTTCACAAGTATAGGATGGAAGGAGTGTGGAATAGACAGTAGTTTCAATGAAAAAAGACTTGAGGAATGTGGTGGACTCCAAGTTCCATATGAGTTGATAATATATGTCAGCCAAAGAAGTTAATGGTACCTTAGGAATGTGCCTCACACATGAAGCAGCAGAGTTTCTAGATTAAAAAGGTGGTGATAGTGCTCTCTAGACCCTGCCTTGCAGAGACCACAGACAGATCATTGTGTTCAATTCTGGGGGGGGGGGGGTCTCTCGTTTTGGGGAAGATGTCAGTCAACTGTGAGAGAAACCAAATGAGTAAAGGGTCTTTAGTTGATCCTAGCTATTATTTGAAGGAACAAGAGAAGTTTAATTTGGAGAAGAGAAGAGGAAGCATGGGTGAGGGGAGAAAGAGATTGAGTGTGTGTGTGTGTGTGTGTGTGTGTGTGTGTGTGTGTGTGTGTGTGTATGTGAGAGAGGGGGGGGGAGATAGAAAATGATAACTTGTCTTCCCAAATCTGAAGGGCTATAGAAAAGGAATTATATTTATTCTGATAAATTCTATGAGACAGAAGCAAAGGCAATGAATGAATGTTACAAGAAAGAAAATTTAGAGTTGATTTAAGAAAAAAAACTTTTTTAAACTATTTCAATTATTATATTAGAATTATCCAACAATGGAATGGGAGACAAGAGACAGTGGGGTTCCCCCTCTTTAATGATCTTTGAGCAAAGGTTGGATGACTTTATTATGTATGATATTGAAAGTTCTCTCTTCCAGATGCAGTTTTAATTGAAAAATCTATGATTCTCTAAGTAGGGCCTGCTTATACTATTGAGATAATAATATTTATATAACACTTTAAGGTTTACAAAATGCTTACATGTTATCTCATTTGCTCCTCACAATATGGCTGGGTGGTAAGTGATATTATTATCTCCATTTTAAAATGAAGAAACTGAGGCAAAGTGAGGTTCAGTCACTTGCCTAGAGCCATCCAACTTTTGTTTCCTGACTCCAGGTCTAGCACTCTTGACTCTCCTACTGTCTAACTGAGAAAGAATGATCTATCCGTGGAGAGATGTGGGATGAGTTTCTGGGGTGTTATGGAGCCTGGCATAGGTCATTTGATCCCACCTTGAAACCAATGTCCCATTTACAGAACCCTAAGAATCTTTTCTTTCTTCTTTGATATCTTTACTGGCCCAAACATCCATCATTTCTAGTGTAAAAGGAAGTGGAGAAGGTTTGTCAACACTGCCTCTCTGCTAAAGCAATGAAAGACAGATTCCTTCTGTCTTTCCCGAGAGCTACACACACACACACACACACACACACACACACAGTTTCCATGAGCATGTCTAGTATCTTTGTCATGTGCCTAAATATTTCTTTAGGATCTCTAATATTTCAACTGGGCACCTAAATACACAATGAAAGATTAAGAAATTGGGTACAGCAATTAGACCCGCCCATGCCATATGGCTGTGCTGGAGACTGGCTGGGACCTGGAAAGTCAATTTCACAAGAGTCTTACATAGCCTGAATTCTAATCATTTTAGGATCGGCAAACATATGCTTGCCCAACCTGCTCCATCTACACAAAATTCCAAAGGAAAAAAAAAATTACCGACCAGAGTCAACAACAATTGGTCTTTCCCAATAAGATTTCATATTTATTTTCTACTTGACTGTCAGTTTTCAAAATAAAGGCAGGTGGTTGCAGAAAATGGACCCAGTTAGGCCAGCCTGAGAAATATAATCTTAAGAAGTGCTCCTAGAAAACAGGGTAACTCAATTCATCCCAGCCTTAGTATCACAATACAATATTACTTACAAGTACTTTTATTTTTCCTTTCTCCTATTTCTGAATATCAGTTCTGGGGCTGCAAATAGAAACTCTTTCTGCCCTTCCTGAATTCCTCTGTGGTGCCTCTTCCTGTTGAGACATCCATTCCACATTACCTTAACTGAAAGTTCCCTCCCACCACCCCCCAAGTGGAGACATGATCAATTCCAACACACTTGGTTGGTCTCCTGTCCTCTTGAAGCCAAGATACTTTCATCTCCTGCACATCTAATAATTTCAAGACAAGGACAGAAAAATCAGCTTTTGCTTTGTGAACTTTTGTCTCTTGTGCTTGAGAGACTGTCCTAATATCCCCCGAACATGTTTTAGTGATAACATTTACTGCACTAGGGCCAAAATGATTTTCTGTCACTTTCAATTCCAGTTCAATAAAAGAATAAGAGCTTTGTTTCTAACCTCTGTCATTTGTAATACCATAAAATGGTTTAAAAAATGTAAAATTGAGTTCCATTTCCTACTGGACTACCAATCTCACATTAGCTTTCCTCTTATCAAATTTACAAAAAAAAGTCAGAAATTGCCTTTCCCTTCAAAAAAAGGTAGAAATTTCTAAATCTCATAGGCATGATGTTTGAATTTAATTTGATCCTGAGTAATTTCTAGCCCAGAAGTTTTAAACAAATATAAAAGTTAGTTTGCCTTCTTATTAAACCTGTCATATATGACAAGCAGAGAATGATTTCTGAATGTACTATCATCTAACAAATTTCCTACTGAACCTCAAAAATCACTAGTGAAAAATAGTCATCTTTAAAGATACATATATTCATTAGAAATCCAAGCTGAGGATTTAGATTTTAGACAGCAGCCAATTGCACTACAAAGCAAAATGTTTATATGACAAAAACCCTTTCTAAAAGATGGCTTAGCTCAGAGGATTAAACCACTCCTTAGAAACTTAGAACCTTGGGTCCTAATTCCTAATATTTCACTAACTCTGTGACCTTGGACAAATGACTGAAATCCCATTTCCCTCATTACTAGAAAGGGCCTGGTAGAATATAATATGGCTGTCCAAATCCAAACTGAACACAGACCCCATTACCACATCCTGGTTGACAGATGGGAGCCACTCACTCATGGCAACCTGGCAGAAATAAATATTTAAAGGTTAAAATTGCTTTTCAGGCAAGAAGCACTGCATAAATGATTATGAGAACTTGACCAAGGTTCACAAACTCAAGAGGGAGCATTTGTTCAAACTTTTGAGCAAATTGTTTGCAAAATTTAAGTAAACAATGCTCAAGACTTGTGACCCAAACCCACTAGAAGCACAGAATGTCTAAACTCAGCACACTGTGAATTCACTCAGAATGGAAACAACAGAATGATAAAGCTCCAGCTGCAGCTGGGAATTTATTTGGTTTCATAAAACCTTAATATTCAGAGGCTTGTTAACTTTCTATTAATTTTTTTTGACTGCAGGCAAACTCCCTCGTGAATGGCTATTACTGATTTTTTTTTAATTTGTCAGCCTTAGAAGGGGATACCCTTTGAAGCCTGAAGAATCAAACACTGCTGAGCATTTTGAAAGACTTATGAAGAATCCACCTGGACCCTGCCAAATGGGGGGGGATTTTCCCAACAGCTCAGTTGTGGCTCTAAAAATATTTTTAGTATGAAATAGCATTTGACATCTTACATAAATAAAAACACAAAAAGCAAATCCTAGGTTATCTCATTTCTATTTTAAATCCAGTGAATATGTGAGTGTAATATTGTATGTGAATATCAGACAGTGGAGTTCTGGTGGGAGTGGTTCTGTTATCTGTTTTCTTACCAGAACCTTTGTTGAACATGAGAAGCAGGGTACATTTCATTAATAAGCCTGCTAACTCTACAATTTAGGGTGATGAGATGTCTGAATACAGTTTCTAAAGAAGAAAGACCTCAAATGAAATGAATCTAAAAAGTCACTTCATTTTCAGGAGGGACCAAGAAATAAAATCAAACTTGGTTCATATTAATTTTCCTGCATCTTTTCTCTCTGATTAAAACATATCATTAGTTACAGCATGAATAATATTCACTTCACTAGAAGTAAAAAGATTAGTTGGCAACATGTGTCTTTTTTGCCCCCTCACTCTTCATATTTGCCAAAAAAAAAAAAACCTATGCTAACCAAAATATGAAAGGGAAAGCAGAGAGCAGAATCTATAAATATCACCATTAGCAAAGTCTGCCTTTTTTGAATACTGTTGCTAAATATTACAGAAATATCAAAAGATTCTAATTCAGACACCATTTCCCCTACTCCCTTTTCTTGCATTTCCCTACTAGGCCATTTACTTCTTTCATATTAACAGTGGGAAAAAAGAGAGACAGGAAATTTATCAGAAAGAATGGACAGCATGCAAATCAGAGAAAGGACCCCAATCAGAAAGGCCTCATACCACAAAGTTCCTGGGAGACTACAAATGCAAGGATGCTACCAAGAGACATTTTTCAGTGTCTCTCTCTAAGTATAGAACGAATTGCCACAGAGGGGCAAATTAATGGGAGGTTCAGATGAAATCAGACTTAAAATCAAGGCCAATACTAATGGCAATAAACTGAAAAAAGGAATCATATTCAGATGCTTTTTCATGAACAACATTAGAATTTAACAGGCCTTGATTTACAGACTCAGACATATGAACCTAGATCATTTGAGTGTCTATGAAAATGGTTTCAAGAATTTTCTGAGATGTTCTGGGAGCAAATCTATATTCAGTAGAGAATATGGGCACGTCCAAGTGCTCATGCAGAGTTAAATCCCATCGCTGAGTGAAACAAATTTCAAGCATTCAGAATAAATGGCTAGATGACGAGAAGTGCCTCGGCTAATTAAAGACAATCTAGTGGGGCCAGCCCAGCCTCAATGGTAATATTCAGAGCTCAGTTATCTGCCTGACTGCCAGGTCACATTTTTAAATTTCTTTCTATCTTGATGCTGCATGTTATTCAGCTTAACGAGCTCAATATCAGTGGAAATTACATACAGCATAGTTATGTTAATGAACTAAAACTGCCTTGAAATTGCATTTTTCCTATACTTCAATCTGAAATTTTAAACAAGATATAAAATTAAAACAACATAATCATAGTTAGTATTATTAGACATTTATTATGGAAGCATTCACCAATGCAGTCATGGTTAAAGTGGGGCCAGGAAGTTTTATTGAAAAAGAAAAAAAAATAATGAAAAGAAAAAGAAAATTTTCCTAACTGCTGGGGATGGGGGCGCGGGGGAGAATCTACCATACCAAGTCTTAACTTTGTGGTCAGAGTTCTTTCTCCCACAAAAAAAAAAATGTTTAAAATTCATCTGGTTCTTTTTTATTCATTACATGATTATATCCATCTAGTGATTACTACCTCACTCCACAGCTATCTATATAGCTACTTATAATATCCATAATTTAGTAGATAAAAGATGGAAAGTTGCCTGAGACATAGAGGGATTAAGTGATTTGAACAGGATCACAGAGCAGTAGTTGCTGTTGCTTGTCCTTGTTCTTGAAAAAGACCATGACATACAAGTGAATTTAATTTAAGGGGGGGGGGCTGTTTCAAAATCAACAAACTCACTTTCTCTTCCAGAAGCCATCTGGGTCCAAGTGTCCAGTCACACAGCTAGTAAATGTCTGAGGCCAACATTTGAATCCAGGTCTTTCTAGTGCCAAACTTCATTCATGAGAATTCTAAAATGTATGATCCATGTCTACTTGCTATCTGAGACATTTTAACTGGACGACTAAAATTTTGTTTTTATAGGTTCTTTTAATTTAATTTCTGATTTGTGAGATACTCATGAAGAGAAGCTTCTAATGACAACTTTAACTACAACCCAGTGTGACAAAAACAAAATAGAATCAGTTCAATTTGGAAAGACCACCGAATTCAAGAAATCTCTTCAAAGGGAGAAAGTTCACATAGCATAGTAGAAAGATTTAGTCAGAAGATCTTGGATCTCAGTCACATTTCAAGATGAGATGATTTATGTGTAAATCGCTTTCCAAGTCTTCCAGTTTAGATTATACAGGGTGTCCAAAATCTCTTGGGACACCCTTTATAAATACCATCTATTACACAGCCCTTAATCTATGTCAATGGAGTGAAATAATTTCCCTTTTCTAGGTTTCACTTTTGTCTACTATAAAAAGAAGAGTTTAGACTAGATGGTTTCTAAGGTTTCCACCAGCTTTATATAGTATAGTTTTATGATTCTAACAGGACACACACACACACACACACACACACACACACACAGTACATATCACCAAAACTGTATGAATTATTTACCTTGCTCAGGTTAGACCCTAAGTGCTAAGGATACAAGTCAGTCCCTGTACTTGAAGAGTTCACAGTCTAATGGGGGGAAGACAATATGCAAATAACTCTATACAAACAAGCTATACAAAGGATAAATTAGAAATCATCAACAGAGGGAATGATCAACTAGAATTAAAAGGAAGGCTTCCTTTAGAAGGTAGATTTCTCCCTTCTCTAAGCCTACCCTTCTCACATCTTTAAACAAACTTAATTACAATTTAGTTCACATTCTAATTATGATTAGAATTTAGAAGGAAAATCATCCATTTTGAGACTGCTCTGAAAGAATGGTAATGCAATCTGCCCTGCTCTTTGAAGTAAAGAACTGCATTATCACAGACATTTAATAAAGATCACCTTTCTCCCTTAGTGTGATTTTGAAAGCCCAGGAAACAATCAGGTGGACCTTAGTCCATCCATCTCACCTGTATAACACCATAGAAAGATGAAAGATCTATAAAGAACCCCCAAGTAAATAGGTTCCAAAAATTTTAACACTTTGAATACCAATGAAAAAAGTCCCAACACACAATACACACACACACACACACACACACACACACACACACACACACAAACACACAGAATAAACAGGCAACTAGTCCAGAAGTTGGCATGTAATTAATCAATAGTGAGATAACACTGTAGTGCTTTTTCCTTTCTCTTTCTTTAAGGATGGGAAAGGGGTGGGTTCCAAGGAGGGAGAAATGAATTGTCAAACTTTGAGAAGTAGCCAAATTACATTTACTATGTAATCCTTAAAAGCCATTTAGGTTTAAATGGCTCATACACTTAACTCAGATTTATTTCATCTGAATCTGCACATGTGCCTGCCTGATCGGATTCCTTTCTAGAAAGAGTATTTACCCAACAGAAAGAGTCATTGTGGGTATACTGTAAGCAACACTAGTAATACCAGTATTCCCTTTTCTTAGTTTACTTAATAAATCCTCTTGTATTGAGAAGATTTCTTTGATTTAATAGCCTACTTTTTATGAAACTCTACATATTTGGTGGTGTGGAGTCCATAAATATTTACAGTATAATACTATGAAACCTTTGTTCCAGAGAATTTTTTTCAAACCATTTCCTTGTATTCCTTTTCCCTTGTATGACCCAACATTTACATAAAGTATATTAGAAGCTGCTTTTTCTTTTGCTGATTAACACTTTTAAAGCTGCAACTGAGGCCATGGCAAGACTACTACACAAGTCAACTAGGGCAGTCTGCAAGTCACCTGAGGCCTGAGTTATTGAACTATGTGTAAAGTTTCACAAAAGAACTCAGCTTTGTGGAACACATTCCATATAGAATTTCATCCTACAGTTTACATTTCTTGGGTTTCATGGGTTGTGTCACAAACTTGAATTGATTCCTTTGCTTCTTTTTACTGCAGTACACCATACTTTCTACTGTGCTAGAAATCTGTCTGTCTCTTGTTTGGAATCCCCTTAAATATCAAAAAGTTTCACAAAAGGAAATAATAGCCTAGGTTTGTTTCTATTGGTTATGACCTTCACTTCCAGAAATGACAGTAAATAAGTTGTTTCCAAAGAGGACACTAAGAGACTATTTATCCAAGCTCAATATTTTAAAAATCCAAATTTTTTCATCCTTTCCTCCTAAACTGTATCATAATAAATACTTAGGGAAATGTTCAAACTGGAGGGAGGAGGGAGTTTGGTGTTGGAAAATATTCAATAACCTGTTCTTCAAAGGTATGGTATACTTGGAAGTTTAATATGCATTTTTCTCATTTTGTCCATCACTTTAAAAAAGTCTAGACAAACAACAAATAAATCAAGCCCTAATTTGTAGCATTTACTGACTTCTAATGTGTTAAGGCTCACAGTGAACACTTAACAAGCAATTCTCTAGCACACATACTTGGTTTATTGTAATTCTCTGAAATAAAGTCTAGGTTCAGGTATTTTTGTGTAGCTCATATATCTGTTTTATTCCAAGTAACAAGCATCTGTCCCAAGTCCTTCAGTGACCTTTGAAATATGCACAATAGAAAAAATGCCTATGACCACTGGCACTAGGGATCCAACATAATATCTAACCTGGAGAATAAGGGTTACTAGTTCTTAGGCAAAGCAAAGAAGGAGAGTAGTAAAATATCCAGTATCTTTATTTGAAACATAGCAATTGTCACTGATTTTATTTTGCTCCTTATGGAAGCTTACCCGTCATTGGCAGTCATCTCACAGGACAGGGAGTACTCAGTTGGCTCATACAGTTTCTTTTCAAAAAGTCTGGGGAAGGGGAGTGGATAGCTTTGTGTGTTGGGGGAGGGAAGGATGAGCATAGTGAAGACAGCAACCCCTTACAATCCAGACTTCATTTCCTACAGTCACTCAAGATGATGAAATGGTTGCAAAGAACATACCATAGCAGCAAAGATCAAGCTAGGGTATTTGATTTACTTGCAAGTCCCCAAACCTTGGCAAATACCACTGAGTTTTGGGCAGCAACAAAAATGAGGGCCAAGTCCCTTCAGCACGCTGAAAATGAGGAACACTGCTCTGATTGCTTCCATTTTTTTCTTTGCCCTTTTGGTTCTCAGGCAGTGGAATGTTGGGGGAAGAGGTGAGAGGAAAGGAAGTCAGAGCAAGAGCAGGGATTCAAAGGCAACAAATTAGGGAAGGGTTTGTGTGAAACACTTAAAAATAAGGCTGCATTGTTTTCCAAAACAGTTAGACCAATTCAATTTGGAATTGAGAATAGTCACAAAACTGACTGTTCATAGCCTTTAACCCATGATCACATTACTGGGAACATATCCAAGGAGGTTAAAGACAGAAATAAAGATCTGATGTATACTAAAACATTATTTATAGCAGCACTTTCTGTAATAGTTAAAACAAGCCAACCCCCCTCCCAAAAAAAACCCAGAAATCAAATAAGTGAATATCTACTGGAGATAGCTGAATGAACTATAGTATAGAAATATTCTGAAATATTACATCATAATAAATGACAAACGTTAAAAAACATAGGAACAAAAAGAATAAGCTACCTCTGTAATTATGAAAATGAAAATAACAATAAAAGGCAGTCATCTTTTTGATCCAGAGATGCCATAAGTATAGTCTTTTAAACACTAAACATGATCTGTTAAAGAGATCAAAGTCAGAAGAAATAATCCATATGAAAAAATATATTTGTAGTAGCACTTTTTAAAAATTGTAGTAAAGAATTGGAGGGGCAGCTGGATGGCTCAATAGATAGAGCACTGGACCTAGAATCAAGAAGACCTGAGTTCAAATGTGATCCAAGGCTAGTCATTTAAACTGTTTGTCTCAGTTTTCTCATCTCTAAGTTGAAGAAAGAAATCGCAAACCACTCCAGAATTTTTGCAAAGAAAACCCCAAATGGGATCACAAAGTCAGATATGACTTCAGATGATGGAAGAACCAAAAAAAACCTGGAAACAAACTGGGTGCTCATCAATTTGAGAATGGGTGAACAGATTATGGTATGTAAATACAATGGAATATTATTTCACTCTAGGAAATAACAAAAGGTATGGATTTAGAGTAACCAGGGAAAATTTGTATGAAGTAAAAAGAACCAGAACAACAACTTATATAATGACTGTATTATTAAACAGGAAAATAATAGTGAAAGACTTTAGAATGCTAATCAATACAAAGAACAATCATGATTCATATTGAGGAAATGTGTGAATTTGTTCTGTTTGAAAATGTATTAGTGTGGGGTGGCTAGGTGGCACAGTAGATAGAGCACTGGTCCTGGAGTCAGGAGGAACTGAGTTCAAATTTGACCTCAGGCACTTGATAATTACCTAACTGTATGACCTTGGCCAAGTCACTCAACCCCATTGCCTTGCAAAAAAAAAGCAAAAAACAATGCTTTAGTGAAACACTGGAAAAATACATAAAAGAGGGAAGTACAAAAGGAAATCCAGACAATCAAAACACTGCAATTACCACATATTAAATTTAACAAATATCTTAAAAAAAGACTCAACCAAACTGTATATAAAGGAAATTCAATTTCAAAGATGAAAAGACAGAAAAAAAGGAAGCCAAACTGAGCAATTGCAATGATCAATCAAAACCTCTTATCAGTGGGGTGATAGGATACTACAGGAGTGAAATGTTAATTTTATTGTTAGATATGATTATTTCATCTGATAGGCTACAAAGGTAGGCTGAATGGAAAGGGAGAGTAGTAAATGGAATTATGATGATGGTACAAAAACTGAAAAGAATTAGTAAAATATTAGAAATCATTACAATGCTACAAGTAGATTACAAGTCATACTCACTGAAATAAAGTGGAATGACATCTAAGGACCAGCCTTATTAAGTTTAGAGAGAGGCCCATCATCAGATTGGTTACTAGATTACAGATTTTTGAACCATAGCAAAGTTTAGGACTAAGCTTGAGAGACACTGTGGTCCCTTTCCATTGTATGTGAGTGGAAAGAGGACCCGCTTAGAATTGTTGAAAAAAAAGGTGAATTAATTAATGATATTCCTTATATGTTGCTTTACACAGAGGGGCAGAAAGTAAGCTAGAAAGCAGAAAGATGACTGGATCTATTATCAGGATCAGTATTCAAAATCTATCACTGACACTTATTACCTATATGACCTAGAGTCAATCACTTAACCTTACTGGGACTCAGTTTTCCCATTTGGCAAACGACAGGGTCAAAGCACTATCAAAAGAAATTTGTGGTAAACCTCATGACCCTCTTCGGGTTTACTTCACAAAGATACTGGAGTGGTTTTTTGCTATGTCCTCTAGTTCATTTTACATAGAATGAACTGAGACAAACAAGGTTAAATGACTAGCCCAAGGACACAAAGTTATTGTTTAAGGTCAAATTTGAATTCAGGAAGATGACTCTTCCTGATTTTAGGTCTATCATCCCAGCACTGTGCCACCTCCTTGTCCTATTTCAAATGAAATATACTACATAAAATACTTTATAAACTTTAAAATGCTGTATAATGGTGAGTTATGATTATCATCACTCTTTTTGCTTTTGAAGTCCCATCTATATTTAAAAATATGATCAAGCAATCATACAAAAAGCCTTTATTAAACATCTGCTTTGTGATAGGCACTGCCTTAGCAGAATATTGATAATTAAAAAAACAAAAAGGAAAGAGTTCCTGCCCTTGAAGAGTTGCATTCTATTGAAAGGCAGCTAGGTGACAAAATAGCTAGAGTGCTGAACCTGAAGTCAGGAATAAGGAATTCGAATCCCACCTCACAAATTTGTGAGCTGTATGGTCCTGGGTAAGTTATTTAACATTTCCTACCCCAGTTTCCTAAACTGCAAGTTAGAGATAATAATAACACCCACCTTCCAAGGTTGCAATGAGTATAATATGAGATGATTTTAACAAACCTTGAATTGCTAAATAAATAGTAGGTATTATTATTGTTGGAGAAACATGTTGCATCAAGATAAACAAAATATAGGGGTGACTAGGTGGCACAATGGATAAAGCACCGACTCTGGAGTCAGGAGTACCTGGGTTCAAATCTGGTCTCAAACACTTAATAATTACCTAGCTGTGTGGCCTTGGGCAAGCCACTTAACCCCACCTGCCTTGCAAAAACCTAAAAAAAAAAAGCTAAACAAAATATAAACAAGTAAAATACATGAAAATTACAGAGGAAGGCACTAGCAGCTGGGGGAGGGAGAAATCAGGAAAGAGGCAACAGTGGGGAAATCTAAACTCAGTTTTGAAGGTAGCTAGGGATTCTAAGAGGCAGAGAGAGAGAGAGAGAGAGAGAGAGAGAGAGAGAGAGAGAGAGAGAGAGCATTCCAGGCCTGAATAGACAGTCTATACAAAGACACAGAGATGGAAAGTTCAGAATCATAAGTGAGAAACCCTGAGAAGTTCAGTTTGTCTGGGATAGAAAATATACAAAGGGCAATAGTATATATACATATATATATATATATATATATATATATATATATATATATATATATATATATATATATAAAGCCTGCAAAGGTATTTTGAAGCAAGGTTGTGAAGGATACTAGTCAATCCAATCAATAATCTCAATAAATCAAATCAATGATCAATAATTACAGGCAAAACTGAGAAGACTTGGCAACTTGCTGGCTGGAGAAAGAGGAATAGAAAATCCAAGACTATAAATGTGGGTGTCTAGAAGAATGGTGGCTCTGCTCTGGATGAAAATTAGAAAGTCTGGAAGAAGGGTGAATTTGGAAAGAAAAGTAGTGACTTTTGTTTTGGATATGTTGAGTATGTGATACTGACAGAAAATTCTGTTTGAAATTTCCAATAGGGACTTGATAATTGAAAACTGAAGTTCAGAAGACTAAGATTGAATCTTTAGATTATGGGAATCATTTGCACAGAGATTTTAACTATATGCATTGTAACTAACAGTGTCACTAAAGGAATATGAAGAGGAAAAATAAAAAGGATAGAGGAGAACTTTGGTGTAAACTCCTAGTCAGGGGCATGATAAAGATGATGAACCAGCAAAGGAGATGAAGCAGAAGTAGACAGACAGATAGGAAAGGTACTAAGAAGGAGCAATGCCGTGACAATCAGAGAGCAGAGAGTATCTAGGAGGAGAAGGTGGTTGATGGTGGTTAATCTGGGTGATCAATGTGGAAACAATATTGCAAGGGATGGAAAAATGATGGATAGGAAATGAAATCAAACATTTTTTTAATTTTTATATAACTTCTGGGAGTTTGGCAGTGAAAGGGGAAGAGAGATATAGAATGATGGAGGGGGACATAGGTATTTTTAAGGTTTAGGAATTCTAGTTATATTTGGAGGCAACAGGGAATGAGCCAGGAGATAAGGAGAGAGAAGAGAATAGAAAGGGGGATTCTATTGTGAGAAGAATCTGTTGGGCATGTCTCTAAGAAATGGTTTGTTACATGCAATGATTCTCTCAGAGAAAGAGAAAAACTATAGAGATGCAAAAAACAAAAGATATCAATAAAATGTATTTGTAAAAATCAATTCATACCCACTGCATACAAAGCACTGTCCTAAATATTGGATCAAATACAACAACACAGTCCCTACTCTAATGGAGTTTACAACCTAGCAGGGGAATACAATATAAACAGCTGTAATACAAAATTGACTGATATAAGGGGAAATACAATTTAGAGTAGAGAAGTATCAGAGTTTAGGTCCTACCTCTGAAACATAAGGGTGGTGTGACTTTAGACAAGTCACTCAACCTTTAAGTGCCCCACATCACTTTCTAAGACTATAGGTTGCAGAGTAGATTCTGATCTATATTAATAGAGATAGTTTCTTCACAAAGAATCTCCTAAGTGAATGAAATTTCAGGAAGACAAGGAGAAGGGACAATAAGAATGAGGGAATAAGAGGGAAAGAGGAAAGGAGAATAGAGGGAAGGACAAATAGAAAATAGTCATGTGAGGTCTGAGGAGATAAAATGAATTTTCAAGAGGGGGTAACAGAGAAGGCTTTAGAAACAAGGTAGAGACTGAGATGAATCTTGAAGAACTGGTAGAATTTTAATAGGCAGAGGTAGGAAGTGAAATGTTCTAGTCATAGGGTGAATAAAGGGATGGAGCTGGGAATGTGTTGGCTGAAATATAGAATTACTGAGGGAAGAATAGAAGTATACAGAACATTAGGAACAATCAGGCTAAGAAGTTTGGCTTTTAATCAGCAGACAACAGAGAATCACTGAAGGATTTTGAGGATAGTAACACAAACCAGACCTTAATTCAAGGTTGTATATGGTAATTGTCAAGAGAATTTTCACCAAAACATCCTTTTTAACAAGTCTGTAACATTATTTTTTTAAATAAGACTAAAAGCTCATTTTGTGGCACATGAATTGTTTTCATCTTAGATATGATTTGATTCCCTGTTCTGACATGATTACCAAAATGAGATTTACACATAGCTTTCCAAAAACTACCCCTTGTAATAAAGGGATCTATGACCTACTAATAACTGACAGAAGTCTAGCTGAAAGGTTTGATTCAGTCTATACTCCCAAACTAAATGAGGTCACCCACCTCTGAACACCAGTATTTCATGAAGTAGCTAGGTGGTTCAGTGAATAGACCACTGGGCCTAAAGTCAGAAAAACCTGAGTTCAAATCTGACCTCAGACACTTACTAGTTGTGTGCTGAGCAAATACCTTAATCCCTGTTTATCTTAACCTACTGAAAAAAGGGAATGGCAAAACACTCCCATGTTTTTGCCAAGAAAACCCCATGGATAATACAGCCGCGGGATAATAAAAAGTTGGACGTGACTAAACTACTGAACAACAGCAACAATTTAATGTAAGCAATAATGTGTGCGTGTGTGAAGTATGCCTAGAAACAAAACAAAACTGCAGCAAGGAAGGTGCCCATTTTAACAATCCTTCCTTTCTTGATACCAACTGAATAAGAATATCAGGATTTCAAGGAAATATTAGGGTACAGAAGAATGGGTGGTTTTATCAATATGGGGAATCCCAGCATGAGAATTCCTTCTATCAATGCCTATGACTTAATGAATATGTCCTATAGAGCTGCCTAAAGTAAATCAGGTCACCCAACTATTAAACAAATTGAGCCCAGGCCTGGAGTCAGAAATAACTGAATTCAAATCTAGTCTCTTATACTATGTGACCTTGGACAAGTCATTTAACCCTGTTTGCCTCAGTTTCCTCATCTATGAAATGAGCTAGAAAAGGAAATGGTAAACCATTCTAGTATCTTTGTCAAAAAAAAAATAGAGGTCACAAAGAGTCAGACACACCTGAAATGACTGAACAACAACAAAATTGCCTGATTCCCACTACCTATATGAACCTATACTCTCTGATAAACTGCCTCTTGTAAACAGTTAGCTGGTAGAAATTGTGAGCAGAGTCCATGTCCTATTTGTCTTTACATTTTTCAGAGCTCCTACCACAGTACCTTGTGAAGGGTAGATACTCATTAAATCCTACAGAATTTCCCATAAAATCCCTCTCCTTTGATATCCTTCTCACTTTCTCCTATGATTTGAATAATAATTAAATTATAAATGAAAAGATTGTCTTTCTCACAGCAAAGAAATGCACAGAAATCAGCCCCCAACGATGCAGATGTTTCCTGAAGCTACTGCTGATGATTTCCTGAATGTCTGCCACACAAACCACAGCAAGCTCTTTAAAAGGACTAAGTGGCTCCCTACTCCTCAAACTCAGTTTTCTTGCATTTTCTTTGAAAAAAAAACAAACAAAGTAACTCCTATTGCAACTGTTACAGTTGTCAAATCAACACAATTCTTTCTTTTACTATAGAGTCAAAATGTAAAATTCAGACATTTCTCTCTGGAAGCAAATTCATCAAAGGAGAATTCCTAGTTGTGCATCCAGAACTGGAATGGGGCACTGGTGAACTCCAGGCAAGATTTTAGTGATTATTTGCCCAGAACCTTTACTGGAAAATATATGACTCGACTTACTGAAAATCAAACACTTCTCAACCATGAAAAGGAGAATTTCCTGGCACTGAAATATGTGCATTTATTAAAAGGAGTATTAAAAAGTGTCCTTCTCTAAGGCTCCATGCTGTTCCCTACCTACCCCTCACTTAATCAGAATATTGATTACATAGCATGTTCCCCTTAACATAACCAAAAAAATCTAAAGCAGATACCATTCTCATCCTTTGACTTCTTCAGTTCCTAGAGATTTGATTAAGTTCTGTTACCAGATTACTTTCTGGGATATAAATTTAGATATTTCATGGATCAAATCATACCCCACACAAGTCTCATAATGCACATTGTTCCCACTGTGAAACCAAAAGTCTGAAACAACTACCATCCTTTTACGCATCCACTTCCTTAATTCTTTAAAAGCTGCATGATTTCACCAGAGCAGATGCTCCTCCACCAACACAAACCACAGTCCCTCACTGCCATACAGGAGAGTTTCATGAGTTGTTACTGCCAAAAGAAAAATGCTGCCCAGACCTCTACTGATGAACTCTCTGTTGGTCTGGTTCCTAGATGAAGGACAACATTCTCTAGTGTTGGGTCCAGCCTTCTCAGCTCAGAGTGTTGCATGGTGCAGCCTCCCAGCAGAATGAAAGCTCATTGAAAGCATGGTCTCTTTTTCATTTTGTCCTCTTATCCCCAGCATCAAGAAGATACTAATTGGACTCGTTGGACTGACCAGAAGTTGTGCTCTGCTAGTGCAGCCTCTGATGATATATGACCACTTCCATGACTAAATGGAGAGTAGTTGACTTTGGTCCCCTTCAAGGGGCAGTATGTTCCATTGGGTGGAGAGTTAGCCTCAAAGTCCAGAAGAACTGGGTTCAGTTCCCTTCTCTGTCATATCCTGGCTTGTGAAACTGAACAAGTTACTTAATCTTTCTAGAGGAGCTCTAGAAAATTCTCTATCATGCTAAGTTTCACTAAGGTGCCAACCTATGTAGGTACAAGAAATTTCCTCATCAAGGTTTTCAGGCCAATAAAACCATAAGTCCAGCCCCAATCCCTTGTTTCTTGTCTTTGGGGCTAGAAGATCTGGGTTCAGATATCACCTTTAATAATACCTATGTAAACTGGGGCAATCCAATTACCCTGACCTTGGGTCTCAACTTCCTTATCAGTAAATGAAGAGATTGAATCTCCATGTATAAGATGCACCCTAATTTGGAAATTTGGAAAATAAATGTATTACCTAAAGTTATTGAACTCAAGTTTTTTTATTCATCTTGAAATTCAAGGACCTTGAACTTCATAGTTATCAGGCATCTTTTGGGCAGCTCTGGTGCTTGGACACATGCTTAGTCCATTTTGTTTCATGAACCTGAAGCACCAATTGGGTCCTCCTTTGAAATCAGTAGCTTCTTTTTCATCAGCAATTCATTTTGCCTCATGCTGAACCATCCTTGTGGACACAGGAATTCTCATTGCCCTACGCTCCTCAATTCATCTGTTCCATTCCCTCTCTAAATCAGGCCATTTGTCTGACTTGCCTAATGGCCTTCTCATGGCATTTTCTTTTTCCTGTAGCCAGTCTCAGATTGTTTTCTCAGTTGAAGGAGGACCTAATTGATGTTCAGCAGCACCATTTCTATTTACTTTTGAAAACTGGATCACTTTTCACTTGAATTTCAGCACTGTATGAAAATCTTTCCTGAGCCATTTCTGGGCAGAATGTGGCAAAATGTAAACTAATATTACCAGTAACAAATGCGAAACAATGAGCACAAAGACAACAAGAGTGAAAAAATGGGAAATGCAAGCACTACAAAAACTACAACCACTATATAAGATACTCCCAGTTTTTAGATCCCAAATTATTCATAAAAGGGAGTGTCTTATACATGGGAAAATATGGTAGACAGTTTCTGAAGGGTCTCCCAGTTTTAGATCTATTATCCTCTGAGTCTCTATTTGGGTTTCTTTCTAAAGACAAACTTGAGACAAACTTCTAAAGACAAACAAATGCAGTGTGTCAGCCATTTACATAAATCTACTATTATAATACTATTAGTATATTATGAGAATGTTAATTTTCATACTAATTAAGGTAATTGCATTTAAGTGATTTGCTCAGGGTCTATAGTAACATCTGGGGTTAAGTTTGAACTCAGGTCTTCCTGAATCCAGATCCAGGCTCGATTGGTGCCATTCACACTTAATATTTTTGGGTGACCCTGAATAAGTCACTAACCTCTGTGTCTTAGGCAACTCCATAGGGCATATTCACCAAATCAAGGGTACTGGTGGAGGGAATTCTCATGCTGGGAGCTCCCTATGTTGATGAAATTATAGATAATTTGATTTTGGACAAGGAAAAAAGGAGAAGGAATGGAAAGGAAGGGAGGAGAAAGAAGTAAAGAAAGAAAAACAAAGAAGGGAAGCTAGGTGGTGCAGCAGATAAAGAACCAGCCCAGGATTCAGGAGGACCTGAGTTCAAATCTCAACTCAGACATTTAATAATTACCTAGCTGTGTGAGCTTGGGCAAGTCACTAAGCCCCACTGCCTTTCAAAAAATATAAAGAAAAATATTAAAAAAGAAAGAAAGAAAAGAATGAAGAAAAGGAAAAAAGGAAGAAAGGATGGATGGAAAGATAGAAGGAAGGAAGCAGGGAAGAAAGTAAGCAAGTTCCTGTCTTCTGCATTCTGCTTGTTTCAATTATTCAGGCCAACCCAGGCTGATAATTACATAGTCCCAAGTTGCTGAGTAAAACTGATGCTTAATTAGCCAGCAGGAAAGATCGATTAAGATACAGCAGGGCATCTTGTGAGGTTCTTTAGCATGACTGTGGGGAATAGGATCTGGCTCTGGGCCCTTCCAGTGGATAAAACTCTCTGCTGCTGCTCAGGGACTTAAGTGGAGTTCTTAAAGTAGATATACAACTATCAGTCTCTCGAGTCTTTATGTACCCCCTCCCCACCTTCTAAAGACAGGGATAGTTGGGACTCTGTATAAAAATTCCAGATCACAAATACCATCAGATTGGAAAGGCCAAAGTTACCCTCATCCAACCACCTAATTCCAGGCATAAGGTAGCAGGGAAATAGGCTTTGAAGGAAGATCTTAAATTCCTTTTTGCTCCTCCCTATTCCCCACCCCCTAAAGATGTTTGTACCTGTTAGATACACTTGTTATAAAATGCATACATTCAAAAATAGGTCAGAATCTCTTATCGGAAAAACCTCTTAGTTAAGCATAATATCCCAGTGCAGTCTTAGGATAGATTGATATGAAGTCCCTTCAACTGAGGAAAGAGATAATGAAATATACCACAGGTTGAGAAGATAAACCAAAGGGTCTCTCCTTACTGTCAAATATACTTTTTCCTGAAGAAATATGGATCGACATCATTTTAATCCTTGCCAACTTTTTTAGTTAAATGGAAAGATCTTTAATAAAGGTCAATGTAGTTACCCGAGGCTCAAAAGAGGTCTTCTAATTACCTTAGGCTACACAGATAATTAACTGTATCTTCATACTTTCTCTTACTACATTTATCAAATGTCTACTGAATTAGATTATACTTCATCTGAAATATTAAGTAACAATTGTAATAATAATGGGTTTAGACAAACCTGGCTTTGATCTGCTGGAAGCCCTGTAAAATTGCATCTCTGCTCTCCCATGCACTGGTACTAAGGCTCTCATTCTGCAAACCTTCCACCAGGTAATCTTCCACATCTAGAAGGAAATAAAAATGACTCAAAAAGAAAGAAGAAATGAAAGGGGAAAGAGGAAAGATGACTAAGGGGATTCAGGATGGTCATTATTTCCCTGTTTAAAAAAAAAGTGCATACAAGGTAGCTCATGTCAGTCTTGGACCCTATCAGCCTAGAAAGCTAAGGCACATGTCAGCCACAAAGCAGACCTTTTTTTCCTAAATAAATTATATTTTAATATTAAACATGATCATGGATGGCAGAAGGAATAGGTTGTCAAATTTCATAAACATATAAATGTTGCAAACTAGTCACAGAAAGTGACAGGCCAGCAGAAAACCATGAAGAAATCTTAACAAACACCACTGAATTAAAACCAAATATATAAAATCAAGCAACCAAAAAAGCAGGCATTCAAAGAAAAAAAATTATTAAATTAAATTATTAAAAGATTACACAGTAAAATGGAGTGAGATGCAATAAATAAAGGATTGGCCAAGAAAAGAGTACATGTGGCTCAAACATGCATTTTAAATCTGGGTCATGCTGGAAGGTATTTGTATAATACCAAATTCACTTTATATTAATCACAGTAACATTTGGAACCCTAATTTTAAAGGCACATAACCCCTAATCTCCCCTAATACAATACAGAGGAAAAGGACTATACTGACAATTGGGAAAAACTGACAAAATTACCAGGTCCTTGACTTATTCTGAAAGAAAAGGAAAACCAAAATGTACCCAAAATGTACCTCTGATTGGAATGCAGTTATTTTGAGAAAAAAAATCATGGATGCCAAATTGACTAACTTCAAATATTATGCAGTGATGAGATAATAAAAATACTTCTTATCAATATATTGGCTTATATAATAATAATAATAGCTAGCATATATGTAGTACTTTAAAATTTGCAAAGCACTTCACAAATATTATCTCATTTGTGTCCTCCCAATAAACCTGGGAAGTAGACTCTATTATTTTTCCCATTTTATAGATGAGGAAACTAAAGCAAGTAAAGGTGAAGTGATTTGCCCAGAGTCCCAGAGTTAATCAGTTATCTGAAGTCTTCCTGAGCCCAGGACCAGAGTTCTACCCACCAAACTACCTAGCTTACATTGACACAGTTTCTTTTCTTAAACATTATTTTATTTGATCTTCCTAGGTAGAATTAATGTAAATTTTTATCCACATTTGCAGATGAGGAAACAAATACAGTTAGATGAAATAGGACTTGTCTAAGGTCATGTGTAAGTAGTTAAGTGGCAGAATGCTTTTGGCCAGGCAAAGTCTATTTTGGACAAATAGAAAATCAACTGAAACCAAAACTGACTAGGACAAAGAAGGTGATTTGCATTACAATTTGGAAACTGCATGGTGCTTTCAACAAACCTAAGTTGCTCATTGAGGCAGATCCTCATATTTTTAATGATGATATATTCTCCTGTTGATACTTGTGTTTATTGAATTGTTTCAGTTGGAATTTTCTTGATGAAGATACAAAAGTGGTTTGCAATTTCCTTTTCCAGCTCATTTTAGAGATAAGGAAACTGAGGCAAAAAGTTAAGTGACTTGCCCAAGGTCTCACAACTAGTCAGTGTCTAAGGTAAGATTGGAACTCCTAAGGATGAGTCTCCCTGATTCCAAACCCAGGGCACTATCCACTGTGTCACCTAGCTATGCAGTAATGCTACTTGGTTTAAATTTACAAAAGGGAAAATCTCTAAAGAACTGGATGTGGATAGGGGCTACAGCATATTGCCATGAAGGATATAGGAGCAAGAAATGACATAAAAAATATTATCTAAGATTAAGTAAAATCAGAAAGAAGAGGTGGATCAGTTGGATATCAAGACTTAGGGATAATGTATTCAATCTCCAAGTGGATACTTCTTCTCTGTGGGACAAATCTTTTTGGAAGATTTATTGAAAAACAGATAAGAATTGTACCAAACAGATTGACAAAGAAATTCATGCATGTCCATCTGAACTACTAAAGGGTTAAGATCATAAAGTCACTGAAACATGGAAATACTCGATGTAAGATACCAATGATGTCTTACATGCAGATCTATCAGAGAACATAGGCAGGGTAGCAAAATACCTGAGTTTAAACCCTGCCTCTAATAAATACTAGCTGGAAACTCCAGGTAAATTAGTTTGCCTGTCAGAGTCCCTAGGCAATTTTCTAAAATTCTCAATTACAAAGAAAAAAATCAAACCGCATTAGCAAAGGGAGTTTTGCCCAAACAGACAAAATCTACCATCTGAATAATAAACATCATAAGTCAATATAATGACATGAAAATTCTTAAAATTGTCTCAAGATTTAAGATATACAAGTAAATGTCCTTCAATTGGAAAATGGCTTAGCAAACTGTGGTGTATGTATGTTATGGAACACTATTGTTCTATTAGAAACCAGGAGGGACAGGAATTCAGGGAAGCCTGGAGGGATTTGCATGAACTGATGCTGAATGAGATGAGCAGAACCAGAAAAACACTGTATACCCTAACATGGGGGTGATGTTCAACCTTGATGGACTTGCTCGTTCCATCAGTGCAACAAGCAGGGACAATTTTGGTCTGTCTGCAATGGAGAATACCATCTGTATCTAGATAAAGAGCTGTGGCATTTGCACAAAATTCAAGGACTATTCCCTTTAATTTAGGGAAAAAACAGATATCTTATTGTCTGATCTTGTTACCTTTTATACTTTTTGTTTCTTCCTTAAGGATGTGATTTCTCTCTCATCACACTTAATTTGGATTAATGTACAACATGGAAACAAAATAAAGATTGTCAGATTGCTTTCTGTCGGGGGGAGGGAAGTAAGATTGGGAGAAAAATTGCAAAATTCAAATAAAATCTTTAATAAAAAATAAATTTAAATAAATTAAAAAAACAAAAATAGATTTAAGACATAGCTTTTGATCATCACTTATTCTAGTTCTATACCCAATGAATGAATTCCCTCCACATCCTTAAGAAGTGGTAATTCAGGGACAGCTATGTGTCACAGTGGATAGAGCACGGACCCTGGAGTCAGGAGGACCTGAGTTCAAATTCAGCCTCAGACACTTAATGATTACCTAGTTGTATGACCTTGGGTAAGTCACTTAACCCTACTGCCTTGCCAAAAAAAGAAGTGGTAATGCAACCTCCAGTTGAATACTTTCACTGAACAGAAACTCACCAGCTGTTTCATTATGGGTAGCATTCATTGTCATGAAGTCCCTCCTTATATTGAGCCAAAATATGTCTACCTTTAAACAAAGGTTCTTAACTTCTTTATCTGTTCTGGACACCTGTGACTATCTGATAAAGCCTGTGCATCCCTTCTCAGAAAAATGTTTTTAAATGCAGAAAACAAAAACTATAAATTAAAATTAAAAAAATTAAATAGGATGACAAAATAAACTTATTTTATTGAAATGCGGTTGTCAAAAATAATTTTTAAAGAAAGTTCATGGATCCCTAAAGTCTTGCATTAAAACTTTCACCTATTGACTGAGTCATCCTTACACATGGATACACAAAGATACATGGATACACATGGTTAGGGGAAACTAGACACAACCTTGCTCCTTGAAGGCAAAGAGTGTTCTCTATCTTTGTGTGATCCCTTGAGCATTTAATATTCATAATTGTTTAAATACATATGGTACACATTTGCCTGATAATAAAAGAACTAAAAAGATGTCCTTCTGCTTCTTCCCCTACAAAATGAGAGGGTTCAATTAGATGGTCGCTAACATCCCTTCCAACTTTGACTTTTTATATCTAAGACCTTTCTAGGTCTGATCTATGGTTCTTCCTAGCTCTTACATTCTATGTTCCAAGCTCTTTTCTGGCTCTAAAACCCAAGTTCCAAGATTCCTTCCATCAGATCTAATGTTTTATATACTAAGTTTCCTTCCAGTTCTGAGAATCTGTGGTTCTTATAATTTCACAAAGATAATACTATATGAATTTGCTGTGTTCTTTGACTATATTTGAGAATGCACTAACATTGGAAAGGGAAGAAAGGGGCAACTAGATGATGTAGTGGATAGTGCACCAGTCTAGGTGTCAGAAAGACCTGAGTTCAAATTTGAATTTAGACACTTGATACTTAGTAGCTGTGTGACCTTAAACAAGTCACTTAAACCTATTGCCTTGCAAAAAAAAAGGGAAGAAATTAGAAATAAGGGACCTTACCATTAGATTACTTACTATAATCTTTTCCTACCACATAATACTACTTCACCTAAAAATTAACCTACAAATATGTCTAGGACCAAAAGGGGGAGCAACTAAGTGGCACAATCAGGGAAGACTCATCTTCACGAGTTCAAATCTGACCTCACATACTTATTACCTATGTGACTCTAGGCAAGTCACTTAACTCTGTCTCAATTTCCTCATTTGTAAAATGAGCTAGGGGGAAAATGACAAACCATCCTAATATCTTTGCCAAGAAAAGTCCAAATGGAAGGAACACTATTGTTCTATTAGAAACCAAGAGAGATGGGAATTCAGAAAAGCCTGGAAAGACTTGCATGAACTGATGATACGTGAGATGAACAGAACCAGGAGAACATTGTACACCCTAATGGCAACATGGGGATAATGATCAATCTTATTGGACTTGCTCATTCCATCAATCCAATAATCAGGGACAGTTTTAGAGTACCTGTGATGGAGAATACCATTTGTACCCAGAGAAAGAACTGTGGAGTTTAAACAAAGACCAAAGTCTATTACCTTCAATTTTTTTTTATTAAAAAAGTGCCTTATGGGGGGTGGCTAGGTGGCAAGGTGAACAGAGCACTGGCCCTGGAGTCAGGAGTACCTGAGTTTAACTCCGGCCTCAGACGCTTAAAATTGCCTAGCTGTGTGGCCTTGGGCAAGCCACTTAACCCCATTGCCTTGCAAAAATCTAAAAAACAAAACAAAACAAAAAAACCTGTCTTATGTACTATATAACATCTACATAATACTATATAATGTCTCTAATATTTTATTTTCTCCTCAAGGATATAATTTCTCTTGAAACCTATTCAATTTTGATCAATGTATAGCACAGAAACAATGTAAAGATTACCAGACTGCCTTCTGTGGGGGGGATAAGGGAGGGTGGAAGAAAGACTGTAAAATTCAAAACCTTACAGAAAATGATGGGCAGAAACTAGTATTATATATAATTGGGAAACAAATAAATATTAATTAAAAAAAGAAAACTCCAAATGGGATCATGAAGAGTAGGCAAGGAAGGAAACAAATATTTATTAAACTACTACCATGTGTCAGACACCATGGCAAGCACTTTACAGAAATAATCTAATTTGTTCCTAATAATAACCTTGGGAAGTAGGTGCTTTTATCACCTCCTTTTTACAGTTAAGGAAACTGAGGCAGACAGAGGTTAAGTGACTAATGCAGATTCTGAGATTCCTGGGTTACTTGACTTAGTGATATAGAAACATTAAAAATCTGTAGCTTGGGACAAAGATAGACAAGTAAACTAAAAATACAGGCAAGGACAAGTCAAAATGTATAGGTAAGCTGTTGAAAATTTTTGAGGTTCCCAAAATGTGACCCTATTTATCAAATAGCTTTCAATTATATTGCATTTGAAAGTTTGCAATGTTTTTTACATACATTTTTCAGTATATCTGCTAAAAGAATTTTTTAAAGGAAAAAAATATTGACTCCTTTTGTCCTGTTAAAGTTACAAGTCTTCTTATTATTTTAAATGGAACACTAAATCATTGCTCAAAAGATGAAGGAATTTAGACTAAAAGGGACCCGAAAGAGATTCATCTAGTCCACTTTCCCCCTTATTTTATAGATGAATAAACTGAGTCCTAGAGAGGATAAGAGATTTGTCCTTGCCATATCTAAATGATAAAAGAAAATCATTTTTTTCTTCAGCCACAAAAATACTAGCCTTCTATTTCATTTTGCTACAACAATGTGAACATTTCTTTTCAATTATCATCATTTCATATGCTGTGAAGTACTTCCAAAATAGAAACATTTGTTTCAGTCATCCATTGAAGTAAATGTTGAAATGAAGCAAGGAATGGCCAAATGTTCCTGCCTTCCACAGGCCAAGAACTGCTCAATTTGACTGGAAGAAGCATTTTGCAAAAATCATTTCAATTACTGTAGCTATACAAACATTTCTAAAGTATTTCCATGGTATGCTTGCCTGAAATGGTGACACATTCGGACAGATGTTTCTAGAATATTACCATCCCCCTGCCCCCAGAGGTTTGGGGTGGAAGGGCCATTATCATGTGGGCTCCTTGAGTATGGAGATTTCATTCTTTGAATTTACTTGCCTAGGACCTAAGAGAGTGTTTTTTTTTTAAATCAAATACTGAACTAACTGGATTAAGTTTTCATAAGCCCATATTTTCAGGGATTCTAAAATCTATCCCTAATTTACAGATGCTTTCAGTGCCATGGGATGAACCTTACTCCTTTCTGGGATTGTTTTCCCTTTCACCAAATGCCTGTCAACTCTCAGGGGACCTACCTACCCACTGCCTCTCTTCTCACTAATGCATTACTTTTTTTTTTCAGCCACAAAAATACTAGCCTTCTATTTCCTTTTGCTACAGAAAAGTGAATGTTTCTTTTCAATTATCATCATTTTATTTGCTGTGAAGTACTTCCAAAATAGAAACATTTATTTCCATCATTCACTGAAGCGAAGGGTTTGCCAGAACATTTGGCCATTTCTTGCTTCATTCAATGCTGACAGGAGAGTTCTAGGAGAAAGAAAGGACAAATAACCTGATCCTGGCCTCAGTGGAGAGATCCTTAGGCTAGTTGTGCACCTCTCTTCTGTCCTAATTCCTGCTTCTCATTCTCTTCTCAGAAGCCTGAACTCTTATCTTTTCTTATATCCCCCTGTTCTTACTACTCATCCAAAGCTCCATATTTACTCCTTGCTCCCCCATTTCCACTTTTCCCCTCCAGGATCCCAACTCTATTTCTCTGTTCCCAACTAGCCCCTGCAGAGCTGTAAAGAGGGGGGGGTATTTTAGTGGACATGGACAACATGAGGCAGTTAGATGAGAGTGCCCATAAAACACTATATAAATTCAAGATATTTTTATTATGATTTTTTTTCCTTTCAGCAGATGGAAACAACTGAGTTTGGCATCAAGTTATCAAGAATAATTAATTAAAATAGGAAACTACTAGGTGGTCCACTTCCTCCTATTCATACCTGTACCTAATGAGAACTCCTCCCCAACACTGCTTTATACCTTCATCCCACAAACCCCACTCCAAGCATCATGCTTCCAGTGACAACCTGGTGTTATTCTGGGTCTCCACCTACCCAGGAACTCAAAGTTTCTCCCTCTATCCATTTTGATCTGTTAACCAATATCTCCCCCAATTGGTTTTTAAAAGACAATTTCAAGAAGTAGGTAGGTGGCATGGTGAGTAGACTTGTTACATTCAGAATCAGAAAGACCTGAATTCAAAATCTGCCCTAGATGTCAAAACCTGGGCAAGTCACTTCATACCGTTTACCTAAGTTGCCTCATCTGTAAAATGAGAGGGAGAAGGAAATGGCAAGCCACTCCAGTATCTGTGCCAAGAAAATCCCAAATAGATTCACAAATAGGTTCACTGAAAAACAACAGTTTTTTTAAGTGGACACAGTTTCTTCTACCTGAAAAGGATAGAAACTTCCTGAATTTGATTTTAAAAAATCTGGGTGTTTTGTTCCATTCACTAAATCTAACATCCCCCCCGCCTTGAGTTTACTTTTAGTCCTACCATATGACTTCCTTAGAATGGAGAATTGGTGATGTACAGTCTTTCCAGCTTCAAGATCAGAAATTCTTCTTTAACTCAGTCTTTTTTCTTCAAGGCAAATGGGGTTAAGTGGCTTGCCCAAGGCCACACAGCTAGGTAATTATTAAGTGCTTGAGACTGGATTTGAACCCAAGTACTCCTGACTCCAAGGCCAGTGCCTTATCCACTATGCCACCTAGCCACCCTTTAACTCAGTCTTAAAGAAGTAACTGAAGTACTGAAAGGACAAGAGATTTGTCCATGATGATACAGCTGGTATGTGTAGGAGGCAGAACCAGGTCTTTCTGACTCCTAGGTCACTTGTCCATAAACTTTGCTCTGAGTTATTTAGGTCATTTAAAAGATGAAGTCCAGAGATGTTAAATGACTTCTAGAAGGTCTCAGTTAATTTCTGAAATTGCAAAAATAATACACAATTATTGCCCTTTTGTCCCAACATAAGAACAAGGCCCTGGTAAATTCAATATTCATGCAAACAACTCCCAGCAAGCAAAGCATACATAGACCAGTCTCTAATTTATTTATTCTGCTCTGTTACAGCCATGGGAACAGAACATTACCTTGTCCATTTTCACATCCATTAAGAACAAATGGAAGAAAGGCTGGAGATGATAGTTAAAGTTTTTTCTTTAGGACTATTTAAAAAAATCTATAACTATCAACTATGACCCTTGAAAATATTTTTAAAACAATATAAAACCCATCTTGGACAACAAGGTTTAAATCAGAGCTACTAGTTTTATTTGTGTGTGCAAGAAGGGAAATGGAGGACAAGAGTCATCAGCGTGTTGTGTAGTATTATGTTCTATGCTGCCTGAATGCTTTTGTCCTATGATCCAAGAAACATGTGATTTTTTTCATGCCTCCTCCAGCTCATGAGGAAAAAAAAGAAATAGGCAGTCCATAAAACAAATATAACCTTAAATGATATTCCCACTAGACACCAAACTAGAAATCTGGGGCCAACACTTTTGTGATCTTTGTTTAGGAGAATTAAGAATCTTTCTTAAAATTCATTAGTAAGTAGAACATTCAAAAGAATGGCATTCAATTTTTAAGATGCTTGATGAAATTTGTTTCTCAATATATAGAATCATGGGTAGGTAGGTGGCATAATGGATAAAGTGCCAGACCTGGAGTCAGGAAGACCTGAGTTCAAATCCAGTTTCAGACACTTGGTAGCTATGTGACTCTGGAAAAGTCATTTATGCCTATTTACTTCAGTTTCTTCATCTGTAAGATGAGTTTTAGAAGGAAATGAAGAACCACTGCAGTATCTTTGCCAAGGAAACCCCCAGAGGGATCACAGTCAGACACAACTGAAAAACTAAACAATATATAGAATCATAGTGCACCAGGGATCAGTTATAGTAATGATCTACAAAATGGAATCCATGGCATGACCTCAAGGGGTAAACAAAAGATGGAAGATAAGTCAGATGTCATTCTCTCTGCAATAGCCAATCATGAAGTTTGTCTTCTACCCAACTTGTACCAGAACATTTACTTATTAACAAGTCACATTCTTCAACTCTACGCCTTACTCCCCTGCAATTGACTTCATCTACCTGGTAAGCTCCCATCCCCTCCCATTCTGCACCCCTGATTCATGTGCCAGCAGTAGCTGAGGAGAGAAAGTCTACCTCTTCCCCTGAAGGCTACTCAGGGTTCTGAGACAGTGGCAGGTAAGAGACCACTCCTGACCTTTTTTCATCTTTACTTAGGGCAGAGTAAGCCACAGAAGATGAGCAGACATGGTCAGACATTGACCTGCTCCACAGATCTCACTATATTTATCTTCTCTCACAAAACACACTTCTCTGAACAACCTTATTTCTGTGGATAATGCCACTCTCCTTCTAGTCTCCCAGGATCTCAACTTCCTCATTATACTTGTCTCCTTACTCAACAGAAACAGCTCTCTCCACAATTACCAATGACTTCCTAACAGCCAAACTGTATGGTTTTTTTCCCTCAATTCACTTTTTTCTGGACCTTTTTTGCAGCATCTAACACTGAAAACCTTCTCCACATGGAAACTCCTCCCCTCACTAGGTTGACTGAAAATAGTGTAAAGTTTGTCCCCCACAAAATGAACCTTTCTGATCTGTGCACTTTAAAAATCGTCCAAATGAAGAATCTGAATGGCTTTTGAATCCATTTGTTAAAAATACAAACATGGAACATCTTGCTAGCTTGCAAGAACTAATGATTGACATTAGGAAAGATGAGATTTCAACTAACCAAAATGCAACAGAAAAATCTTCCTACAATTGGTGGATACGATTGAAAATTGAACATTATGAGTCAGTAAGTGATGCCCTTCTTAATGGATCCATGGATCTTTATAAAACATTTTTTCTGCTCTGGTATAAAACTAAGCATCTTAGTAAAACTAGGCATCAAAATAAATTGAGTTTAAATCGATAACTTCAAATCAGTATTTCAAAATGTTAAATCAAGATTTTAAAAAATTCCAAGGCATATTCAATTACATTGCTCTTGCTAAACATTATTATTTTGCTCTTATTTTGCAAAAGCAAAACAAGTTTGTATAAATAATAAATGAAATGTTTTATTTCATCTTAATCTCATTCTTTATATCTCATATATTACATATCTCATGTCAATTTTATATAAATGTTATAATGTACATGTTCTTAATATACATTTGTATAATTTATAAGTGCACATATATTGAAAATACAAACTCAAAATGGGTTCAGGCATTTTTCAGTCATGTCTGGGATTTTAGGGGCAAAGATACTGGAATGCTTTGCCGTTTTCTTCTCCATCTCAGTTTACAGTTGAAGAAACTGAAGCAAATAGGATTAAGTGACTTGTCCAAAGTCACAAAATACTAAGTATGTGAGGTAGAATTTGAATTCAGGAAAAATGAATCTTCCTGATTCCAGGGCTGAAGCTTTATCCACTGTACCACCTAGCTGTCTACTTTAGTCAGAAGAATAAAGATTTTTAAAAAAAATTAGAGAATAGGGACAGCTAGGTGGCACAGTGGATAGAGCACCAGACCTGGAGTCAGGAGTACCTGAGTTCAAATCCAGCCTCAGACACTTAATAATTACCTAGCTGTGTGACCTTGGGCAAGCCACTTAACCCTATTGCCTTGCAAAAACTAAAAAAAAAAAAATTAGAGAATATTGCTGTATATAGTACAACTCTCACCTACAGAAAATCTCTCCCTATAAAAGATCCTTGACATTTTGTCATACAACTGGCCTTTGCTTAAATGCTTCTAGTGATGGAAAACTCATTATATTTATATTTGGTCATCCCTAGTTATAAAATTTTTCCCTCATACCATCAGGAATGGTGCTCCTTGTAACTCTAATGTCTTCCCTCTGTCTCAAACTCAGCCTGATTATTAACAGTTGTTTGCATGTCATCTCTCCTCATTAATCTCTAATCTCTTTAAGGGTAGGAAACTGTCTTTTGTTGCTTTGTTTTGTTTTGTTTTTTTGAATCCTCAGTGTTTAACACAGTGCTTGGTTTTGAAGTAGGCACTTAATAAAAACTTGTTGTCTTAACTACTTGCTGTCTAACCAGGTCACCACTATAGTCTCTACTTGGACAGCTGACTTTTTAAACCATGTTCAGGATTTTACATTTATATAATTTTATGTAAATATGTAATTTAAAATTAAAACAAATTAGAATGTCATTCATATTTGGTCAACACTCCTAGTCTATGGGAGATCAAAAATAGGATTCTTATTGTTTTTTATCTGTATATCTAGTATCTTTGAAAGTTAACTCATCTCATAATCAACTTTGGTTCATTTAAAACTGTATAAGCAGGGATCTTTTATCTATCTATATAAAGTCCTATATAAAGTCTTTGACTTGTCATATCCCTTGCACATTCATTCCTCATTCCCTTCTTCCCTGGTAAGGATTTCCACCTTCCATAATAATATCTAGTTTTCTTATAGTACTTTCAAGTTTTCAAAGAACTTTGCAAATATTTTCTTTTGTCTTCACAACAATCTTGAGAGGTAGGTGCTATTATTATCATCTCCATTTTACAATGGGAAACTGAGGCAAACAGATTCAATGAGTTTACCAGGGTCACAGAGCTAGTGAGGATATATTTGAAGTTTTCCTGATTCTAAGTCCAGTGTTCTATTCACCTACCTGCCTCTACTACCTGCAGTAGTCCATTCCTCTGGACTACTGCATCCTATAGCACCTACCTCCAACTCCAGATCTCTATCCATTTTAGGAAAAGGTTCATCAAAACACAGAAAAACTGGCATTTTTGTATTAAGACAACAATTTTGATAAATATACTAAGCTGTTAATGACTAGAAAATTTTAGGAAACGTAACTGAACTGATGCAAAGTAAAATGAGAACCAGAAGTACATAGTAATTGTACAAGGTAATAACAATATTATATGATAATCATCTGTGAATGACCTAGGTATTCTCAGTAATACAATGATCAAGACAATTCTGAAGGACTTATGATGAAAAAAACTATTCACCTCCTAAGAAAGAACTGATAGAATTTGGATGTAGATTGAATTATACTATTTTTTACTTTCTTTATTATTCTTGGGATTTGGGGGGTCTGAATTTTTTTTGCAACCTGGCTAATATGGTTTGCATAAATGCACATGTATAATCAATATCAAATTGCTTGCTTTCTCAAGGAGGAGGAAGGGAAAGGAAAGAAGGAAAGAATATAGAACTCAAATTTTTAAGTGAATGTTACAACTGAGAAAAAAGAAAATAAAAAATATATAGCTAAATAAAAAGGAGGAAAATAAAGAAAATACCAAAGAATAAAAAGTTACATCACTGGCAAATGACTTACCATCAACCTTCACTTTCTTTTCCCTTGCAAGAATTTAAGAATAAACTTCGATATTGAAACTGAGCAACTTAAAGCTTGACAAATCATCTAGTGGAACCATCCAACCTATCCGGCAGCACTAATATACTAGATAAAGCAGGCAATATATCTAAACACAGGGAAAACAACACAGAAAAGATAAAATAGTTAAACTTGTGGATTCCAGACTTTGAAAAAAAATCTATAAATGGCAATATACTTTTTTTTCTTAAAAGATTCCATTAACAGGGGCAGCTAGGTAGCACAGTGGATAGAGCACCAGCCCTGGAGTCAGGAGTACCTGAGTTCAAATGTGGCCTCAGATGCTTAATAATTACCTAGCTGTGTGGCCTTGGGCAAGCCACTTAACCCCATTGCCTTGCCAAAAAAAAAAAAAAGATTCCATAAACATGCTAAAATGCCAAGCCTAACTTCTTTTATAATACTAAAAAATAGGGGCAGCTAGATGGCAAAGTGGACTGAGTATTGGCCCTGGAGTCAGAGAAACTAAGTTCAAATCTGGCCTCAGACATTTAATAATTACTTAGCTGTGTGACCTTGGGTAAATTACTTAATCCCACTGCCTTGCAAAAAAAAGTTAAAAAATAACTATAGTTTGCATGTATATAGTGCTTTAAGTTTTGCAAAGCAACAAGACATATGTTATGCCATTGGAACATCACAACAACCCTAAAACAGGTGCCATATTCACTGGAGTGACTTGCCATTTCCTTCTCTAATTCTTTTTACAGTTAAGGAAACCGAAGAAGAGTTTTAGGTGATTTGCCCAAGGCCAAATTTCAACTCAGAAAGATGAGTCTTCCTAACTATAGGCCCTGCATTCTATACACTGAGGCACCTAGCTTCCCTGAAAGGAAACTTAGAAATCAGCTAGTCCATCCTCTTCTTAAAAAGATGAAAAATCTGAGACCCAGAAAGAGTAAGTAACCTGATCAAGTAAAATGATTCAATTCTATGTCCTCTAAGTCTACATGATGTATTCTCTTCACTAAGGCTGCCTCTGAGTATATAATTTTGAATTAACATATCTGTGTATGTTGTTTCTGACCAATAAACTATAAATTCTTTGAGATAAAGGGCTGTCTCATTTTATTCTTGTTATGCCCCGCCCTTTATATAAAATTGGTACTTAATAAGTGCTTGTTGATTGAATTAAGACTGCTCTATTTACTAACACCCACATTTAATGAAGGAAGGAAAAAAGCATTTCTTCTGTCAATCTTTGGAAGCAGGGAAAAATTACAGTAATAATTCATCTATCTGGTAAATTCACAAAGTCAAATATGAGGAAGAACAAAAGAGCTCTTAGCAGTCAGAATTGATGTCACAAAGTCTATATACTAAAATCAGGCAATTTGCTCACAAAAGAGTCCTGCAAAACCTATTTACTTTTATTTTACACAAAATTCTAGCAAGCTTAGCTTGTTTGTAAATCCAAGACAGATTCAAAGTAACAAGTCAGAAACTGGAGTTATCTTTTGAAAGGGAAGGGAGATCAGTACTGGCAAGCTCATTGACTGCTTGGGAGTAAATGTAAGAAACAAAATTACAGAAAGCAGTAAGAAAACAAAAAACACAACTGGAAAAGCATAGCAATCTTGGCACTATTTAACTCCCAATGGATATGTGATCTCATCCATGTGGGTGTTCCCTCCACTCTTACAGACTGCAACCCACCAATGCCTGTGTTACTCTTGCTCATGTTTTCCCATAAGTTTGCTAAAGGCAAACTCTAAGATGCAAGAACTACTTTGTGTATGGCAGACACAATCAATAGGCACTAAGGGCATCATATTTCAGGACAAAAAAATTAGCATTTATAAGAAAAGACTAAATTCCATTTCGTAAAGTATTCTTATATGTAAGACATTTTAGAAAGCTCTCCATCCCAAATAGTTAAAACATTCCAGCTATTCAGAACAATCAATCCCAAAGGCTTCTAGATAACCATAGTTTTACTGTACTGAATCAGATTTTATGGTTGACTGCATCAACCAATAGAAACTGAGGCTGTAATCTGGAAGGAAATGATTAATAGCTATTTCATTCAAAGGTGGTTTAAAGTAAGTAACCATAGGCATTTCAGAATGTCTTAAAACAGAGATTGTTACAACATATGGCTGGCTGTGCTTATTTATTTGGACTTTATTTATTTTGTAGTCCAAACAGGAGGATTTGGATACTTTGTTGGTTACTGGTTCCAACCCAATAGACTTTGAGCAATAAACAGGCTCCACTTGTTTGCAAAGATTTCTCCGCCACCTCCCCCCCCACCTTGATTATAGTTATCATATTTTGCCTCTGCTTCAAATATCCTGTCAAGAAGATGAAGAAAATACTGGTTAAGTTTATATCCCTCTATAGCAATGATTATGCACACAGAGAGCATTCTGTTTGTTTTCCAAGCTGCTTCTATCACAGGCTACAGAAAGATAGCGGACTGTTCCATCAAAAGAGAAGTTATTTGACAAACAGACCTGAATATTTCCTCTTCTTTCAACAAATCCAGAGAATATCCTTCATTGTACTTATCTGTAATGTACTTATGTGTTGATAGGCAACTAGTTATGATTTCTATTGGGAGCTTTTGACAGAGTCTATTTGAGGAGACTGTTTCCTTGACTATTACCGTTTTGATCTTTGCCAAAACTCCAATAAAGCATTTAAAAGCTTTTAGGGAAAATGATACATTATGAACCCAAGAAAATGTGCTCATGGTTTTTTACAATTCAAAACATTCACTAAAAACTCCTTAATTTATAATTTTAAAAACTAATTTTAAAAACTAATAAAAACTAAAAATAATTTATAATTTTAAAAACCATCAGAAAAAATATTATTGCCATTTAGTTCAATAAATAAATAAATATGTGAAGCTTTGAGTTTATGGCTGTAAATGACCAGTCTTAAATCACTGTTGGGGTCTCAGTTTATTAAACTAGTTATTCATTGTGGAAATCCGATAATCTGTCCTTACCCTCTCTACTCCCTACTTATACCAACATTCATGGTATGGCTCATGGAGCCCAAAACTTCCACGGAAAGATTATGTAATGATGAGAAGCTACACAGAATCACAAAACAAAAGGGCCAAAAGGCAAGATAGAGTAATGGAAACCAGAGTAAGGACCAGATTGGAGTCAGGAAGACCTAGGTTTAAATCTCACCTCAGGCATGTGGAACCATGAGTAAACCATGCAAGTGATCTGAATCTCAGTTTCCTCATCTGCAAAATGGGAGAAGAAGGATGAACTAGATAGTAGCTAAGATTCCTTCCAGTTCTAAATCTATGGTCCTAAGACTCTTGGAGTTCAATTTGTACCTGGTTATGAATCTAATCTAAAACATACCAAGCCATCCCTAAAGGGCATTTCTAACCACCTGCTGTTATTGTTCAGTTGTTTTACATTGTATCTGACTCTTTGTGACCCAATTTGGGGTTTTCTTGGCAGAGATAATAACAGTGGTTTGCCATTCCTTCTCCTTTATAGAGATGAGGAAACTGAGATAAATAAGGTGAAGTGACTTGTCCAGATTCACAGAGCCAGTAAGAGTCTGAGGCCAGATTTGAACTCAGAAAGATAAGGCTTCCTAACTCAAGACCCAGCTTTCTGCACTGCACCACCTAGTTGCCCATTATCAATCCCCATTTAATAGATTCCAGTGGCTTCATATCACCTTCATAATCATATATTTTTCTTTGGCATTTAAAGTCCTTCAAAATCTGGTCCTAGGGGCGGCTAGGTGGCGTAGTGGATAAAGCACCGGCCTTGGAGTCAGGAGTACCTGGGTTCAAATCCGGTCTCAGACACTTAATAATTACCTAGCTGTGTGGCCTTGGGCAAGCCACTTAACCCCATTTGCCTTGAAAAAACAATCTGGTCCTACCTACTTTTGTAGTGTTCTTCAATGCTCCCCACATCCCCCAAACTTTCATATATTCTATGATCCAATGATACTGGTTTGTCTCTTTGTTTCTCAAATAAACCACTATCTCTCAACTCCAAGCACTTCCATTGGTGGTCCCCCTGCCTAGAATTCTCTCCTCATCTTCATCTCCTGTCCTCAATGAATTCCAGGAAGTCCAACCTAAAAGCCCATCTCCTTTGAGAAGTCTTTCCCATCCCCTTTAAAGGTAGCCCCTTCCTTCCCTTTATTGATTACCCCCAATTTGAACTGTGTGTACATTGTCTGTGTTTAATTGTTCACATGTCTATTCCATTTGACTGTTTTTTGCCTTTCTTTGTATCTTCAAAGCTTGGCTCCATGACTGGCAAAGAGTAGGTGCAAAGTAAAGGCTAATTGACTGACTGGTACAAATTATTGACTGACTGATAAGCTCAACAAGTAAATGTTCAGTTTTTCTTAAAGGTTGCTAGGAAGGGAAGACTCTATCACCCTTCTGAGGCAGCCCATTCCATTAAAAAAAAATTTCAGCTCTGTTCCCTCTTTCAATTACCAATCTTAGTTCTGGCCTATGGAGTTAAAGCAAGTTTAAAACTACTTTTATATAAAAATTCTTTAAGTACTTGAAGATAACTATAATGTTTGATCATATGATCAAAAGAGCATTACATGTTACCTAGTCTTATCCTCTCATTTTTCTTTCTTTTGTTTTCCCCTTCTCTCTTTCTCCTTCCCTTCCTCCCCTCATCTCTCTTTTCCTTCTCTCTCTCTCTCTCTCTCCTCTTCCTCCCTTTTCCCATTTCTCTCTTTTTCTCTCTCTCCCCTTCTTCCTTTCCCCATTTCTCTCTTTCCCTTCTCTCTCTCCTCTTTCTGCCTCCTTTCTTTTCTCCCCTCCCCATCTTTCTTATTCCTTCCTGTCTCTTTTCCTTCTGTCTCTACTTTTCCCCTCCCCATTTCTCTCTCTTTTCCTTTCCCTTTCTCCCCTCTCTATTTCTCCCTCACCCCCACCTTCTTCCCCCAATCTCTCTCATTCCCTGTCCCTCAATAATTCATTCCTTACATTCTCATGACCCTGAGCAGTTAATGACTTGCCTATAACCACACAGCTAGTAGATATGTTAGAGATATCACTTGAACTGAACTCTGACCAGTTCTCTTTTAATTATGCCATTCCCCCTCATTTTACATTTGAAGAACAAGAAGTAAAACTGAAGCAAGGTTAAATGATTTCCCCAAGCCCACACAGATCTGCTTAACAATCAACAACAATCAAACAACAAACTGCTAGACACTGAGCTAGGGAATACAAACACAATAATTGAAACAATCCTTGTTTGCAAGGGCCTTACATTCTAATCATTATCTTATTATTAAACTGTAGCACCCAAAACAGAACAGAATATTTCAGATAGAGTCTTATTAGTTCAGAGTACAGTGGGATGTATTCTCTAATAATTAACAATTAACTTTAAAGAGGGAAGTCTGGCAAACAGCAGCTAACAAAGGAGTTCTTATGTTTCTGCATTCTAAAAATCCCAATTTGTGTGTCTCATGAAGAGAATATTCTACTGACTCATACCTGGAGCTGAATATCATTGGAAGGGAAAGGGAAATAAGCATTTATATATCACCTGCTATGTATCAGGCACTATTCTAAACACTTTTTAAATATAAAATCTCATTTGATCCTTAAAACAACCCTGAAGGACATTTAAATGACAAAGGGGATAGCGCACTGGCCCTGGAGTCAGAAGTCCTGAGTTCAAATCTAGCCTCAATCACTTGCTATGGGATCCCAGTCAAGTTACCTAACCTCAACTGCCTCCCAAAAAAGCCCAGAAAAAAAATCTGCTATAATTACCCCCATTTTACAGTTGAGGAAACTGATGCAAATAAAGGTTAAGTGACTTGTCCAAAGTCACACAGATTGTAGGCTGGCTTTGAACTTAAGTCTTCCTGACCAGCTGGCTGATATCATTATAAGCATGAAAAAAACACACAAACGACAAATTCCTAAGTTGCTAAAATAATCTTTATTTATGTTTATTCCTCACTATCTATTCTTTGAGGTAAATGGGTTCCTAAATAAAAAAACTTTTCAGAAAACATCTTTAACAAATGTGTTAATCAAATGAGTTCCTTAAATTTTAACCTCAGACTCCACCTTATATAGCAGGAGGCCCATGCACTGTAGTGATTGTTAAGACACAGCAAGTTTGATACCGAAGTATGTGACATGCAATTAATCTCCATTCATAGCCTGCTATACTTGTCAGCAAACAAAGGCCCTGCTTTAGAAGGAGATCTGAAGACTTCAATTAAAAACAGTCAGCTAACAAGAAAATAATCTAAGTTAAAGGAAGGTGGCAGGTGCAGAAATGAGTTGTTTACCAAAGTGTCAGTTCCAAACAATAAAATGCCGCACATCAAAAATGCTGAAGGGGTAGCTTTCAATGCAAAAGCCACTGAAAACAAATAGGAGTTTGCTCTGGGCCTGCCTTCATCGGAGCAAAGCAGCAGAAGAACGTAGAGAAGTCTAACATATAGTCATAGATTTGTATGTGTGTGTGTGTCTTAGTGTATGTATATATAGTGGGTATGTGTGGTGTGTATATGTGATGTGTGTATGTGGTGTGTATGTAATGTATGTGTATAGTGTGCATGCATGATATGCACGTAGTGAGCATGTGTGTGGTATGTGTGTAGTGTGTATGATGTTTATACACCATGTGTACATGCCATATGTGTATAGTGTACATGGAATGTATATAGAGAGTATGTATAGCATATACATAGTATAAATGGCATGTATAATATATTCTGTGAATTTGTTGTATTGTATAACAGCAAGTATATACAGTGTGTGTATATATATGTTGGAATGTGGTATATATATATATAGTATGTATGTATAGTATCTATATGTGCTGCATATATAGTGTGTATATACTGTATAAAGATATGCTTTGTGTTTGTATGTGAGATGCCAATGTTGAAAAAAATCATAAGGTTAGGAGACAATTCAATTCAAGTTGACAACACAAAATTTTATTAAGCATCTTTTATGTATTAGGTGTTATTTTAGGTACTTAGACTAGAAAAACTAAAATGAAACAGTCCCTATCCTCCAGGAGCTTACATTTTAGGGAGAAAGGAAAGATAACAGTAAGATATGTACATATATATTATATATATACACACATATATATATATATACATATTTACAATATAAAGCATTTCCAAGAGGTAGAGGAGCTAATAACAAGGGGAATCTGGTTAAAAACTCCATTAGGAGATAATACCTACACTGGACTTTGAGGAAGCTAAGGATTCAATGAGATGGGGCAAAAAAGGAATTCATTTCCTTATGGAGAACTGGGAAGAAACTGGGCTTCTTAGCAGTGTTCTCTAAGCCAAAAACCAAAGGAATGGTCTAAAACTGTAAAGCAAGGTGTCAAGAAGCAAAAGGTGAAGAAAGAAGTACCCCAAGGTTCCATCTGATGACTTGATTGTATGAGCAATTTCTGATTCCTAAAGTCAGCATTTTTGGAGGTTATAATTAAAATGGATTCTGACTGGCTAGACCTCAAAGTAACATCTGGCTGGTAAAGAATGGTCAGAAGTATCTGTACAGGAACAAGCCAGAAATGAAGCCTAATTCTGAGAATAGGAACCGAGGGCCTTTGTCAAAGATATTTGAACTGCAGAATGTCAGAGCTGAAAGAAACTTTAAATATCATCTTTCCTCCTCATTTAACAGAAGAGGAAACTGAAGCCTACAAAGAGAAATTGATTTCCTTTCCAAAAGTCACAAAGTCAGTAAATACCAAACCTGGGATCTGAATCAAGACCATGGGATTTGTTTAAAACTGCAACCCACTGAGGCCTAGGAATAAGTAATGTGGTGGAGATATTAAATGACAGAGGCAGTTTTTGAACCCATATCCTTTGTCCAAGGTTGTATCATGAGCAGACCCAAGGCTAGAAAGTAGTCTCCTAAATCCAAGATCTGTGTTCCTTCTACAATACCACTACCAGGAAGTTAAAGAAAACAAAAAATGAATTATTTCAAGTGGAAATGGGGGAACTTAGTGCCTCCCAAAGCATAACTACTGTTAATAATCAATTGTCCAATAAAGTGATATTTAATGTAGTATGGAGTCAATGACTTCATCCTGAAAAGCCAGGTAAGGAAACAACAGTTATTGTCACAAGAGTTTCTAAGTGGAGTTCTCATCTAAAAAAAGGACCATCTGCCTGAGCTCACTTCCACCAACTGCCAGCTGATGAAGCCTGTTTTAAACCTGGGAACTTTAAAAAGTTTCAATGTACTAATAACTTTTAAAAGAGAATATACCATTCCACTAGCCTTTGAATGCTTTTTTAGGATGATGATTTAACTGATGATCAGCAGGACCTCTTAACCAAATTTGGGGGGTACCCACCCCTGAGGGATCACCTGAGAGGATGTCTTACCCAAATTCCTCATTTAGAGATGGGGCAAATGAGACCCTGAAAGATTAAATAACTAAGGTCACACTAACTTAAGTCTCCAAGCAAGATAGGAGAGTCCTTCAGGTTCACCAAGCATAAAAGAAACCAGGATTACCCGCACCCCCCATCCCCAGACCTTTGCACAGATCATTGGCAGAGCTACAGACTTCCTGAGACTTCTCACAGGTCCACTTAAGGAAGAAAGGTGAGACTGGGCTCAGGATCATAGTAAGAGGTGAGGGGAGAAGCCCAGACTTAGACTAGTGGAAACCCATGCTAGGAGACCGCCTACCCCCAACCTCCCCAAGGCCTCATTTCCTTTCTTAACCTCAGCGCCTCAAAACTTTCTGCAGCAGGGGTGGGGGCAGGGAGGGCACCAGAGGTGGTTCCGGACTTTACCTTCCAAGAGCCAACGGATCTCCTCGGGGAGGGTGGCAGCAGCCTGCATTTGGAGGGGACTGGAGAGAGTCTGGGGCGCGGGTGAGAGTTGAAGGGACCAAGAGAAGGAAGGTGAGGTATGTGCTTGGAAAGGGAAGAACGGCGGGTAGAGCCGGTTGGCGGGGCACCTGCTGCCGGGTCAGGACGGGGACTGGGGCTCCTGCGGCTGTTGGGGCTGCGGCTTGCTGCTACTGCTGCTGCAGCCGAGGATGCTGCCTCCATGGAATGGGGCGGGGCGCACGGGAGGAAGCGGCGCGCGCTGCAGGGCGCGCGGTGGGAACGGGAGGGGCGAGAAGGTGCAGCGCCCCAGGAGCCGGCATGGGCGGGCACCCCCTCGGAGGCCCCGAATTTGACCTTTAGAATGGGGATGTACGCGCACCCGGCGCTCTGCCAGCACCCGAACCTCCCCTGTTCTGCACATGTGGGATACTGAGGAATTGGGGAGAAGGGAAGATTGGGGGGCGGGCGCACCCTGACCTCCAAGGTCTTTGAGATCCAAACCCGATAATTTTTGGCCTGGCATTGGTAAAAGGAATGAAAAGGGGCCTTTTAACTGAACCTTTTAAACATCCTCCCTTCCAATCAATTCTTGAGCCCTTGAAAAGAAACGAGAACATTGTGTCTATGTACTTATTCCAAGGAGTGGGTCTCCCTTTAAAAACAGCACGCTGGGGCAGAAACTTGGGGAGAAGAGGGCAGAAGTGAAGGAAAGGGCTGGACTAAGCAGGAAAGTCATGCAGTTTGGGGCGGGGCAGCTAGGTGGCACAGTGGATAGAGTACCGGCCCTGAAGTTCAGGAGGACCTGACTTCAAATTTGACATCAGACACTTAATAATTGTCTAGCTTTCTGACCTTGATCAAGTCACTCTAACCCCATTGCCTAAATAAATAAAAGTCATGCAGTTTTAAATATGAGCTTCCAGCTCTTTGATTGTTTGGACCTGATCCCTCTGATCCTTGCCTGCTGAGGTGGGATCCCAGCAGCACCCAGAATGTTCACTTGTCTCAGCTAAATTCCAACACTTTTCAGAGATGCGGGCCTGGAGAGTTTGCAGAAGATATGGGAGCCAAAGGCAATTGACTTTTTGCCACTATTAACAGATATCTGGCATAGACTTGTACTTGTCCATATACTTATTTTAACATCCATCCCAGTTGAATGTAAGCTTCTTGAGGGCAAGGCCTATTCTGTTTTTCCTTTGAATCTCCAGCTCTTAAAACAATACTTCATACAAGTTGTTGTTGAATCTCACTCACCTTTTGTGACCCTATTTGGAATTTTCTTGGCAAAGATACCACAATGGTTTTCCATTTCCTTCTCCAGCTCATTTTATAAATGAAGAAACTGAGGCAAATGGTGAGGTGACTTGCCCAAGGTCACACAACTAGTTAAGTGTCTGGGAATCCTATTTGAACTCAGGTCTTCCTGACTCCAGACCTGGTGCTCTATTCATTGTACCACTTATCTGTCCCATAGTAAGCTCATAGTAGGGGCTTAATAAACATGAAAGAGATGTAGGAAAAAGAAGGATGTGTTCTGGACATCAAACTGATTTCACACAAGGTTCACTTAGTCATTGCCTGGCAACCAGAACTACATTTTTAAAGCAGGGTGGGTTAAATTGCACCTCTTTGCTGGAGAACCATTTAGAAGTCACAGTTTTTTAGGGAAACTTCTCTCTGGCAGACATCATGGTTTGAACTACCTTCCATTTTTCCTAGTATCAATTAAGCATGTTCTTCAGATTTCTGGCCCCAGTGATCTCAAAATGGTTATGCTGACTTGGGGCAGCCAGATGGCACAGTAGATAGAGCACTGACCCTGAAGTCAATAGGACCTGAGTTTAAATTTGACCATGAGGTATGAACCAAAGGGTATGAACCCTTATTAGCTGTGTGACCTTGGGCAACCTAAATGCTTGACATCCAGTCCTGATTCATATCTGGCCACTGAACCCAAATGACTCTGTAGGAGAAAATGGGGCTAGCAACTTAGCACAGTACCCTTTTCTCATTTAAATATAATTCATGTGCTTATCATAGCATCACCTCCCTGATGTCATGGTCTTCTTTGAAAATGAAAGGCAAAACATTGCTTTGACTTTGGGGTCCAAGGATCTTACCACAACAGACTGGGTAATTTCCCAGAATGCTTTGCACTTAGTAGTCTCTCAGATCTCAAATGACTGATTTCCCACTGTAGAAAAATGTCCAAAAAGGCTTCCTTTCCCAACTTATACAAATGTCTAACTGTCCTGTTCAGAAAAATACTACAATTTTTCATCAAAGTAAGACTTCATTGAGTTGGACACTCCTTGCACCAACACTTTGTCACCCCTCTACAATTTAGAAGATAGTTTTATTAGATGCAGTGGCAAAAATAATAATGATCCTTTTTTTCTTATCAATATAAGGAATTCCCAGTATAAAATTCCCTTCCACTGATGCAGGTCAGCAATGTGTCTGTCACTTATGTTCCTGAACACTTCTTAAGAGTAGCAGGAAAGGAGGAGAATAACTGACCTACCCTTAAAAATGTTGCCCCTAAAAATTACACAGTTTTTTAAAGTTTGCCAAGTCCTTATGATAAAGAATGCTATCCATCCCAAAGATAGAGCTGATGGTATCTGAATACAGACTAAAACATACTTTCCATGCCCCTTTAGTTTTCTTGAGGTTTCTCTTTCTTTGTGGGGAGGGGTTAAGTTTACTTTTACACCATGATTATTATATTAATGTCTTTCACGGTTACACACTTTTTACCAGGTAATTTACTTTCTTAATGGGGAAGGGGTGGGAAGAAGGGAGAGAATTTAGAACTCAAGATTCTGAAAGTAAATGTTTAAACTTACTTTTGCATCTAGCTGGCGGGGGATTTTAAAAATAAAATAATAAAAATTCTAAAACGTTTGCAAAGTAGGGGCAGCTAGGTGGCGAAGTGGATAGAGAATTGGCCCTGAAGACAGGAGGATCTGAGTTCAAATCAGATCAGACACTTAATAATTGCCTAGCTGTGTGACCTTGGGCAAATCACTTAACCCCATTGCCTAGAATTAAAAAAAATTAAGTTTGCAAAGTCCTTTATATAACTGGGTTCAAACTCCAACTTTGGACAAATCACTCAAGCTCCCTGTGCCTCAGTTTGTTCATCTGTAAAAATGAGGGAATTGGCTAGAAGGTCCTTGATGTCCTAAATCTATGATCTTATGATATATCTCATTTGATTATCCATTTTATAGATGAGGAAACTGAGTCTGAGAGAGATGAGATATCTTGCCCATGGTCTCATAACTAGTGTCAGCAGAAAGATGGGAACCTAGATTTCCTAATTCCAAAACAACACCTACTACTCTCTGAAATCACCTGATGGCCAATGCTAGTCTTTTAGCAATAGCAATGCAATCAATGAGTAGCCCATATGCTAAGGTTTTCTTCCTTGATAAGACTTAGAATTTGCATTTTGCCAGCTTGCCTTCAAAAACATGATATTTCTGTGTTCTAGATCACAACCCTAAGATTTGCCCAAAAAACTACCTAAAAAATCATTATTATTCTGGCCACAGCAACTCACCTCCTCTCTGTATCCCTTTTTATCTGATTGTTTCATTTCTGTGATAGAAGAGAGTATAAGGTTCAGCATCCCTTATCTTCTCCTAAGACATTTTGACACATGTATAAGATGACATTAAAGCCAGATAGTGAAGATTCTTCTGAACTTCACTCTGGGATATAGTTGATGTTTGACTTTCATTCTCCAAGATGACCATGACATTAGGGGCGGTGAAGCCATGGACAAACACATGAATTAGATTTGAGTGAAGGGATTCTGTGTTAAAGTCACAAACCCCATTTTTTTCCTCTAGTCATCTCAGTCCAGTGGCCAGATTTGAATCAGGATAACTATATGGACATTAGGGAAATTGGAAATCTGATTGTTGTTGTTGTTCAGTTGTATCTGACTCTTCTTCGTGGTTCCATAGACTATTCTGTCCATGGGGTTTTGTTGGCAAAGATACTGGAGTGGTTTACCATTTCCTTCTCCAATGGATTAAGGCAAATAGTTTAAGTGACTTGTCCAGGATCATACAACTAGTAAACATCTGAGATCAGATTTGAACTCAAGTCTTCCTAGCTCCAAATCCAGCATTCCATCCATTGAGCAATCTGCAAGGATGGATTAACTGTGATCTTCTATTACCTACACCTGTGCCTTCTACAAGGACACAGATGATCCAGAAAACAGAATAAGAGGTTTTTTTGTGGGTAAATTTTTCTTGGTTGCTTGCTTTTTTTGGATCTTTTTATCCCTAGTGCCAAACAGAGTGCCTTGCTCATGATAGGTGGTAACAAATGTTTGTTAAATTTGTTGAAGAAAAAAAGAATAAAAGAATCACATAGCCTAGGTGTTTGACATCCTTTCTTCCTAGTTGAATCTACAGTCTTGGAGAGACAGAGGTAGCAAGAGGTGTTGCAGGTGACTGGCAGATTCCAATACAGTATTGTCATTTTGCATCAAGGCCCCTTCACTGCAGATGGAAACCTGCCTCCCTACATCAGAACAACCCCACTTTAATCATCTTAGGACCCAGGTTCAGCAGCCAACCTCACTCCTAATGACATTCTGTTAAATGGACAAATTCCTTTGAAGCCTTGTCCTGCTTTGAAATCCAATTTCACAGGAAGCTAAATCTGATTGGGGGTCGTCATGGAAACCACGTAGAGGAGCCTTCAAGGAGCTGGAGAGAGGAAAGGCAAAATGTGATAGTTGAGTCCTTTACTCTTCTGACGGAAATATCAAAGGGATCTGGAGAGGTTGGCAGCAAATGAGTCCCTGGTATGGTCCTGTTCTGTGTGGCTGGGTAACATGTGGCTGTCACTGAAGGTAAGCAGCCAGCTGTCTCTACACACACAGTCGGGGTGTGGGGTGGAATACACAAATCCCAGGTGTCTGTCTACCTCCCTCTCAGTTCCTCCTCTTCCCTTTTCAGCCCCTTTCCACCACCACTGCCCCCTCAGTCTCCAGTAAAATCTTCGTATCCCCCTTCTTAGCTGTCATCTCATTTAGAGGTTAACAACAAAGGAATAACAAGGTTAAGACGCAGGGCTCTTGCTGATAAGGGGTTCTCTGGAGCAGAGGCCGTGAAATTAATCTGAAATTTCTTGTAATTAGATAAGATAAGAGTATCTATAGAGATGCCCAGAAGCCAAAGATGGAGTGCAGGGCCTCTATTCAGAGCATTTGCAACCTTGACCCCCTCTCAGACTCAAACACACACACACACACACACACACAGAGTCTGCAGACACAGGGAACAGAAAAGAAGGCACATGCCTGCCATCTGGGTGAGATGGAGATTGAGGGCATGGAGCCCTTAGCCGATCTACGGACTGGTTGGGCAATGGTGCACCTGGTGTGAGGAGTTCATAAATATGCATTCATGGTGGGGGTGGAGGGAAAGGTCTCCACCAGGAGGAAGCTATTGCCCTGGCACAGCCCATGGAAGAGACAGTTGCAGGCAAAGCTAGCCAGCTGGCACTGGCCTGTTGTGATGAGATGGGTATAGAGGGGAGACAAGAGGGGCCAGAGGGAGTTTTTCATGGGGTCCCTGTTGTTTTCCAGGCTGAGGGATGGGTGAGGTTTAATTCAGATCTTGCTATTGATCCTTGGACGTTGGTTGCAGTCTGTGGTGGAACTGGCCTCTGCCCTGTGGATGTGCTGCTGCCCCACACCTCCACCTCTCTCTTCCAATCCCATCAACTGGCTTTATTGACTCTTTTATTGACAATGCTGCGGCCTAATGAGGAGAAGAACTGCACACTTCATTAAGGACTGAGAAAGGGGAGTTGATACATCCTGCTAACCCAGAGAATAAGACCCACTGCTGCTGGTGGGGGTGGAGAAGCAGGAAACCTCTAAGGGAGGATAAATATGCATTTGATTCAAACCCAAGTCAGTGACTTCCTGTACAAGCACTTTATCATTTAGCAGCTCAGTAGCTTACTAGGGATCTTGCTGATATTGCTTAGTTAACCCTTAGATGAAGAACTGGGGCTTAGATTAACCTCAGCACCTATAGGCAACCACTAAATGTCAGTAGTGGGAGGCACTTTAGAGATGATTCAGTCTAACTCTCCCTCCCCCATAGCCCACCATCTTAAAGAGGAGGAAACAAATTGAGAGAGAACTGTTCCAAATTTACACAACTAGTAGGAGGCAATCTTGATCTTAACTTCTAGCCCAAAGCATTTCCCAAGTTACTACACATATTCTAATTCTCTAGTAATCAGATGCTCCCTATGTCCTGGAAATTGGGCAGAGCTTCTAAGCAATGAACTATGCCAGAGAAGTAACCACATAAAATGGACTAGAACTTTATTTAGATCTGGGATCAAAGAACCTGAATTTAAATTGCAGTTCTGCCACTGACTACCTGGGTGATTTTGCACAAGTCACCCCAAGCCTCTGGGCCTTAGATTGTTCATTTTAACAATGAAGTGTTAGGACTAGATGACCTTGATGGTCCTGGCAGTTTTATATCTAACTGAAATCTATGAAGGGCTGAGGTAATAGACCCTGAGGTAATATCTGTGACCTGCTTTACTTCCAAAGTATCTTCACTACTATCTTTTTCTTTTTCAGAACCCCTCTTCCCTTTTATTTTCTATTCTCCTCTTCCCTCTTTTTCTCATCCACTATTCCTACTACTCTCTTGGACTAAATTTTTTATGTAGAAGGGGACTTGGGAATTCTCTTGTCCAAGTCCTCATTTTACAGAGAAGAAATGGAGCACAGAGCAAAGCAGTTCATCCAAACTCCTCACACAGACAAAAAAGCTCAGGTCTACAGACTCTTGATCCAGTCTCCAGAATTCATTTATCTTTATCCACTTCCATTATATTTGACTCTCTTCCCCATACTTTGCCCCCTCACCATATCCAATAAATTGACAAGTCCCATTGCTTCCACTATGTAAAAGGTTTCTAAAACTTTTCTACTTTGCATCTTCTATCTTAACTCAAGCCCTCATTATCTCTCTCCTAGACTTCTACAATAATGTCTTAATTAGTCTACCTGCTTCTGCTCTCTATTCTATCCAATGATAACAATTCACATTACATAGAAATTTTAGTTTTACAAAGTGCTGACTAGTGAAAGTTATTGTCTCTATTTTACAGGTGGTCAAATTGAGGCCCAGAGCTTAAATGAGAAAAAAGTAACATGGCATACTGAAAGGCAGTGTGGTATAGTGGATAGACAATTAGTCAAGAAAATCTGGGTCCAAGATTTGCCTTTGACACATAGTGACTGTGTGAAAGGGGTGCAATAGTTAAATATTTAACAATTAGGTCTCTGAATGACACACTTTTAAGTTTAATCTAAATTATTAACAGCTCCCCAAGTTAAGTCTAGGCAATCAAAAAAACAATAAATTGAAACTTGATTTTATATGAAAATTTAACAATCAGTTCTTATGGTTAGAATTGACTCTAGCACATCCCTGCTGTGTAATCCTCAGCATATCAATTTCTCAGCATTCTGGGTAAACCTCTAAGAAGACCATAAATTGCAGAGGAAGTGGGAAAATGCAGAGGCAGAGGAAATTCTCTCATCTGGAATTTTTCTATACCAATAAAATTGTGAGTCCATTCCTTATTTCTATCCTGTTCCAAATAGACAGAGCAGCCATATCAGATCCCAGTCTGTTGGCAATAAATACATCACTTTTCTCATTATCCTATTCAGTTTCTCTAACTCATCCTATATACTGCTGCCAGAGTAATCTAACAATAATTCTCTTGCTCAAAAATTTTTCATAACTTCCTGTTACTTACTGAATAAATTCCCCAAAACCTTGGTTTTCAAGGTCTTCCTTGATAATAACAACAGCTCCAACATTTCTTTTGTGCTTTAAAGTTTGCAAAACATTTTGCATCCATTTTCTCACTTGATCCTCACACCAATCCTGGGAGGTATATGATAATATTATCCCCATTTTACAAAACTAAGGCTAAGAGAGGTTACATGACTTATCCAATCAATGTATACCATGGAAACAATGTAAAGACTGGCAAAGTACCTTCTGTGGGGGTGGGGGTGGGGGAGGGAAGTAAGATTAGGGGAAAAATTGTAAAACTCCAAATAAATAAAATCTTAAAAAAAATTGACATCCAATAACACTCAACTAAGTAAGTAATAACTCGGGTCTTCCTGACTCCAGCTCTAGCACACTATTCACTTAACCACCCAATCTCCTCATGTCACCACCCAGCAGCATTTCACCTTTCCAGTTCAACCTTGACTTCCATATACTTTGTGAACCAACTACTTATTTCTCCCCCAAAATAATTTCCTCTCTGTATCTTTTCTTATACTGTTCCATGGAACATCCTCAGACCTTCCTTAGTAATCTATTCCTTTCTAAAGCCTATCTTTCAAACACTAGCTCACAACCAACTCTTCCTCAATGAAGCCTTTCTGGCATACATTTCAGTGGTATTTTAGTCACATCTTCATGATCCCATTTGGGATCTTCTTGGCAATGATGCTATATTTCCTTTATTTCCTGATTTAGCTCAATTTACAGATGAGGAAACTGAGGCAAACAGAATTAAGTGACTCACCCTGGGCCATACAACTAGTCAGCCTCTGAAGCCAGATTTGAATTTATGTAGAGTCATCCTAATTCCAAGCCCAGTCACTTAGCTGCCCTCTGACACACATATCCCAGTCTAAATAAATCTCTCCTTTTTCTAAAATTCTGTGGTCCTTATTTGGCACTTGTCACATTCTGTCTTACATTGTTACTGGTTTTCTTATATCATCTCCCTAACTGAAACTGTAAATGAAGACAGAGCTTTATTTTACTTTGTATCTTTCCAAGTACCCAAAATAGTGAATTGCCTATTCATTACCCTTTAATATGACCTTGACCTCATTAACACCAGCCTCTAACATACCATGTTAACCATAATAGGCATGCTTGACAATGAGCATCCCACCAGCCTTCCTTGAGAAGACTGCAATGCTCCCCTTGTAACATGAGGAATAATGGCCTAATGGAAAGGCAGTGTTATATAATGAATATCTGGTTTCGAAACCCAGCTCTCATGCTTGTTATCCATGTGACCATACACAAATCATATAATCTCCCTGAGCCTCAGTTACTTCATATGTAAAATGGAAATGATAATAACAATAACTGTCATAAATAACCACCTCACAGGATTGTTGTGGGGACTGAAGGAAGTCATAGTGAGAGTAAAGTTATTTGTGAACCTTAAATTTATTCTGTAAAAGTTAGCCACTTTTATTAAAATAGAATCCTAGCCTAGATGCAAGAACTGCCAGTCCCAACTTTAATTCTTGTGGTGACCTCAGGTTAATACACCATCAGCCTTAGCCTTTCTGTTTTTAAACTCAATTCCATTTTTTTTCATCTTCCAGATATGATATTTTTGTATTTTAAGCATACAAAAATTGTAGGGCCTCTTGCATAGTAGGCATTTATTGAACTGAATTGGGAAGATGCTTAAGGTCTTTCTGTCAAGGGAGTTCCACGTGGGATTCCAGAGTTTAGATATAAATCAGACCTCAGGGAACATCTAATTAAAAACCTTCATTTTACATAAGATAAAATCAAGAACCAGATAGAGGAAGGGATTTGCCCAAGATTGCCCTGGTCACAAGTAGAAGAGTTGAGATTCAAACCCAGGTCCTGTGACCTGGAGGCAATTCAATACGGTAGCTAACTCTAGTTAGAGAACATAGGTTCACATTCTACCTCTGCTGGTGAAGTTGAATAAAAATGGGCCTTTGCTTCCAAATATGTAAAATGAAGGAATTGGATGAGTTGGTCTCTTACAGGTCCAAAATTGTGATTTTTTTAATCCCAGATTCAATATTCTTTCTGCTATACTATGGAGAATTGCTTTCTGTAGATTCCTCTATGAGTTTCAGCATTCCCCCAACAATCCCATGGCAAGTATTCCTTGAGCAACTGATATATATGATACTGTAGATCACAGTGTCATTGATGGAGCATTCCATTTTACATAGTTCAATATTCCAGTAAAAGCTAATTGCATCTCCCTTATGTTAAAGAATATTTGACATAAATGTATGTTCATTCTACTTAAAACACCTATAAATATCTTCAGTATTTCTGTTTTGAGTTCTCGTTATGATCCATTGGCCTGGAAGTGTTGGTCCTGAGGTAGATAGATGGTAAAGTCTAGACCCAAACTGCGAGTTGGTAGGCAGAGGTGCTCTCCTCTTGCCTCTGCACCATGTTGTTTAAGAGGTGATCCTCTCCCCAAGGCATCTCTCCAGATTAACTTCCACCAGTGATGGACAGAAGTTCTTGAGGCTACTCTGGAGTCTTTAAAATTCTCACAATTTTACTTTGCTACCAAATGTACAAAATCAAAACCACATCATGAGTGAAGGGAGACTTTTCCTTGCTGAATGGAAGGACAAGTCCAACATGAGATGATCTGCTTAACAATGGCGTCAATATGTCTGTGAAATGATGTGTGAATGGACTTGGAAGAATTAAACCAAATTCATAATCCTCCACCTCTGAATTTCTAGTCTTCCTTCGTTAGCAGCCATCCCAAACCTCTCCCAAACTCTTCTCCCATCCTTTATTCTGGCATAACAACAAAAAAAAACCTTTCCCTGTTAGAGATAGAGAGAGCCATTTCTTTCTTCCAGTCATCTTCTTTCAACTCCAGGATAGGGCACTCAGAGCTCAGGCAGGGCTTGAGTGGTTATAGGGAGAGTTCATGCCCCCAGCTCCCCGTATCTCAGTAGTGGGGGGGTGACTTTGCCTTTAAATATCAACCACACACACAGACAACACCCCGGCAGCATTCGAGGTTTCCATGGTGACAGAATGCAGGCCACGACCTCTGTAAATGTAATCAGAGCACTGGGATTGGTGTGTGAGACAGGTTTAATTTCTCCTTCAGTGAAAGCTCTGTGGTCCAGCCTGTATACAGGCTTCTCTCAATGACAGACAACCTGTTATCTCCAGGACAGCTCTGCATATGGCAATCCCCTCTGTCCCAGAGCTGTTTCTCAGCTCCCCTGTATCTGAGCAAGTCAGTAGAAATAAAAAAGTCACTAGGGATTCTAATGACAATAATGAGACCAATACCTGGCTTCCATGGAGACAGGACTCTTTGGAGATGCTCTTACCTCTTCTAGGAGACTCGGTATGATAGAGTGGTAAAGGTCCTGGACTCTGGAACTAGTCTTAGCTTTGTCACATACTAGCTGTATGACACACACACACACACACACACAAACACACACACACACAGCCCACAATGGATCAATCTGAAAAATAAATGTGACCCTTTTAAATACTATTCTTCCTTCTCTTTCCACTCAGCAGGCTATGTGAGTTTCTATCCGGTCTTTCCACCTCCCTCTATCATTCCCACCATGGGATAGTGCCACCAAATAGGGCTTTGCCTCTGTAAAGAGTTTCTAGCATAAAGAGTTTCATTTCCAATTCTAATCCAGTGGTTACAAATAGAAGAGAGTAAAAAATGGTTGTTGGCCATTTCCACCAAACTCTCTAAACCTCAAGTTCCTCTACAGATTAAAGGAGCTAAACCACATGATATCTAAGGATACTTCCAAGTCTTTTATTGTTTCCTAAATCAAGTCAATGCAAACTAACCCATCCATTAGTAGAAATTTTCAAATATTTTCCCCAAGATCTTCTCCGAACCATAATTTCCCTAGCTATGATGTGAAGCTATTAAAGTCTCCTTCATCTCTGATATTCTGTATGTCTATGATTCCAGGCATGTCTTTCTGTCATGCACTCACTCAGAAATGAATGGGAAATTGAGACACACAGAGGCATTCAGTCTTGGATCTTTGGGTCATAACCTTAGAACTGTCAGGAACTTTAAAGATCAATAATCCAACCCTCTCATTTTATAGATGCAGAGGATGAGAGATAGAAAAGTAAAATGACTTTTTTCAAAGTAACACAGAATATTACATTTTACAGAACTAAAGCTCATAAAGAGGTCTAATATTCAAAAAGAGTACTAGATTTCTCCCAAATTCTCCTACATACTTCCAAACACAGTGAAGGACTTCCCTGGTCATTCTGTTGCTTCTCTCATGCAATCCAAGAGTCCTGTTCCAACAAGTGCTCCTAATAGACCTGGATTATAGTGCCATTGATATTCTCCCATCTCTTTCAAATGGCCTAGAATTGTACACTGAAGGGAAAAAAGCTGACTGGAATTTATTTATTGTCGATTTTAAGCAAGTATTTCTTAGACAAAAAGAACGATCTTTCTCTCCCCACCCAAGAAGTTGTAAGTACCTAACCTGTTAGGATTCCTAAGATCCAGCCCCCCCCCCTTTTATAAAATCACAGAACTGGAAAGGGATAGAGGGCTCATCTGGTCTATACTTTACGAATGAAGAACCCAAAGTTTAGGTTGTCCAATGATCTTCTGCTACATTCCATTATTTGGTTTGAAATCTTGTAGCTTTTTAGGATAAGTAAGCCTCAAGACTCAGAAGCCAATCAAGTCTAAAGCTCCATCTACATTCCTTTGTAGAAATTGGTAGGAAGTGGGGAGAGTAGTCCACAGTGCAAAATACTACATTTATTATCAGATTTTCACTTTGTTTTGCTGATTTTTTTATTTTTCTTCTTTTTAAATTTTAAAAACTTTTTAAACTTAAATAGAAAATGAGAAAAGAAAAAAAACACTGCCAGATACATAGCAGAACATAAAAGTGGATTCATTATAAAACAATAAATTTCCATTTCAAGAAAATTTTTAAATACTACACATTGTTTTCAAAGCTATTCATCTTTTCTTTGCTTCCTTGTTAGTTTTCTTTAATTCTCGACTGCTCTTTTACTTTATTTTTCTCCTCCCTCCCTTCCAATAAGACTAAAATTAGGTGTATATATGTGTGTGTATACATATACATAGATATCTATAAACATACATATATGTACACATTTATGCTCATACACACACATATAAAAGACTATATTATGCTTATTGCCACATATCATCTGTTTCTCTCATAGTGGATACCAGCTTCCTTCCTAAGTCCAAGTCTTTCCATATTTTCCTAAGTCACTTTCTTTTTTTCTTAAAATTTTTTTTGCTACTTAGCAGTCTTAATATATATATATGTATATGTATATGCATACATATATATATATATATATATATATATATATATATATATATGTATCCATCTTGCCAAACTGTCCCAAACTACCCACAAAGGTAGCCTCATAATGTCCTGGGAGCTCCATTTGTTTTTCAGTCATGTGTGAGGCTTTGTAACTCCATTTGGAACTTTCTTAGCAAATGGTTTGTCATTTCCTAGCTCATTTTACAAATGAGAAAACAGGCAAACAATGACTTGTCCAGGGTCACACAGCTTGTGGTGTCCAAGATCAGATTTGAACTCAGGAAGAGGAGTCTTCCTGACTCCAACCTGCTTCAACACATAGTTGCTCATAACACTATCTACTGAATCACCTACTCCCCATTAGACTGTAAGCTCCTTGAGAACAGGGATTTGTTTTTGCCCTTCTTTGTGCAGGGATACAAAGCAGGGGCTTAATAAATGATTATTTTGATTGGAACCTTCTCACCCTAGCCCACTCCTCCCCTTTCCAGCCCATTTTCTACAAATTTATTTGAGAACAAATTTTATGCTGTTTCTTACATACTTCTTACAGGTAGAAAAATTAGCAATAATAATTCTTGTCTTTGACAAATAGTAGCAGCACCATTTCTCTATCCCCTCTTATGCTCTGGAGAGATGCCACATATAACAAAAAAAAAAAAGGGGGGCCTTCACTTTACTTACCAGTAAGGGGTTGGTGTTCATTGTACTTGCTAGAATTGAAACATGTGTCCTTAGCTTACCACACTGGGATCAAATTCAGACTGAAAAAAAAATGTTACATTTGTAATACCATACATAGAACTATCAAAGAGATTCAACATGCTCTACCAAGGGATTTCATAAATGTCTTCCTCTTCTGAGGAAGCTCTTAGCCTATCAGCTAAAAGGAACGTAAGGGACCATTAGGTTCAGTCCTTTTATTTCACAAGGAAAATCTGGAGAACTGAAATGACTTTTAAAAAAAAGTCACAAAATTTTTGTAAAGATAATTGTCTGATACTCCTGACTAGGCTAGGTAGCGCAGTGGATAGAGCACTGGCCCTGGAGTCAAGAGGCCCTGAGTTCAAATCTGGCCTCAGATACTTAATAATTACCTAGATGTGTGATCTTGGGCAAGTCACTTAACCCCATTGCCTTAAATAAATAAAAATATTTTTTTAAAGAAAGGGAATAATTGTTTGCAATGGTTAAAACCTTTCCAAAATGAAAGGCTAAGGGACAGCCCAGGGTTTTCTTTTATGATTCTGTTCACTTCTTTATTCTTTGCTTTTATGATTTTATTGAAGATGCTAATCAATCAAACCTATGAATAATCAAATATATGCAACTGGCATCCTACTTGGGATCCAGGAAGGAGAAAGGAGTGAGGAAGAAGAGATGAATGAAAGTCTAATAAGTAGTTTTAGGTGCAGTCTCCAAAGGAAGGTATAAGGATGGAAAATTCAATTTCCCTGTATCTTGCCTTTCTTCCTCCAAATTTATACCTTATCCTTGTATCAGAAGAGGAAGACATTTATGAAATCCCATAGTAAACCATGTTGAATCTCTCTGATAGTTCTATGTGTGGATTACAAATGTAACATATTTTCCTCCATTCTGAATTTGATACCAGTATAGTAAACCAAGGACACCAGTATAGTAAAATCAGGAAGTACAATGAACACCAACCCCATACTGGTAAGTAAAGTGAAGACCCTAAAGAAAGTGACTGCATTTTCCTTGGGACTTAAAACAGGATCCTTTGGTTGTGTAATGAAAAGGACTAATACAGCCAGATTAAAGATAGGTTCAGTCTTTGAAGATAGTATGCAGTTAAAGATGCAAGTTCAAACCCCATCTCTGCCACTTACTACCTCTGTGATTTTCAGCAAATTATTTTACTCCCCTCTGGACTCAGTTTTTTCATTTGTAGGGTTGGGTCAGATGTCTTCTGCATTCACCTCCAGATATAACTTTCTATGATACCATGACCATCATAAGAACATTACAGGGGGGTGGAGGGAGGGAAGCAAGATTAGGGGAAAAATTGTAAAATTCAAATATAAATGAAATCTTTCACAAAAAAAAGTAAGACCATTACAGAAAGAAAACCTACCTTCCTTGGTCATCAGAATCTTCCCAAACTGTGGGAGCAAGAGCACAGAGGTCAAAGAACTGGGTTCCACTGCCAAATTAACTATTGTCTAGCTCTTTGACCATGGGTAAATCATTCCACCTCTTAGAACCTCGATTTCCTCATTTGTAAAATGAGGGTTGAATTAGTTGAATTTTGCTCTGATGATCTGTGCTTCTGGTTTTCATTATATCCATAACCCTTGTTTTGTACTCCTTCCTAAATGCAAACTAAGTGAGGCTCACCAGCCTTCAACATTTGTTGAATAAGCTCTCCTTTAATGGGCATATATGGAAAGAAAAATAGTGCATAAATTAAAAAAGAAGTCGTAGAAATTAGAGATCAAAGGGGGAAAGAGCACAGGGCTGACAGTCAAGGACCCCTGCCTCTTCACTTTAATTGATGTTGGTATGGTCAAGGATTCAAGGCACCATAATACAGGTGGGAGTGAGCTTCAGGATCCAGGTAACACAGAGCATCTAATGTGCACACCTGAATAAGAAGATTTTCCATAGAAAATATGCTAAAAATTGAATGAGGAAAAAGAAAACTGCCCACAAAAATAAAATGTGTTAAATATATTTCTTTGATCAGAAGTAGGAGCCAGAGGGTAGCTAGGTGGTTCAGTGGACAGAGCACTGGCTCTGGAGTCAGGAGGCCCTGAGTTCAAATTCAGCCTCAGACACTTAATAATTACTTAGCTGTGTAACTTCGGACAAGTCACTTAACCCCATTGCCTAGCCAAAAACAAACAAAGAAGTGGGAACCAGGAGAACAGATGTGAATTCATTTAACAATTTGAAACCTATTATTAGTATTATTTTATATATTATGTTAAGGTTAATATATGTAATATGAATTAGATGTAGCAAAGAATACTGGACTTGAGTATCAGAGGTCATATATGTTCCAATCCTGATTCTGCCACTTAACACTTGTAAAGACTTTGGGAATATTACTTAATTTTTCGGGATTTCATTTTTCTCATCTGTAAAATGTAGATGTTGGACTCGGTATCTTTTTTTAAGTAAAAGAAAGATTTTATTTATCTTGAATTTTACAATTTTTCCCCTAATTTTGCTTCCCTCCCCCCACCACCCCCAGAAGGCAGTCTGCTAGTCTTTACATTGTTTCCATGGTATACATTGATCTAAGTTGAATGTGATAAAAGAGAAATCATATCCTTAAGAAAGAAAACTAAAGTATAAGAGATAGCAAAATTACACAATAAGATAACAGGTTTTTTATTTTAATTAAAGGTAATAGTCTTTGATCTTTGTTCAAACTCCACAATTCTTTCTCTGTATACAGTGTTCTTCATCACAGATAGCCCAAAAGTGAGCCTGATTGTTGCACTGAAGGAATGAGCAAGTCCATTAAGGTTGATCATCACCCCCATGTTGCTGTTAGGGTGTATAATGTTCTTCTGGTTCTGCTCATCTTGCTTAGCATCAGTTCACGTAAATCCTTCCAGGTTTCCCTGAATTGTTTCTAATAGAATAGTGTTCCAGTATGCACATTTTTGTTGCCCTTTGGGCATAATTCCAAAATGCTCTCCAGAAAGGCTGGATGAGCTCACAGCTCCACCAACAATGCATTAATGTCCCAGATTTTTCCATATCCCTTCCAACATTGATCATTGTCCTTTCTGGTCATATTGACCAGTCTGAGAGGTGCTTTAATTTGCATTTCTCTAATAAGTAGTGATTTAGAGCAATTTTTCATATGACTATAGATCATTTTGATTTCCTCATCTGTAAATTGCCTTTGCATATCCTTTGACCATTTGTCAACAGGGGAATGGCTTGGTTTTTTGAAAATTTGACTCAGTTCTCTGTATATTTTAGAAATGAGTCCTTTATCAGAAATACTAGTTACAAAAATTGTTTCCCAATTTACTACATTTCTTTTGATCTTGGTTACAGTGATTTTGTCCGTGCAAAGGCTTTTTAATTTAATGTAATCAAAGTTATCTAGTTTGTTTTTAATGATATTCTCCATTTCTTCCTTGGCCATAAATTGCTTCTCTTTCCATAGATCTGACAGGTAAACTATTCCTTGATCTCCTAGTTTGCTTATAATATTGTTTTTTATGTCTAAATCCTATATCCATTTTGATCTTATCTTGGTATAAAGTGTGAGGTGTTGGCCTAGTCCAAGTTTCTGTCATACTAATTTCCAATTTTCCCAACAGTTTTTATTGAAGAGAGAGTTTTCATCCCAATAGGTGGACTCTTTGGGTTTATCAAACAGCAGATTACTATAATCATTTCCTGCTATTGTACCTAGTCCATTCCACTGATCCACCACTCTATTTCTTAGCCAGTACCAGACAGTTTTGATGACTGATGCTTTATGGTATAATTTTAGATCTGGTAAGTCTTAACCTCCTTCTTTTGCACTTTTTTCATTGAATCCCTGGAAATTCTCGACTTTTTATTCCCCCATATGAATTTACTTTATAATTTTTTCTAACTCATTAAAGTAATTTTTTTTGGAATTTTGGTTGGTAGGGCACTAAACAAGTAGTTCAGTTTTGGTAGAGTTGTCATTTTTATTATATTACCTCAGCCTATCCATGAGCAGTTGATGTTTGCCCAGTTATTTAAATCTGATTTTATTTGTGTGAGAAGTTTTAGTAATCGTTTTCAAAAAGTTTCTGAGTCTGCCTTTGCAGGTAGATCCCAGGTATTTTATACTGTCTGAGGTTACTTTGAATGGGATTTCTCTTTCTAGCTCTTTCTGCTGCATCTTACTAATAATATATAGAAATGCTGAGGATTTATGAGGGTTTATTTTATATCCTATGACTTTGCTAAAGTTGCTAATTATTTCTAGTAATTTTTAGATGATTTGGGGGGATTCTCTAAGTATACCATCATGTCATCTGCAAAAAAGTAAGAGTTTTGTCTCTTCCTTCTCAATTCTAATCCCCTCGATTTCTTTTTCTTCTCTTATTGCTGAAGCTAACATTTCTAATACAATATTGAATAGTAGTGGTGATAATAGGCATTCTTGTTTCACCCTGATTTTATTGGGAATGCCTCTAGTCTATCCCCATTGCATATAATATTTGTTGATGGTTTCAGACAGATACCTCTTATTATTCTAAAGAACAATTCATTTATTCCTACACTCTCTAGTATTTTTAGTAGGAATGGGTGCTGTATTTTGTTGAAAGCTTTTTCAGCATCTGTTGATATAATCATATGATTTTGATAGTATAGTTTTCCTAATACTGAACTAACCCTGCATTCTTGGGATAAATTCTACTTGGTCCTAATGTATTATCCTAATGATAACTTCTTGTAATTGTTGTGCTAAGAGACTCAGTGTCTTTTAAGAACCTTTCTGGTTCTAGAGTAATGAGCCAAAGAAGACATGGTTCCAGTCCACATGAAACTGCATTATTTTTCAGTCTTTTGACCCCATATGGGATTTTCTTGGCAAAGATACTGGAGTGGATTGCCATTTCCTTCTTGAGCTCATTTTACAAATGAGGAAACTGAGGCAGAGTGGGATTTTTTTTTTTCCCCCAGGGTCACAACAGATAGTAAGTGTCTTGAGGCCAGATTTGAAGTCAGGAAGCTGAGTCTTTCTGACTCCAGGCCCAGCACTTTATCCACTACACCACATAGTCTGATACATGTGCTGGATGGCTCATGTGTGAGGCATTGTGTGCATGATATCTTAGTATTAGCTGAGTGCCCATAATATGTTAGAAGATATAATGAATAGATACAAACTGCTCTTCTGTCAAGACCATTCTTGCATGAAGACAAACTAGACCTAGCCCTGGTAATGGGATTTCACCAATTCTGAAAAATTGCCCCCAATTATCTTCCCAATCAGTCCACCATGGTGTCTAAAATTTTTTCCATTGTGGGAAAAACAAGGTCATTACCCCTTTGAGTAATGAGTTGACATTATTTTCCAGAGATAACTGATGAAAAATATTTTTTGGGAAGGTAGACAGCATGATTTATTGGATAAGACACTGGTCTTGGAGTCATGACCTAGATTCAAATCCTACCTCAGATGTTTAATAGTTGTGGGACCTTGGGTAAATCACTTAACTACTATATGCCTCATTTTCCTCATCTGAAAAGGGGGAGGGAAGTTGAATTTGATGACCTCTAAGTTCCCCCCCCCCAGCTTTAATTCTATGATCATATGCCCCTGTGATATCTTGATACCTATTATTTATCATGCTATTTTGACTTAATGTAACAGATTGGAAACTGACCGGAGAAAAACAGGCAGGAACATTCTGATGAAAGAGAAAAGCAGAAAAGAGAGCCCAGAGCAATGCCCAGGGAAGGCAGGCCTAGAGTGGGATTTATTCTTATCTTATATTTCCTATTTACTATTCTCATGAGAATAGTAGATGACTGGAAAAGGTGTGGATCAAAGTAGAGATAGCAAAGTAGAGATATTACATTTAATTAAGATTATATTGTAACTAAGACCAATATATCACAATGTCATAGAACTGTTTAAAAGAAAGGGAAGGGCGGATAGGTGGCGCAGTAGATAGAGCACTGGCCCTGGAGTCGGAAGTACCTGAGTTCAAATTCGACCTCAGACACTTAATAATTACCTAGCTGTAACCCCCGTTGTCTTGCAAAAAAAAGAAAATTTTAAAAAGAAAGAATAGATTTGTGACCCTAGTCAATGACTGGTGAGAAGGGGCAGGAACGAGAGAGAGAGAAGGACAGATTGGATACTGTGTCAAAAAAAAAGAAGATTTAGCAATCCAGAAGCACATTTATCCAAAAATGTTTCCTCCCTCCTGCTCGGTACCCTTGGGGGAGCGGTCCTGTGGTTTTGGAGCTGTTGAATAGACAATTGGAAGGCCTCCAAAGATAGCCAACAGGGAGACATCTTTGTACCTGGGGTCTCTCAATGTCCTTCTGGGTCCGTTCACTTCAGTTCCGTGTCTCTTCCCAGCCCACTTTGCAACCTATCCACCTGAAATAGGAGTCCTCCAGAGCACGGCAGCTCCGGAATGCAGCCTGATCAAGTGGGGCGCGGGGCGGGGGGGGGGGGTCTCTGCTCACGTCTTGACCTCAGAAATAGAATCCCACATGAATAGAAAGTGTGGGGAGGCGGGGGATAAAGGGTAGTTCCCTGGTCCCAGAATCTCACAGGCTCTGTGTGGTGCCTCTAAAAAAGGGAAGAGGGACTGTTACGGCGGTGGGAGGTGGGGAAGGGGGTAAGACTTTCCACACCTTTGATCCCTGGATCATCCTGTTCAGCTGAGTTGAATACCAAACAAGGGTGTCTCAGAGCTCACACTTCACCTCGGCCACGCAATCGACAGGAGAAGCAGCCAGCGAGACCGACAGACTGTCACTGGCAAAATGAACTGTCACCTCCCATTTTTCAGAGGCACGGCGGGATGAATTGCAGCCTTGAACCGTGTGGCCCGCTGCTGATTGAGTTCCGCTGTCTTAGAACCCCAGCGAACAAGGCGAGTTCATTTCAGACTGACGTCCCACCGCTTATCAATTTAAGAGCCAGTAAAATTAACCGCTTCAGAGCTGATTCTTTCCCCTCACCCCCCCCCCACCCCTCCCCCATCGCTTTCCCTTTCTCCTCCCGGGATTCTGCATCTGGAAAGGTCACCACCATACAATCTCCCTGGGCCTTACCGATAGAATGTGAGGTTCGGAGAGAAGTCCAAAGGAAAAGGAGCTGTCCCAAAAGGTTGTTTAATCCAACTCAACAAGTTAAGCACCTGCTAGTAGCCCAACCTTCTACCAGGAGCTAAGGACACAAAGACAAAACTGTAAACAGTCCCTGCCCTCAAGGAGTTTCCCTTCTACATGGAAGAAAGCTGTACATAGAGAAGTAAATATGTATATATTGAAAATCAGCAAAGTAATTTTGTTTGGGGGGGCAAGGGAGGAAGTCCTGACAATTTGAGGGATCAGAGAAGGCCTTGTGGGTGTCCCTGCTCCTTATCAGGGGAAGCACAAACTACTAGTTTTATTCCCAGTTCACTCAGCAACTTCTGCTCCACGGAGACACGTAGATGAGATGTGGTGGTGGATATGGCAGAGGGTAGAGCTGTTTCAATGATCCCAAGTGGGGAACTTGAGCATCTGATAGAGGGTTCTGAGATCAGTGGATACATTGAAGACCCTCAGAGGTAGCTGATATTGCCATGAATAGAACACTAGTCCTGGAGTCAAGAAGACCTAAGTTCAAATCTGACTTCAGACACCTAGCTGTGTGATTCTTTGTAAGTAACGGAACTTTGCCTTAGTTTCATCAAATGTAAAATGGGAATAATAATAATACCTATCTTGCAGAATTATTGTGAGGACCAACTAAAAATATTCCTAATGGTAAAAAAAGCATTTAGCACAGTGTCCAGGATATAATAGGTCTCCTATAAATGCTTATTTCCTTTTTTCACAAAGACTTAGGAAGGAAGGTGGGGTTAAAAACAAGAAAACAGGACTAGGATGACTAGGGCTAAAATAGAATCTTCATAAGTTATTGATTGTCTCTGGGTTCATCAGTAGTTTTGTAGTTTTGCCACAGGATAAAATCTGTCTTCTTGGAGCAGAACAAAATACAGAGGGGAATATCAAAAAACCACCAACACTCTAATTCACTAAGGCTTATTTGTGATGTCCTCAGAAATCCAAAGAATTGTAGGAGAATAGAACCGGAAGAAACCTCAAAGATGACCAAGAGTAGAGGTTCTTAACCTGGGGGAGGAAGGATCCATGAATTTAGCTTTTTAAAAATATATTTGGGGCAGCTAGGTGGCGTAGTGGATAAAGCACCGCCCTGGAGTCAGGAGGAGTACCTGGGTTCAAATCCGGTCTCAGACACTTAATAATTACTTAGCTGTGTGACCTTGGGCAAGCCACTTAACCCCATTTGCCTTGCAAAAAAAACCCCTAAAAAAACATATTTAAAGGCAGCTAGATGGTGCAGATAACTGACTCAGGAAGACCTGAGTTCAAATATGACCTCACACACTAGTTTGTGACCCTAGGCAAGTCACTTAATTCTGATATATATATATATGTGTGTGTGTGTGTGTGTGTGTGTGTGTGTGTGTGTGTGTGTGTGTACATATATATATATATATATATATATATATATATTTCAGTATCATTGATTTTCTTTATACCCTTATGTGATTTTACCTTATGCATTTAAAAGACATTATTCTTGGAAGGAGTTCATGGGTTTTCACACATTCTAACAATAGAATCCATGACACGAAAAAATGAATAAAACTTTTTAAAAGTTTAAAAACTGATCTAGAACTCTGATCTAGTCCAACTTTCTCATTTTACAGATTAGAAAACTGAGACTCAGAGATTGGGACTTGCCCAAAATTCATAAGTTCGTAGAACTGAAAAAGACCTTAAAGATAATTTAGATGCTCTCATTTCACATTTTTCTGAGGTCCAAAGAGGTTAAGTGTTTCACCACAGTCACAAGGAAGGTATGGGATAAATATTTTGGGGAATTGTGGTAATAACTAGTATACAGAGGATACCAGTACATATGGAATCTGACTCTGACTCTGGCTCTGATATTCTTTCGAACACATCATGCTGCCTCCAGAGACTTTTGCAATCTCTTATATTGGGGCCGAACCTTGGTGCCCCCTTCCTTTTCAAAGGAGAGTGATATTTTGTTTTACCTAATACAATTGAGCTGTTCTATCACTCATCACCACTGCCAAGGAGCTCCTCAGAGGCAGCTCAGATTCCATAAAGGGACTATCTCCTCCCTAGTCATGGCATCAGTTCCAGTGTAAAACAGTTCAGACTACTGCCCCAGCCCAGGGAAGCCTTTGTTATCTCTCTGAGCATTGTTTGTGTGGATGATGCTTGTGTCATGACTAATGTCTGCTGACAGGTCAAATAACTCAAACTATTAGAAGATTAGACTCTATTAACACCTCTCTAACCCTGAGAGTTGGTCAATTTGGGGTGTGTTCTTTAAGGGTTCTTAACCTATCAAAATGGTGTGGTTACCTTTTTTAAAAATAAAAATAATAAAAATTAGTTTCAAAATAAAAAGGGTTACAATAAGAAGACATTGCCCAACAAAAAAAACAATATTGATACCATATACCACAATAAGCTCAAAGTTTATACATGATCTGAATACATAATTCATACCATTAAAAATTATGTGAGAACCAGATAGGATACTTTTCATTACAGTGGCTAGTTCTTAACCAAACAGGGATAGAGAGGAGATCTCAAAATATGAGATAAATAATTTCAATTACATGAATTTGAAAAACTTTTACAAGAATAAAACAAGTAGAGCTAGAATAAGGAAGAAGAGGATTGATTAAAGTAAAAAGTTTTACATCAAATATCTCTGATAAGAATCTGATATTCATAACACTCAAGGATTATCAGCATAAGATAGTATAGTGGATCAAGTGTCAGATCTGGAGTCAGAAAGACTCATTTTCCTAAGTTCAAATCTGATCTCAGACATTTACTAGCTGTGTGGTCCTAAGCAAGTTCCTTATCCCTATTTGCCTCAGTTTCCTCATCTGAAAAATGAGCAGGAGAAAGAAATGGGACACCATTCCAGTATCCTTGCCTAGAAAATCCTAAATAGGATCACAAAGAGTTAGACATGATTGAGCAACTATAGGATTTCGAGAGCTAATGAAAAAATGGTCAAATTATTTTAACATTTTTTTTGTAAGGCAAATGGAGTTAAGTGGCTTGCCCAAGGCCACACAGCTAAAAATGGTCAAATTATATGAAAAATATTCTCAAAGAAGAATCACAGACTATCAGCACTATATGAAGATCTCTCCAAATCACTATTAATAAGAGAAATACAAATCAAAAACTACTTTGAGGTTTCACTTCATATCCAGCCCATTAGTAAATATGAAAAAAGATAGGACAAGTCAATGTTAGACTGAAGGACAGGCACACTAATATACTATTGACATAGCTGTCCAGACCTTCTAGAACATGATTTGGAATTATGCTTTTAAAAAAAGTGATTAAAATGCCCAAACCTCAAATTTAATTCTGAACTCCCATAGCTAGACATATAGTTCAAGAGGTACAAGACAGAAAGATAGGTTTATCTATCTATCTATCTATCTATCTATCTATCTATCTATCTATCTAATGTAGCTCTTTTTATGATAACAAAAAATAGAAATAAAGTAAAAACCTATTGGTTGGAAAATAACTAAATAAATTGTTTCCTGTGAATGAAATGGAATATCATTGCATTGTAAGTAGTGATGACTATTGAAACAATTCAGAAAAGCATTGAGACAACTAGGTGATACAATGGATAGACCACTGGTCCTGGAGTCAGGAACATCTGAGTTCAGATCTGACCCCAAACACCAACTATGTGACCTTGGGCAAGTCATTTAAATCTGTTTGCCTCAGTTTCCTCATTGGTAAGATGAGCTGAGAGGAAATAGCAAGCCACTCCAGCATCTTTGCCAAAAAAAACCCAAATAGGTCACAATGAGTTGAATATAACTGAAAAACTATTGAACAACAACAAGGGGAAACACATGAACTAAGCATTAAGAAAGATAAACAGGAAAAGAATATACACAATATAGCAACATACATGGAAAAGCAAAGCAATTGAATAATGTTTAATTATCAGTGTCCTAGCTTATTTCAAGTGAAAAGTAGGTGCCAAGGTGGAGGACTATGGAAACAGAATATTGCATTATTGTTTGGCGTGGTTGATGTGTTGGTGGGTTTAGCTGAACTTTTTTTCCTTTCTTTTAAAATCTTTGCTGTACAACTCCTCTTTGAAGAGGCAAAGAATTGAAAATTGAGGAAATGTCCATCAAATGTTGAAGTCATATATGAATATTATGGAGTACTATTGTTCTATAAGAAACCATGAATAATTAGACTTTAGAGAAGCAAAGGCAGCAGAACCAAGAGAACATTGTACACTTTAACAACATTGTGAGTTGACCAACTATAATGAATGCTGCTCCTCCTAGTAGTTCAGAAATCTAGGAAAACTCTGGAATACCTGTTATGGACAGTATTATCCATATCCAAAGGGAAAAAATCAAAACAAAAACAAAAAAACACACAATCTGAATGGATTTTATGTTCACTTTTTAAGAAAAAAAACTTCTCTTATATTTTTTCCTTCCTATCCCATGGCTTTCTTCCTTTTTCTCTTAGTCCTAATTCCTCATAAACAAAATGACTGATATGTAAACATGTTAAACACAAATATACATACATACATAACTTTTATCACACTGTTCACTGCTGAGGAGAGGGATGTTGGAAGGTAATATGGTAGAAAAATGTGTAATTTATAAATATGCATGTGGATGAATGTTGAACAATTTTCATATCTTGTAATTGGAAAAATAAAATATCAATAAAAATCTTTTCTATATTAAAAAAGTGGAAGACATGGATTGACATCCCTAAAAAAATTAAATAAAATCTTTACTATGGTCCACAATGAATGGGAAGGGGGAGGGATATAGTCTGAAATTAAGGTGTTATAAAAGCAATAAAGATAAGATTAAAAAAGCTAGTTGTTGAAAACAAAAATGAAATTTATTCAGGGGTATGAATTAAGGACTCAAATAGATGTGTTTTGTGGAAGGAGAAAGCAAAATTAAAAGAACAACAGGCAACTGCATAATTTCAAAGGGGAGAGGAAGTTGTATTACCTCTCATCCTTCTTTGTAATAATTCCACACACCACTATCCTTTTCATTGGAAAAAATTCAAAAGAAGTTTACCAAGTTCAACCAAATAAACATTTTCAAACCCATTAGATTCAGAGACAGACCCAGGGAATATGAGATCCAGACTTAAACTTACCTTCCTAGCTATCTCCACAGTATTCCATACTTAACTATTCCACAGTGGTCATCATCTCCACCTCTTCCATACCAGAACCTTGAATTCTACCCCAGAGAACGTCCTGGGTTCTAATAGGCTTTACCTTATCTTATCTGGATCTAGTTCTCTACCTCACACCCCACCAATTTCATCCTACCCCCAATACATACAACTTTTCCTTTCCTGAAGTCACTATACCTACCACCTCATTCAGCTAAACCTAATCCTTCCAAAATCACTTTTAATTGCCAAACCTAAGGACCTTTTTATAATCTTCACCTTTCCTACCCTCTGCAGTCATTGATATTATTGATTATCATCTCCATTCTGAATATTTCTTCTTTTTTCTTAGTTTTACTTCTACCTATCTGACTGTTATTTCTCAGTCTCCTTTCTGGATGTTCAGTCATATCATAGCTAATAATGGCTATACATAAGTATTCTGTTCAGGAACCTTTTTTCTTTCTGCACTATCTTGGCAATCTCATAAGCATCCACTATTCTGTCATTTCTATTCTGTTGACTTCTAGATTTATATATAGAAATTCCATCTCTTTTCTGAATTCTAGTGCTATAGTTGGAGATAGCCATAACCATCTTGTGATTTAGGAATAACTTAACTAAATTTAAACTAAAATTTTAAACTCCACATGTCTAAAACAGAACTTAAGATAGTGCACTGGAACTGAAGTCCAAAATTCAGATCCCAATCCATATCACTTGCTTTGTTACCCTGGGCAAGTCACCTGACTTCTCTCTACTTCAGTTTTCTTATCTATACAATGAGGTAATTGTAATAGTATCTATCTCACAGTGTTGTTGAATCAAATAAGAAATATATGTAAAATGCTTCAAAAAATAACTCCTCTCCTCCTCACTTAATTATTTCTGTTAAGTTACATCACTATTTTTCTAGTAATTCCATTTTGCAGCTTGGGAGCCATTCTCACCTCTCCCTTATTCACCACATACTATCAGTTTCTAAGTCTTGCTGATTCTACACAGATTCTCCACAATACAGTTTGTCCCCATTGCCCCTCTCTTCACTTCTACAGCCACCATCAAACTTTTATCGACCAACACCTATTCATTGCAATAGCCTCCTAATTGATCTCCTTGCCTCCAGCCTCTCCTACACAGTTGACAAATTGATATTCATGTCGTTCTCCTTGCTCAGAAAACTCCAGTGGCAGCCTCTAGGACAAAGTGTGTATATATACACTGTCTGACTTCAGTCTAGGTTTACTGTACATTATGCTCCTTCTATCTCTAATATCCATACCTTAACATGGCTGTCTCTCATATCAAGAATGCTCTTGGGGTGGCTAGGTGGTACAGTGGATAGAGCACCGGCCCTGGAGTCAGGAGGACCTGAGTTCAAATCTGGCCTCAGACACTTAATAATTACCTTGCTGTGTGACCTTGGGAAAGTCACTTAACCCCATTGCCTTACAAAAAAGCAAAAAATAAAGACTAATAAAAACGTATTTTAAAATAATATATAAATGGTAGATATCATCACCTACCAGTTTACCATACATATCAAGCATTTAATAAGTATTTGTTTAATGATCACCAAATAATAACCAAATTGAGTGACTGGTATCTTTGTACAAATATAATGTGGTAGAGTAACCCTGTAACAGATTTCATGCAGGATGGATTTTAATATATTGATATTTTTTTTGAGTCCCTTAAAATCATTTCACTTAAGTAGCCTGTCCTCATAGACACAGGACTATCTCTCCCATATCCAACTCAATAAGTGTAGACACCAGTTTTCCTGAGACTCAGAATATGTAAGTATATGGCGATCTACTCTGAGGTCATGTACCCTTTCCATCCTATCTAGTAAAAAGCAATCAATAAGTATTTATTAATCCTCTCTTATGAGTTCAGCCCTGTATCAGGTTCTGGGGAATACAACTCCAAAGAATAAAATAATCCCTAGTCACAGTGAACTTACATTCTAATGAGGGAGACAGTTCTATACAAAAATATATTTACCATAAACATAAAATGAATAAATATAAAAATAGACAAAGTTGTGAAATACAAGGTAGTTTGGGAGGCAGATATTGGTGGTGGAAAAGAAAATGAACAGACTTAATCAAAGTGTTGGTGTTATTACTGTCATTCTTCATTAAAAATTTGGTATTGCACATTGACCCAATACCATATTGAGAGTCCTGTACAACAAAATTTCTTAGATTCTGTATTGTGTATCAAAAGATAAGCAAGTAAAAAAGTGAGTGCTTTATATGGAGTCAGGAAGATCTGGGTTTGAATCTTGGACCTAGACACATACTGAATCTCAGTTTCTTCATTTGTAAAAAAACAATGAAATCACAAATCTAGTCCCTATCCCTATAATTATGCTCAGGGTCACACAGCTAGTAAACATCTGAGACTGGATTTGAACTCAGGACTTCCTGACTCCAGACCCAGTGCTCTATCTTCTATACCACCTAGCTAAACAGCAAAAGGTGGAGAAAATAAGAGGAAGAGTGATGAAAAGAGATTGGGGGTTGGGGGAACTATCCAGATCTAGACCATGACAAGTGTCATTTGTGAGAAAGAATCATGTGCCAGATTTACTGAGATTTGTTGTTGTAGTTAGACAGGATCGGGAGTTTCTCTTAGGGAAACTGGTTTAAAAACAGTACTTGAGTTCAAATCTGGTCTCAGACACTTAGTAGCTGTGTGACTTGAACAAGTCACTTAAACCTGATTACCTCAAAAAATATATATAAACAGTACCAGGCCCTCTCTTTTCCATGGATCCAGGTTGAAGGTCTTGCTCCTTTGTAGCATGAGCCCTTGCTGTAAGCTGGAAGAGGGGAAGAACCATCTTTCTCCTTCACTTTAAGCCTTATGACCCTGATAATAGGTTTGGATGTCTTTCTTAATCCCTTTCAATTCTATGCACAGGTGGTGGAATCTCTAGATTCTGGAGCTCCTTCCAGGATTCTAGGCTACATGTTGCTGCCAGCCTACCAAGGAAGCCCTGAAAAAACAGGGTACTGAGATGCAAATCCAAGGGAGCTTTGAATCTGGAACTTGGTGATACTATAGGAACCAAATTAGACTGTGAGTGAACCTAATATCCCTCCCATCTCCATATTAGTTGGATAATGGATTGAGTATCCAGACAGAGTCCAGAACATTCTTCTTCTTCAGTAAAAATCTGGCCTCAGACACTTCCTAGATGTGCAAGTCATTTAACCCCATCCTCCTCAGTTTCTTCATCTATGAAATAAACTGGAGAAGGAAATGGCAAACTACTCCAATATCTTTGCCAGGAGAAGTTGCCAAGGGATCATGAAGAGTTGGACATGATTAAATAATAACAACAATATGCCCCTTCCCCCCAGGTGTTGGGAGGAATGTTTGTATATTTATGTTTGCTCTCTGAAGTAAATTTTCCTTTGTAAAAGCTTTAAAAATTTAATAAAATTATAACAGCACCAGAGCCATTGATGTAGCTAGACTTCTCAATCATGTGGGAGCCTTGTGCTACATAGGTGGGTAGAAACAATCTGCTCTTGGCATTTAAAATCAAGTGTATTGATATTCAATTTGACAGTTACACAATTATAAATAATGTATTTTTATTTCCGATTCCATGACAAACGAAACACAATCACTCTAGACAATAAGGTAAATTATGTCCTCTGGCTAATATGAATGAAATCCATTATCAACTGGGAGAAGACATTTCAATTTGCCTTTAAATGCTGTTTACAGATCCCTAAGATTAAAAGTGAAAATGGACTTTATGAAGACCCTGTGTTAGTAAAGTAACATTAATCTAAGGACCAGAGGGTAGAATATCAGAAACCTATCAGGGAAGAGAGGAAACCTTTTCCACATTTCTGTGGGAGAATAAATGGCAGAGTAATTTGAGTGACTGTGGAAAAGAAGCCATCTCCACTCCTTGACTTCAGAGGGCACACTTCTGTACCAAAAGAGCTACCAGGGAAAAATCACCCTGAATGTCAGAGAAGATATTCACATAGTAACAGGCTGGAATTTCAGGGGGGGGATGGTTTTAAGCTCTTACCCAGACACTCAACATCTTCTCCACGCCCTGAATTCAAAGCCAGCTTTGGACCTAGGTGGAGTAAGCAGTAGTATTCAGATATAATTTCAAAGTCATCAGAACACCCCTCCAGATAACCCTCCAAATCCTCTCACATTTATTCATGAAAAAAATTTCTTCCTGGAATTTTATCCCTTTGACAGAGGCTTAGATCTCAGTTGCAGTGCAAACCCAGTTAGAGGTAACACATTCAACTATTATCAATTCTGTGTGTGTGTGTGTGTGTGTATAAAAGAAGGACCTTAGAATAGATAGGGAGGCAGAATATGATGTCACTGGGAGCCTGGAATGAGGAGTGTTATAGAAGCTCTATGAAGGCCATTGATGATCCAGGGGTGCCCAGTAACAAGAACGTGGTGATCTTAATTTTTACCCACTTTCAATTTTTTCCTAAAGGCAGTCCATGTCCTTCTCATAATTCCTACATAAGATAAATGACTTAGGAGGAAGGATACCTAGGGTTCTATTTTCAACTTTGCTACTAAAGATTAAATAAGACTTTAGGAGGGATCTAACTTAGGGGATTGGACCTGAAAAAAATCACAGAATTTAGAACTAGGAAAGATCTTAGAAATTACCTAGTCCAGGGGTGGCTAGGTGGTACAGTGGATAGAGCACTGGCCCTGGAGTAAGGAGTACCTGAATTCAAATCCAACCTCAGACACTTAATAATTACCTAGCTGTGTGGCCTTGGCCAAGCCACTTAACCCCATTTGCCTTGCAAAAACTTAAAAATAAATGAATGAATGAATGAATGAATGAATGAATGACTAGATAGATAGATAGATAGATAGATAGATAGATAGATAGATGGATCATATCTCATAGACCAAAAGTTAGCTACCAAGTGATACCATAATAAGGGCTATAACTCAAACAGATCAAATTTAAAAAGAAAGGGACTTTGGGGATCAAAAATACTGATAGCAACTCTGTAATGGAAAAGAACTGGAAACTAAGGGAAATGACCATCCATTGAGGAATAGTTGAGCAAATTATGACTCACAAATGTAATGGAATAATAATGCTCCAAAAGAAATGACAAATGGATTTGGCTCAGAAAAACCTGGGAAAGCTTACATGAACTGATGCAAAATAAAATGAGCAGAACCAAGAGGATAGTTTATGAAATATCAAAAACAATGTAAGAAAAACCAATTTTGCAAGATTTAATAGCTTTGGTTAATTTTCTGACCAACCACAATTCCATGATCATGAAATGTGACCCACCAGACAAGAAACTGATGAACTCAGGGTGCAAAATGGGACATGCACTTGCACAACTGGACAATGTGGAAATTTGTTTTGTTTTGTTTGACTATACATATTTACAATGGCTTGGGGGTGGTTTCTTCAGTTTTGGGGGAGAGTGAGATGGAAGGTACCTAGAGAAATACTCCTCTCAAAAAAAAGAAAGAAAAAGAAATGAGGGTCATTGAGCCAATTTTTTAAATGCTCAGAATAGAACAGAAAGATGGCCATAAGGAAACAGACAACCAGGGCATTTTAAAAGCTACATGCCAAATTTATTATGTACTTAAATGCAAGCTGTATATAATAGATATATGCCATTTTATGTACAATCATTTTATGCTCTACTCTGTATATGAAAATGCTCATTTTATTTCATACTTCTTAAGTTTATAATAAAATCAAACCAGATTCAAGATTAGGCAGTCCAGTTACCTTATATTACAGTTCAGTAAACTAAGGCAGAAAGATTCTTTTTCCAGTTTGAGGTAAAATTATGTAGTAGTCAAAGAATGTCTTCTTATTTCTTTCAACATCCTCTTGCTCCATTGTTTCTCACTTGCCTGCCAATTCTCAGGTGACTAGAACTATTCCACCATGATACCAGCACTCTGGGCAGCACCTGATATTCTTGGTCCTCTTCTTGTCATCAAAACTTATGTCTTTCATTCCTTTCACTTGCATTTCAGATTATCTGAAAAACCAATTCCAGCTAAAATTAAAATGACTGATCATGGCTTCATATATTGCTACTTTAACAAAGGCTTTCCATTCCTTAACTTAAGGGAGACAAATGGTCTGGAAAAAAAAAGTATTTCCCCACTCCTCACTATTTTTTCTGTTCACTCTGCAGTCATCATCTTCATCCTTCCCCACCATGTCCCTCCCAACAACCTTGGACTTTTCCCTGGGTCCCTGAGTTCCAGTAGGTGATTGTTTGCTTTATCTTTCTATAGTTTAGACCTCCACTACAGTCTCTTTATCATGTCCCTGCCTCAACCTACTCCTTTTCAACATGTGTTGTCCTAGATTATTATAGTACAATGCCTGCTATATAATTCTTAATTAATGTTCTGTCTATCCATCTATCCATCAACCCATCTACCTATTCATTTACCTGTTTATTCATGTATCCATCTATCATCTATCCATCTATCTCTCTATGTCTGTCTATCTATCTATATATTTCTCTCTCTTTCCATATATGTATGTATTTATGTAGATATATATATATATATGTTTATGCATGTATATATATATAGCCATCTATCCTAGGCATTTATAGTTATGCAATCTTAGCCAAGAACTCACCTCTCTGAACTACAGTTTCTCAAGAAAAATCTGATTAGATCATGCCGAGGGTTTCCAACAAAGGTCCTAGGAGTCATAGGAATCATAGAGGTAGAATTGGAACAAATCTAAGAGGTCATTTAGAACAAACTACTCATTTTATAGTTGTAGACCTTTATCTACTAGTTGATTTCAAGATATCACCAAAGAGATTTCCATTACCTTCCAAATCCTCTGCCTGATTTACTAAAATTCCCAGCCAGGACAGGAAAGCTCTCTTCAGATACTTTACCTCTTCTATGTCTTCTGAGACAACAAAAGTAGCCCAACTTTACAAAAAAGTAATCCTAGACTAGATAACTGTGATTGGGGTGAAGGAAATATTAGATAAAACATCTAGTTCGACATAAAGGTGATCTATTAATATCTTTTCCAGTTCTAAAATTCTGTAAGTGGGGATTTTAGAGGTCAGTGATTGTTTTGGGTGAAAGGAGGCAGAGTTATAACCAGGGCAAGGTCACCAGGACAGGAAATTTAGAATGTATTCCCATCCCAGATCCTCCCTTGCCCAATCCCACTCCCAAAAGTAGGTTCATCCGGGTATTACTTCCTCCCTCCAGTTTATGCCCCTTTATTCCTTTTTCCTAGAGAAAGCTGAGTGGTACAGTGAATAGAGCACTGGTCTTGGAGTCAGAAGGACAGAAGTTCAAATCTGACCTCAGAGACTTGACACTAGTCACTGAACCCTAATTACCTGGCATCCAAGGACATCTTCAGATGGCTCTGGAGGAGAAAGTGAGACTGGTAACTTAGCACAGCACCCCCCCCCACTCAAATCCAATTCAGATGCTTGTCATGGCATCACCTCCCTAATGTCATGATCTTCTTAGAGAATGAAGGATAAACATTATTTTCTTCTCTATCAGTGTCCAGTTCTTAAGCACAATTAAACATTTAACAGTATCCCAGTGCTTCAGGATGTACTACTGTCCATTTCTCCCATGGTTCCCACCACTATTGTTCAGATGCTTGCTTTAGATGGCTAAATTATTAGTTCTGGCTCTGAGACAGAGACCAGCACATAAATAAGACAAAAAGGTGGGGCCATGCCAATTCTAATGAGGCAAATGAGGACAAGGTCAATTCAAAGCTGAGGTCCTATGGAGGAGGTCAATTCTGAAAAGCTCAGCTCAGTCATAAAGTTGCAAGCAAAGATGATTCAGAATTTGTTCATCACAACAAAGGAGTCAGAAACTAGCAAGGATATTTTCTTAGCAGAACTGGTAAGGATTAAGCAGGTTAGCTTTGCTTTAAATCTTACCACATGACCTCTGATTTTCATCATTTCTCCCCTTCCTGCATGGGCCATGCCTCAGAGCTGCATTCAAATGGGTGCATCTAGGTGGGTGAAGCAGATATTTTAGGACAAAAGGATTTTTCTGACCCTCAAAATGATGCCACATAGAAGGCTACCTACTCTACTTGCTCATAAGGTAGCCAGATCTACATTTGGGAAAGCGGGAATGTCCAATATAATATATTAGAAAAATTTATCAGAGTCAAAAGATCAGGGTTTGAATCCTAACTTTATCATTTATTAGCTGTATGATTTCAGATAAGTCCCTTCCCCTTTCTGGGACTCAGTTTCATTCAATTATATAATGAAGGAATCAAAAAACTATTTAATGGAGCTAGAAAAAATAGTAACAAAATTCTGGAGCAACAGAAGTTCAAGAATATCAGGAGAGGGGGTGACTAGGTGGGACAGTGGGTAGAGCACTGGCCCTGGAGCTAGGAGTACCTAGGAGTCATGTAAATTTGGCCTCAGACACTTAATAATTACCTAGCTGTGTGGCCTTGGGCAACCCCATTCGCCTTGCAAAAACCTTAAAAAAAAAGAATATCAGGGGAATTGATGAAAAAAAAGATGTGAAGAAAGGTGATCTAGTTGTACCAGACCTAAAACTACATTATAAAGCATCAGTCATCAAAACTGCCTGAGACTGGTTAAGAAATAGACGAATGGACCAGTGGATTAGAGTAGGTACAAAAGGACCAGTAGACAATGACTATAGTAATCTCCTGTTTGACAAACCCAAAGACATTTGCTTCTGGGATAAAAATTCACTATTTGACAAAAACTGCTAGAAAAACTGAAAAATAGTATTGCAAAAACTAGGCATAAACCCACATCTCACACACTTATACAATGATAATTCAGGACCATGAATTTCCTCCTTTGCTCCTAGAGCTCTGCCTCCAAATATGTTTTCCTAGCCCCAAAAGGAAGGAATATGGGCTTTGACATAGTAGTCAACTGAATATTTTTCTGGCTTCCATAGTAGGTCATTGAGTTCTGTCTGGAGTTCAGTGACTGGGGAAGTTCTCTTTGACTGGATCAGAATATGGCCTGCATCCTAGGCACCTGCTTGTGTCTGAGATCCTGAGACCCTGCAGTTTTCATATGAAGAAACTGAAGCTATATATAGTCATATGGAAAAAATGCTCCAAGTCATTATTGGTTAGATAAATGCAAATTAAGTGAAAATTAAAACAACTATGAGGTACCACCTCACACCTATCAGATTGACTAAGATGATAATAAAGGAAAATGAACAATGTTGAAGAGGATGTTGGAAAATTAGGACTTTAATGTACAGTTGATGGAGTTGTGAACTGATCTAGTCATTCTGGAGAGCAAACTGGAACTATACCCAAAGAACAATAAAACTGATCATACTCTTTGACCCAACAATACCAATACTAGATATATAACCCAAGAAAACATAAAAAAACAGGAAAAGTCTTGTATATTAAAAAATATTTATAGCAACTCTTTTTGTAGAGGCAAAGAATTGGAAATTGAGGAGTTGCCCATCAATTGGGAAATGACTAAATAAGTTATGGTATTTGAATGTTATGGAGTACTATTGTTCTATAATAAGAAATGGTCCAATTTTAGAGAAGCTTTACATGAACTGATATTGAGTGAAAAGTAAGAAAAACCAAGAGAACATTGTACACAATAACATTGTGAGATGATCAACTATGATGGATGTAGCTCCTCTCAGTAGTTCAGAGATCCAGGACAACCTTGAGAGACCTGATATGGACAATGCTATCCACATCCAAAGGAAAAAATCATGGAGTCTGAATGCATACTACATTCACTTTTTAAAAACTTCTTTTAAGTTTTCCCTTCCTTTCTCATGGTTTTTTTCCTTCTCCCTTAGTTCCGATTCCTCTGAACATGTACTAAACATTATTGTACATGTCCAATTTTTATCAGACTACCACCATGAAGAGGGGGGTAGAAAAATGTGGAACTCATAAATTCGCAAATGAATGCTGAAAAACTACCATTGTATGTAATTGGAAAAATAAAATAAATTTTCAATTAATTATATAATGAGGGATTTGGACTTGTTAGCTTCAGAGGTCATTTCTGCAAGCAAGATGGTTTCAGAATAGCCTGGGAAGATTTATATGAACTGATGCAAAGTGAAGTAGATAGAACCAGTAACAGCAATATTGTACAATGATCACCTATTCTCAGCAATAAATGATCCAAGACCATGATGAAAATGCTATTCATCTCCAGAGAAAGAACTGACAGAGTTTGAATGCAGATTGAAGCATACTTTCACATTTTTTTCTTTCTTTTTAGTTTGTGTTTTCTTTCACAACATGGCTAATATGGAAATATATTTTGCATGATTGCACAAATATAACCTATAGCAAATTGTTTACTATCTTGGGAAGGGGTGGGAATGGAGAGAGGAATCTGGAATACATGTTTTTAAAAGAATGTTAGAAATGGGTTTTATATATGGAAAAACATAATAAAACATTTAAATTTTGAGTTTTTTTAAAAGATGATTTCTGCCTCTAAATCATTAATTCCACTTGAAAGTGTAATGACAAGCAGTCTCTGGTTATATGACAAAGAGCGAGTTATGTGCTAGTTTTATGATGAGGGGATGTTTGGTGAGCATGATGTCATCTTTTCCCCACTGTGGGGAGACTGTCACCTCAAGTACTGTTGACAAGTTCTGCAGGGAGTGTGTATGATTGATCCTTAGGATCCATCCTGAAATTTAGGGGGGAAAAATCAGGTGTGCATATAAATGCCTTTCTAATTCTTGATGCTGCATGGCCCCTGGAAGGAATCTCTGAGATTAAATTAAGCTGTTAACCCTCTAGGCTCTCCTGTCGTTTATTGTTAAGGAATTAATAGGAATGTGGGAATGCAGATGGCCTGGCTGTCAACTCTAAGAGGCGATTTTTCTGATCTTCGAGGACGTTTCCAGCATCTTTCATTAAGCGCTCATGTACCAATTTGTCATTTTAACTGGGCAGGAAAGAAACTCCCACTGAACTCCTTAGCTCAGGTGCTAGAAGTTAAATTTCTCAGCACAAAGCCTTGCTTAGTTACTTCCGCCTGCATGGGTCACAGCTGATTGGATGATTCTGATCACTAGAGGGACAATGGGACCAAAGCTATTCCAGGAGGAAACTCCAGAGCTAAAGCTGTTACTCCATTAGGTACAGAAACACTGGAGATCTTGAGATCCCAAGAGGGTCAGTGATGGAAAAGCAATCTAATTTTCCCTTCTTCCTCAAAACCTTAAGGGATGCAGGGACCCATCCCGAGTATTGGGAAGTACCACTTAGAAGGGGGGAGGACCAACTCACAGTTTAGCCACAGGATATCTAGACTGACAGGCAGCAGCATCCATTTAGAGCTGAGAAGGGCTTCATCCTGGGTCATATAGGCCAGCCCCTTCATTTTACAGAGGAGGAAGCTGAGTCCCAGGGATAGTATATGAGCTCAGGTTTTTGTAAGTAGTGAGCTGGACGGAACCAAGAAGTGAATGCATTTCCTCCAACCCCCTATCAAATTGATCGAAAAGTTAATCAACTGATGTTGTCGAGGCAATATACAAGAATCTAGGGATACAAAATCAAAAGCAAGAAATTCTTTGTCCTCAAGAAGTTTACAATCTAACAAAGGAGATAACATGTACTTGTCTAAGTATATACAAAGTAATCTTGAGAGAGAAGGCACTAGTTTCTGAGAGACGCAGAAAAGATCTCATAAGAAAAGTGATATTTGAGAGAATCTTAAAGGGAATTGGGGGTTCTAGGAAGTGGGATTGAGGAGGCAGTGGATTCTGGGCCTGGGGAAAAGTTGCTTTAAATGTTGCTATGTTCCAGGCATCATGGTAAGCAGTGAGGAGTCAAAGAAAGGCAAAAGACAGCGTCTGTTCTCAAGGAACCCACAGGCTAATGAGGGGTTAAAAATGTAAACAGCCACATACAAAGCTAAAGTCCCAAAAAGAGGTAGTAGAGAAAATTGGTAGCCCTCTCCCACTAGCATGGATGGAAGGATAAAGTCAGGTTTAAGAAAAGACTTAATCATTATTGCTAAACCAAAGTAAAATGAGTTGCTTCCAGAAGGCATGAGTTCCTTGTCATTGGAGATCTTAAATCAGATGCCAGAAAGGCCCTCAGTGATCATTTAGCCCAATTGCCTCATTTTACAAATGAGGTAACTGAGACCCAGAAAGGCTAAGTAATTTGCACAAGATCACACTGGTACTAAGTGGCAGAGCTAAAATTTGAATGTTGGTAAAACAAGAGCAATGAGGACCCTCCTAATTCTGAAATTCTAATTATGTGATTTCGTGAGAGGCTTTGGGCATGATATTTAAGCTTTCTGGTCCTCAGTTACTATAGGTTGGGGAGGCAAGAAAAATTTGTGCTAATGGTAATCATGAATGTTGTTGTTATGTTAAGTTGTTTTAGTTATGTTCAACTTTTTGTGACCCAACTGGGAATTTTCTTGGCAAAGATACGGGAGTGGTTTACAATTTAGTCAAGGAAAAAAGAAAATAGAAATCAGAAAAGTGATATAGACTAGAACATGAGAAAAAAAGCTGGATGAATGAACTCTTTAGATGGGGTCAAGATTAGGATTATGCTCTGAGACCTAATCTTGACCCCATAAATTTTGTCTTATATTTAATCTGTATAATTTCTCTGATTTCTATTTTCTTTTTTATTTGAGTAAAAGGGTTTACTCACTATTCCCTATTTCTGATGGTCTTTTGTGTAAATACAGTTTTGAAAGGAGGGATAGAGTCAATGGATGTAAACTTGGATCTATTTTCCCTCCTGAGAGCAACCAGAAAAACTACTTTCTTTCTGAATTTCTAAATATCAATCTCCTAAACCAGAAATATTTAGATAAAATATGTAAATATAAATCTAGTTTAGTAACCCTCTCAATGGAGAAAAGGGTGTAGAGTCTCTGGGTGTTCCTGGGGTCTTCCTATCCCTATCCTCCCACTCCACCAGCTAGAGGGCTTAATGGTATTGAAGAATAGGCACTAGTTCACTTCATCTCCGCAGATCATTTCCCATTATGGAGTTTGTATTCTCCCTCCACCTCTTCTATTCCCTCTTCTTTCAGGACCTATTAACTTCCCCTATTAGAATAAAGCTCCTTCAGGTCAGAGAATGTCATGTGTACTTCTATTTATATTCCCAGTGCTTAGCCTGACATGGTGAACATTTAATAAGTGTGCTATCTAAATATCCCCATTTTGCTGATGAAGGAACCTGAGGCTCAAAGAAACTGAATTTCCCTGGGTCCCATAGTACAGAAGTGGGGTGAACAGGACTTTGAAGACTGAATCTTTTTAACTCCCTTTGATTTTTCTACTACATCACATGAATTCCTCCTAGCCTGAGTGTATAATGTTAAAAAAAAAAGTCTGTTAATGATGGCTCTTTCCCCATTGACAACTCTTGACCTGTACCTCCTGTCCTTCAGTAGAGCTGAGGATTTCTGTAACTTATTCCTTTATCTTCTCCATGTCTTCTTTTTTACCTTAGGGGAGTGCAGCCTTGACTCCCATCTGGTCCATTCTTATCATTATATCCTTCATTCTCAGCATAGTCCAGCACTTTCCTTTTGATCCTTATTACATCAGCCCCCTTTTTCTAAGATCATTGCATTGATTCTGGAACCACTTACTAGTAAGAAAAAAAAACTTCTCTAAGCCTCAGTTTTCTTCATCTGCAAAATGGATATAAATATAGAGCATGGTGCTATGGGGATATGACAACTTGGCAGATAATTGTGATTGTCATAGGGTCTTTAGCATTAGCATTCAGGTCATACAACTGATTTATTAAGGACTAAAGCTCAGGTTTCTTGTCCCCTGCCACTACCACTCCTGCTCTTTCTCCCACAACTTTATTGCATGAGTTTCCTCATCCTTTTTCCCTCATCAGTGTTGGCATTTCTTGAGTCCAGTCCCTTAGGGTCAAGGGGAAGGGAACCAATATTCTGTCAAGGGTCATTTGGATATTTATAACATCATTCTTGGACCATAAAAAATTATCATCTTAAACCCCCCAAAAAAAAATCCTAACCCTAGATGCCCATCAATTGGGGAATGGCTGAACAAGATATGGTTTATGAATGTTATGAAGTACTATTGTTCTGTATGAAATCATGAGCAGCTGGACTTCAGAAAAACCTGGAAAGACTTGCATGGACTGATACTAAGTGAGCAGAACCAAAAGAACATTGTACACATTAAATTTTTTTAGGTTTTTGCAAGGCAAATGGGGTTAAGTGGCTTGCCCAAGGCCACATAGCTAGGTAATTATTAAGTGTCTGAGGCCAGATTTGAACTCAGGTATTCCTGACTCCAGGGCCAGTGGTGCTCTATCCACTACGCCACCTAGCCGCCCCCATTGTACACATTAACAGCAACATTGAGCAATGACCAACTGTGATGGACTTTAACTCCTCTCAGCAATTCAGTGATCAAGGACAATACTGAGACTTGTGATTGAAAATGCCATCCAAATCCAGACAAAAATAATTATCTGATCTGAAAGCAGAGCAAAACATATTCTGTTCACCTTTTTTAATTTCTTATATGTTTTTTCCTTTCTTTCTAATGTTTTTTTCCTCTTTAGTTCTAAATTCACAACATGACTAATATGGAAATGTGTTAAATATGATTGTACATGTGTAATCTATATCAGACTACTCATTATCATGGGGAGGGAGGAGGGAAGAGAGGGTGTTATAAAAATATGGATTTCAAAAGCTTACAAAAAGAATGTCGAAAACTATCTTTGGGGAGACTAGGTGGCACAGTGGATAAAGCACCAGCCCTGGAGTCAGGAGTACCTGGGTTCAAATTCTGCCTCAGACACTTAATAATTACCTAGCTGTGGCCTTGGGCAAGCCACTTAACCCCATTGCCTTGTTAAAAAAAAAAACCTTATATTTGCATGTAATTGGAAACATAAAATAAAAATAGCCTGGGCTTGGGAAAAACCCTTAAAAAAAAAAAGCCTAACCCTAAAAAGCTTGATTTATTGAAATTTGAGTCCTACCTGCAGTTGCCTTAGCAGCATCCAGATCAACTGATTTCGAGGGCCTTATATATCCAGTGGTTTAGAAGTTCCCCAGTTCTGCCTTAGGTCCTTGCTTTTGTTCAGTCATAACTGACCAGTGTGATAAAGGGATCTTTGCTTCTCTGTAGCTGGGCACTGGTATTGTTAATGTGGTGCTCCTCGGGTAATACAGGTAGCATTTTAGGTTTTTGCAAGGCAAATGGGGTTAAGTGGCTTGCCCAAGGCCACACAGCTAGGTAATTATTAAGTGTCTGAGGTTGGATTTGAACCCAAGTACTCCTGACTCCAGGGCCGGTGCTTTATCTCACTGTGCCACCTAGCCGCCCCCAGGCAGCATTTTAACAGAGGACCTCCCTGAAATATATCACCCAGCAAGAAATAGAATATATTATAAATGGCAAAATGAATAATTTTGACTATATTAAATCAAAAAGGGTTTGCACTAATAAAATCAATGGGGCCAAAATGAGAAGAAAAACAGAAAACTGGAGAACAATCTTCATAGTTAGGGGTTCTGATAAAGGTCTCATTTCTAAAATATATAGAGAATTACATCAAATTTATAAAGTTACAAGTCATTCCCTAATTGATAAAAGGCCAGAGAATATGAATAGAGAGTTTTTGAATGAAGAAATTAAAATTTTACATATAATCACATGAAAGAATGTTCCAAATCATTATTGATTAGAGAAATGCAGATTAAAATAACTATGAGGCATTACCTCATACATATCAGATTGGTTAAGATGACAAAAAGGGGAAATGATAATGTTGGAGAGGTTGTGGGAGGATTGGGACTTTAATGAATTGTTAGTGGAGTTGAGAACTGATCCAATCATTCTGGAGAGCAATATAGAACTTTGCCCAAAGAGCAATAAAACTGATCATACCCTTTGATCCAGAAATTCCAATTCTAGGCCTATATCCAGATGAAATAATAGAAATTGCTCTAAAATATTTATAGCATCTCTTTTTTTAGTGGCAAATGATTGAATAAGTTAAGGTATATGAATGTTATGGAATACTATAGTTCTATAAGAACTAATAAATGGTCAGAGTCTAGAGAAGCATGGAATGAATTATAGGATCTGATACATCAATAGTTCAGAGAACTAGGACAATACTATTAGATCAGCTATGAATAATGCTGTCCCCATCTGGAGGAAGAAAAATAAAATAAAACAAAACCAGAAAAGCCCTTCAGAAAGATGACTACTATATTCACTCTTTTAAAAAAATTCTCTTATGTAGTTCTTTCCCTTAATTCTAATATGCATATGCATGTGGATGAATTTGAAAAACTTTCATAACATGTATTTGCAAAAATAAAATATCAAGAAAAAAAAACAGAGGACCTCCTGAAATCACATTACTTTGACCCAGTGGAGTTCCTAGCTCTGCTAGTGGGAGTTTCAGGCCCTGAAACAAGCAGGTAGGAGAGATGGGGGGTAGCAGAGATGGGGGTAGCAGGTAGCCTTGTGGTGTCTCTCAAAGTGCATTTGCTCTGCCTGCACATGCAGTGCTCCTCAAGAGCTCTGTTTTTCAGGCAAGGCTCATTAAGCACTCAGGTGGGAATGGCACTGGGCCAGCCAGGTTTACTAAGCATTTGGGGAATCCACCTGGGAGCCCAGTGACATCTGTGCCCTTTTACCAGACTCCTCCTAACCACCTGGGTGGCAGAAAAGCCTCAGGGTCCAGGGAACTTGCAAAGAAAAACCTAGGATCAGGAAAGAGAGAAAGGCAATTGATGGCAACAAGCCTTGTTTTCTCCCCATATGCTCATTAAGCAATCCGGGGCTGTAGCTGGCACTGGGGTGGGCGTCTTCTGGATGTTAAAAAGGTCAGCTAGCAGAAAGACAGGCTGAATTATGATTCTAGTGTTCGAACCTGAGTAGGCTCTCCATTAACATTTATTAGGAATTGTCATTGCTCTAAGTGAAATGGGCTCCAGATGTGGAAATCCTAGCAAGCAGAGATTTGGAGGTGAAGTTTCACAGCCCTGCACTCACTCCTTTTCCGGGCTGCAATCATTCTCCTGATTTATTGTTATTAAACACGACGAGATTTTGTAGAGGGGAAAATTGAAGAAAGCAACACACACATGGGGAACCATTGGATGAAGGTTGCCAAGAGAAACAAACCATTTTATTATTTCTGGTGGCAGTAAGGAAAATCAAGAAGCAAATAATTGTTTCGATATTTCTCTGTACTGAACCATTTCCTAGACTACAAGAATGTAGTGCTGAGCTCCTGAGCAAAACTGTTCAAAGGGGAAAAGACTATTCCTTTGCATGGTACTGAAGAGTGAAAAAATAGATCAATCCTAGGAGATCTGAATGGTTTCCTCCCAAAACATTCACATCTCCACAGATCAAGGTCAACAAACTATCTTACCAGGATGTCAGGCTGTCATTATTCATCAATATTAGGAAGTATCTATTGTGTGACCATCATTGGACTGGGTTCTATAGACATAGATTTCTTTTTTCCCTGCTCCCCACCTGCTTTCCATCCTTACCCCCAGAGGACAAAAAGGAAAGGTTAGTGGGTGGCTGTTGATTTAGAGATGGAAGTCATCCAATCTAAACCCCTCCTTTGGTAGATGAAGAAACAGACCCAGGGAGGTTGCTCAAGTTCAAAAAAGGAAGAATGGCAGAGGTGGGGTTCAAAATTGGTTCCTCTGAGTCCAAATCTAATGCTTGTTCTATGGTTTCACCCAAATTTGTACACGTCTCATTGTTCTCTGAAAAAGTGAGTCTTTCTCCTCCCTGGATATGTTATTCTGATCCCAATCTTTATTAATGTTATACAGTTTCTGGGTTCACTCTCCCAACCCCACCTTTAATGACAGGTTGAATATCCAAAAAGCAGTTTTTATTTCTCCTTGTCCTCACCCAAGGATCCTGGGGTTAATTTGAGTACTGTGAAATTTCCTTAATATTTCCACTCATGACCCTCCATCACATGTACTACCCCCAAATCAATCAATCAGTTAACATCGCCCTCATATCAATTAGTCGATGAATATCATTTAGTTTTCATAAAGGGTTATTAATTCAGATGGGGCAGCTAATAGAGTAGATAGAGGCATGGAGTCAGGATGGCCTGAGTTCAAATGTGACCCCATATACTTCTTAGCTTTGTGAACCTAGGCAAGTCACTTAACCCTATTTGCCTCATCTGTAAAATGAGCTGGGGAAGGAAACAGCAAACCACTTCAGTTTCTTGGACAACAAAATCCCAAATGAGGTTTACATAACTGTAAAAACAACTAAATAACAACAAATCTATTTAGAAAGTATAGCAAGGATCCGACTCCAAAACTAGGAAGGATACTTTTTCCCTTTGGTCCTTGGGGAAAAGATTAATTGGCCCTGGATGTCCTTTTTCTTCAACATGTTCACCTGAGGGTATATGTAGTCTATGTACATAGGAGTCCATTGTATATTCAGTTTGGATCCTTGTGGCCTATGTCACACAGATCTCTCTTAAAGCTACTTTAAGGTTTCTTCACTAGACTGGATGATTGCAGCTACCAGAAGCCTCTGACTCTAACTTCTGATGCACCTCTCTACTGGTTCTTTCAGAAAGGTCATAATTTTGTAAGTTGATACTCATTCATCTAAGATTAAAAAAAAGAATAAGGAACAAGACAAAAAGAAACAGAGGTATTGTACATTTATAATCATACATTTATGATATCCAATTAGAAGTCTTTTCATCACTTTTCATCATACATAATGACTGGCAAGAAGCAGGATAACTGGACCTTTTCTGAAATCAGAAAGGAAAAGTTCTCTCCTCTACACATTTCTGGACTTGGGTTCACCAAATCTATATGAGGGTTGAAATCAGGTAAGACATATCACATAGGCTCTGAAGTCTGGGACCTCTTTGGCCATTGCCTCCATTACTCTAACAAGTTGGCTTTGAAAGATTCCTCATTTCTCATCTGGAAAATTGGAAGTGGAATAAAAGGATAGAGAGAGTATATTGAAAACCTGCAGAGGTAAGTCTAAAGTCCTATTGTTATCCTTAAAATCTTATTAAAAGCCAACAATTTACAAGGTACATTATGCTAATCAGGTAGACTCTAGCTAATCAGACTAGACTCTAGTACAAAATAAAATCAGAGCTAAACCAGGACTTCAAAAAAACTTAAAATATAGTGGAGGGGGTTAAGACAAAGATATATATAACTATAAGAAAAATTAGAATATGATGAGTGCAGAAGGAGAGAAAATGTTAGAAAAAATTGGGAGAGGGAAAAGATTACTTTCCAGGAGTTTGGGGATGTGAATAGGAATAAGAAAAGGCTTCATGGAGGAGGGTTGGTTTCTTGAATTTATTGAGTTGAAATCTTATTGTCTTCCTATTTTCATATTCTTTTCTGAGAAACAAGTAGTTCAATTCTAGTCTTCCAAATCCTACCTCCACTTATTTGGATATGTCTCCTATTTCCTAGTCTCTAGGCTCCAGGTATGTTCAATACAAGTGTACTGCATGCAGCCCTCAAAACTCATTCATGTGGCATTATTACATTTTATTATCATGCTCATTGGTAATATGGGTTACATTGTAACTATAAATAAATATTAAATTCTATATGTGACCCTTGACAAGATTTTGTTGGGTGATGCAACCCAGAGAAGCTAAAAAGTTGAACACCCAGTTAAGTCTAGTCATTTAAGTGTTCTTTGCCAGAAAGTGGTTGATATGACCAATAGGTAGCTCTCATCCTCTCTCCCTAACATTTCCTCTTTCCCCCATTCCACAAGAACCAGTGAAAATAATCACCAAGAATCATCTTCCCATAATCCCCTCCTCCCTTCTCCCCAGTAGCATAAACTCAGGCTGGTCTTTTTTATTCAGTATTCAGGGTTCGTGAACTATTCCCTGGGCTGTCCCTACAAAGGGGGCTTGCCTTAGCGACTGGGCATGGAGCAGAGGCCTCCATTATGGCCTAGGCCCATCAATAACCACACTGTGACAGGGCTGAAAAGTACACAAATGGAGTGGCCTTTGGGCTGTCATTCCAGCCAAGCAACAATTTGGACGGTGGGGAGGGGGGGGTGCTTCTCACTGGTCTCTGCTGTCTTGGGCATTTCACTCCTTATGGGCACCATAAAGACCTAGCTTTTCCCCAGCAGCCCCTGAAGAAGAGGGGAAGGGATGGAGTGAGGGAAGATTGGTGAGGAGATGAGGAGTCCTCTTTAGGTCAGTGATGTCTGCCCTTCTCAAGCTTTCTCCTGTCTGGACTGAGGGGTGGGGGTAGTGGGAGGGATATAATTGCTGTGGGAGCTGCAGTCTTTCCTCTTTCTTGCTGAGTAGGGAGAGGCTGGAGGCCAAAGGTAATGGAATTCTGGCTTGTTGCTAGCCAGCTGGGCTGCATAAGGGGTTTTGGGGGGGGGAAAGGAGGGAAGAGGGAACCAAAGATTCTTTTGTGTCCTCTGGGGACACCCATCTGGGGCTTGTTGGGGAAATGTGGAGTGGAGAGTTGCCTGACAAAACCTTCAGAGAATTCTAGTAATGATAGCAAGATTCAACCCATCCTGGAAAGGACCTTTGAGAGATTGGTTACTCTAGTAGCTCTCAAACTTTTTAGTATTTGAACTCCTTTAAACTCTTAAAACTTACTGAGGACCTCCCAAAGAGCTTTTGTTTGTGTTTTATTATACTATATTAGAAAGTAAAACCCCTTAGTATTATGATGAATATGGTTTTGATTTTGCAGATTCCCTGAAAGGGTCTCTAGACCCACACCCACACTCTAGACCCACCCATCTAGTCCAACATATTCATATTATAGATAAAGTAAATGAGGCCTGTACTGAAGAAATGGTTTTTCCAAGGTTACACAGAAATAGGATGGGAATTTAGACCCAAGTCTTCTGACCCCAAATTGAGTATTCTTGAAAGGGCCCATCCAACTCAGCAGACTTTGTTTGCAAACACATATCTAAAATAAAATATATTGGAGTAGTCCTTTCAACATCCTCAAATCTTTTTCTGACTTTTGTATCAAAAGCTTCATGACCTTGGGGTGAAGTTCCAGTCACTAACTTTGGCCACAGTGGGGAGGGATTAAAAGGAGATGATCCTTGGAGATTGGCTGTGATTTGTGGAATTGGATATTTAGAGAGAAGATCAATTTGCTGAGCCAGATGTTATAAATAGGTCAGATGGAAAGTATAAAGAAACATATGTGGCATTTAACTGGACAGGCTAAACAGAGGGAGTGTTTCTTTTTTGGCTCCTGAGGGTAGGGGTTAAGGGGGATTAAGTTATCCAAAAGTCTTTGCCCTTTACCATCTGGCTTTAGCTATATCTCCAGGGCTGGTGGTTTGATTCCCTTTCATGCATTTTATACTCTAGCTCTATATTCTCTATTCCATAGTATGATAGTATTTTAATTTAACACTCCATCTCTTTCCTTCATTCCTTTTTTTGGGCTGTACCCAAGGCCTAAAATGTAATCCTTTCTAACTCTTGAGATTCCTAGCCACCTTCAAGGTTCAGATCATGGAAAGCCTTTTATTAGACATTTATCATTAGTTCTCTCTTCCACCTCCTTAAATTATCTTGCATATATTTAGCTATTTTCTATTACATATTCCCAAGAGAATGTAAGCTCACCAAGGTAAGGAATTCTTACATTGTCTTTGTATGTCCAGCACTAAATACTGTGCTATTTCAAAGTAGGAATGGATAGATTAAATAGCATTTCCTAAGCACCTCACAGAATAATCATCCTTACTTTAAAGTTAAGAAAACTGAGGCAAATGGGATTTATCAAAGGTCCCTTCAAATTCTTCTTTTATGATCCAGGAAGAATAAATGTAAGCTCTTTGAAGGCAAAGACTGGTTTGTACTGTCAGAGCCTCAAAGAGTTGTTTATACATAAAAGATGCTTGATAAGTCAAGTCAACAAGCCAGTATTAATTTTTAAACCTTACTATTAGGAAGGAGAGGTAGCAGTGAGGGAAAGGAGTCCAGAGAGTCAGAAATGGGGCCAAATTGAGGTGATGAAGTGGCTGTCCTGGATATTGCCCTCCATTAAAATAGAGGTTCCAGAAAAAATGACTAACTGCTATCAGACTGCCTTCTGGGGGTGGGTGGGTGGGAGTGAAAAATTCTAGACCTTACAAAAAACTATAGGCAGAAAGTACTATTGTATGTAATTGGAAAACAAATAAAATATTTTTAAAAAAAAAAAAGAAAGAAAATGACTAATCAGTGGAAAGGATGTACAGAGGTAGAAGGATCTTCCAGTTTAAGAGGATTTCAGGGATAGAAAGATCTTCTTGGATGAAGCATGGTGAGCCTGACATATAGTAGGAACTTAATAAATATTTACTGGAATGGAAGCAGCTTCTAGGGTGAGAAGGCTTCCAGGAAATAGTGGGAAAAGAAATCCAGAGATCTTAGAGGAGAGAGGGCAAAAAGAAATGATGATTTTTGGAATGGAACTTATAAAATTAGTATATTCCCAGCCTCTTCATTTTTTCTCTAGCAGGGCAATGGGATTAAGTGACTTGCCTAAGGTCACATAGCTGGGTTATTATTAAGTGTCTGAGGTCACTTTGAACACAAGTCCTCCTGACTCCAGGGCAGATGCTCTATCTACTATGCCTCCTAGCTGCTGCCCTCCTGAGCTTCTTCTGAAAGCTACAATAACCACCCTTGGATTTTCATTCACTAATTCTTTGCAATCATAATTGCTAAATACTATTACTCAGTTTCCCTAGAGAAGAATTTCTAAAAGGTAGAGACTATATATCTCTTTTCAGAATCTCAAAGGGCAGTAGCATGGTAGCTTTTGTTTCTTTCTAACCCTCCTCTAGTTCTTATCATAATGCTCTGGCCACAATGGCAGCTGAGAAATAATAATAGCTGATATTTGTAAAGAGCTTTCAAGGTATGTGTCCCACTTCTGACATCACCTGGATGAATGAACCTGGGCAAGTCACTTAATAGCTCAACATTCCAGGTAATTCTTTAAGATTATAAAAAGTTTAAGATTATAAACTGAAGAAAAGGAACCAACCCATTTTGATAAAGTGAGTTCAGTTCCTTGTGGCAAAGAAATTACAAGTTCCTTTAAAATTCACAAAGAATTTTACATTTGATCCTCTAACAACCAAGGGTAAATGCTACAAACATTATTAACCCTAGTTTCTCTGTCCCTAAATCTGTATCATTCCCACTATAACATACTCTCTCTTACCTTATTAACTTATAAATAAAGAAATTGAAGCTAAGAGAGGATAAGCAATTTATCTAGTTCATATAACCAACAAGTATCTGGGAAAGTTAAAACCAAGTCTTCCTCACTCCAAGCATAACATGATGCTGCCTTTCCCAGTATGTAGAACTGCTATTTGACATAACAAAGCCAACCACAAGTCCTTGATACAGATGCTAGAAGATTCAAAATAATCTCCATTTGGGGGATGGGGGTGGGAGTGAAGGAGAAGCAACAGCCTGAACTAGTCAGTGAGGGGCTTTCTAGTCACCACATATCAACAGATTAGAGCAGAGTCCAACATATGACTCTAAAGAGCTGAAGTCCAGTAGATAACAGCAGTGTATAGTGGAAAGGGTACTGCATTTGGAATTAGAAGTTGTGGTTGTTTTTCAGTCATTTTTTAGTCATGTCCTACTGTTTGGGACAACCATTTAGAGATTTCTTGGCAAAGATTCTGGAATAGTTTACCATTTCCTTCTCCAGCTCATTTTTATAAATGAGGAAACTGAGGCAAAAAAGGTTAAGTAATTTGTCCAGGGTACCACACTGGTAAGTATCTGAGACCAAGTTTGAAATTGGAAGCTAAGTCTTCCTGGCTCCAGGCCTGGGACTTTCCCAACCTAATTATGCCATTAATTATACTCTTTGACCTTGGGCAAATCACCATTTCCACACCTATAAAATAAGAGAGTTGGATTGGATAATCTTGAGATCCTTTACAACTCTAAATCCAGGGTTCTGCATTTCCTTTACAATGTCTGCCCAAGAGGCAGCTAGGTGGAATAAGGGATAGAGCACTGACCCTGGAGTAAGGAGGATCTGAGTTCAAATCCAACCTCAGACACTTGATACTAGCTGACCTTGGATAAGTCAGTTGACTTCATTTTCTCATTAAAAAAACCCAGCCCAAGAATGTCTGTCCAAATATGATTACAGTATTTGTAACAAAGAGGGAATGGTTATTAATTCATAATCCCAACAAATACCAGTGTGACCTTAAAGGGAGTCTACTGTTGTTTGCTGTGACCTAGTCCTAGGGATAATAATGCTGGAAAGTCTTTCTGACCATCAAAGAGAAGCAATCAATCTTCCCCCTTCATCTACAATAGGAACTATATAGTTCTTTCCCAATCTGAATCCCCCAACTGCCTGAACTTGTGTTTCAAAAAAAAAACAAAAAGTCTTCCAAGTTAGGTAAGGAGGTTTGTGCAGATATCTTACTGTAAATAGATAAAAGTTAGCATTAATATAGAACTTTAAAGTAAAATATCATCTCATTTGATCCTCACAACAACCCTGGGAAGTTGGAAAATGAGGCAAACAATTGCTGAGTGACTTATCCAGATGCACACAGCTATGAAGTGTCTGTGGTCAAATTTGAATTCAGGTCTTCCTTTCTCAAGTCTAGCATAGTATCCAGTGTAACATCTAATCAAGTTACCCCTGTACCATACTATACCACACTGTACCACACTGTACCACTGAATACTTCACTGTTTTGCTTTTAGATTTTTATGTGAGCTATCTGCCTATAGGTGTCTGTTCAGGCAAATATGTCTCTTAGATTGTAAGATTCAGTAAGGCACTTAAGGAAAGAGTTTTGGGGTTTTTTAAGGATCAGTGATGGGGTCCAAGTCACTTAGAGGTAGCAAGAAAAACCTAAATGGGGGTCCTAAAGAGTTGGACACAACTGAAAAAGGTAGGAAAGTCAGATATAAAATTTGGCATCAGAGATGGGATTGGACCTCTTGGAGATAGGATTGTGGGAACAGAGATGAGAGTTCAGAAACCTTATATATGAAGTTTGATGAAGGATTTAAGAAAAACCTCAGCTCTTTTAGGGATGGAGTAGAGGGGATAACAGAGTAAGGGTCCCTTTGAGATAGGGTCTGGCAGTGGAGAGGAGAGATAGGGTTTGAGAAAGTTGTAATTATCAGAGATAGGGGAAATGCAAAGGTTGAGGACGATTAAAAATAGGATTGAGGAAGAATTCAGAAAGTGAGTCAAGGAAGACTCAGAAATAGTGATAGTGACTAGCCATGATCTATTAATAAACATTTATTGAGTGCTTACTGTGTTACAGGTCCTGAGCTAAGCTCTGAGAAAATATAAAAACAAAAGATAGTCCCTGCCCTCAAGGAGCATACCATGGAACAGAGGAGACAACATGAAAGCAAATATGGAAAAAGAAAGTTATAAACAGGATAAATGATAACCCAAGTTCTCCTGTGGGACACCTTACTTAATCAAATCCCATTTAAGGTCATTTGAGGGCAATGGCAACTTAGAGCTACATTGTCCATTCAGATGTTAGACCAGCATTTCTTGTGAGATTAAAAGATTCCCTAGATTGAAGTAAGGAAGCGAAGAAGAGGAATCACTTTATTATTTAATGAAATATGTATATTTCTGTTGAGATAAAGGAAGAAGCAGCAGGGTTACAGTGGAAAGAGTAATGGATATGGAGTCAGAAGACCTGGGTTTCACATTGGGCACATCATTTCTGACTCTCTCCTTTCAAACTTGAAGGGTGACAAATTCATGGAATTAGACTATTTTGTCCAATACCCTTATTTTACAGAAAAAGGAAACTGAGGCCCAGAGAGGTTAAGCAACTTGTCCAGGATTGCACAAGAAATAACATGGTCAAGATTCTAACTCAGGGGGTGGCTAGGTGGCTCAGTGGATAGAGCACCAGCCCTAGAGTCAGGAGTACCTGAATTCAAATTCGGCCTCAGACACTTAATAATTACCTAGCTGTGTGGCCTTGGGCAAGCCACTTAACCCCATTGCCTTGCAAAAAAAAAAAAAGATTCTAATTCAGATCCTCTTTGGACTGGATTAGCTCTAAATCCCATTAAGCCAGATGTAAAGGAAATTTGTTCCCAGTACAAAAATGTAAAATGAACTAGATGGACTAACAACATGGAATAGATACTGAGTTTTGTCCCCTTGCTTCAGACCTTCAGGAACCTATTACTATTGCCTAGCTGCCTGGACATTCAACCAACATTCTAATCTGAGTGTTCTTGGCAAGGAGGGAATTCCTGTGTTGGATATCATATCATAGAAAATAGAAGAACCAGCTCCTCTCTTTGGATGGTATAAAAGGTGTAACTCCAGGGTATTTCTATTCTCACCCAGAAGATAGGCTATGTAAACAAGAGAGAAGACATGGAGAACAAAGAGAGAAGATATAGTAGGGTGGGAAGAAAACTAGACTAGGAGTCAAGACAGAGTTCATTTCAATCCTAACTGGGTGATATTGGGAAGCTCTTTTCACCTCTCTGGTTTCTAGTTTCTTCATTCACAAAATGAGAAAATCAAACAAGGTGATTTGTGTCCCTTCCAACTGTAAAAGCTATGGTTCTCACTGGAAATAAAAAGATATACACTATGTGTAATAATGCATGGAGCATAACTCCTTAAATGATGGAGATATTATACTCCATAAAGAGTGGAATAGGGGGGTGGCTAGGTGGCACAATGGATAAAGCACGGGCCCTGGAGTCAGGAGTACCTGGGTTCAAATCCTGTCTCAGACACTTAATAATTACCTAGCTGTGTGGCCTTGGGCAAGCCACTTAACCCCATTTGCCTTGCAAAAACCTAAAAAAAAAGTGGACTAGGTAGAATGAAAGGAGATCAAAAGGTTGGAGAAAAGAAAAAGAAAGAGAAGCACCTGGGGAACACAGAAAAAAGAAAGCAAATATCTTGAAGATACTGGTGCTATTATTCCTATTCTTTGGTCTTCCCAACTCTTTCTCCAAAGAATCCAACCATGATTCCTTGTGGAACCCTAAACAGGTTACATGACCTCTCAAAGTCTCATTTTCTTCATTTATGAAATGGAGATATTATTTGCATATATGCATATACAGACTCAGAGAAGTAAGGTGAACACCTTTTTCACTTCAAATATTGTTTTCTGAATTGCTTTTGAATTCTTTGTTTAAAGTGTGAATTCTCATTGCCTGTTGACATAGTCTCCATGGGAGAGCAGCAATAAGCATCACCAGAATAAAACCACATTGATAATAATGATAATAAATAATAATATCTTACTATAATAAATAATGTAATAATAAATAAATAATGCTAATAAAATTATTGTATTTCAGATGGCCTTGGGGCTTACCTTTGGTATATGTCTGTAGCCTCTATAAAGAACTACACCCAGTTTGATACTGAGTGAGATGAGGAGAACCAGAAAAATATTGTACACCCTTACAGCATCATAGGGGTGATGATCAACCTTAATGGACTTGCTCATTCCATTAGTGCAACAATCAGGCAGAATTTGGGGATATCTGTGATGGAGAATACCATCTGTATCCAGAGAAAGAATTGTGGAGTTTGAACAAAAACCAAAGACTATTACCTTTAAGTAAAAAAAAAAAAACAACACATTATCTTATTATGTAATTTTGCTATCTCTTAAACTTTCTGTTTTTCCCCCTTAAGGATATGATTTCTCTCTCATCACATTCAACTTAGATCAATGTATACCATGGAAACAATGTAAAGACTAACAGACTGCCTTCTGTGGAGGAGGGGGGGGGGAATTGAGATGGGGGGGAAATTGTAAAATCCAAAAATAAATAAATTAATTAAAATAAAAGTAAATAAATAAATAAGTAAACAATTCTAAATAAATAAATTAATTAAGAAAAAAAGAACTACACCCAGGTGCTAGCACTAGGAGCTGCAGCAAGATAAAACCATAGTGAGAGAAATGAAAGGAACTTAGGTCCTTGTTGAAAGGAGAGGATACAGAGATGTCAACTTCACTTGAACCTGAATGGTGATCTATAGACTGCAGAAACCAAGTAAAGATCATCATTACAGTCAAGGTAACTTGTAAAGCTGGAAATGTACATTGTCAGAAGTGTTAGTCTCTTACCAATGCTCAGAAAAGGAGATAGAAAGTTACAAAATTGGGGGCGGCTAGGTGGCGCAGTGGATAAAGCAGCAGCCCTGAAGTCAGGAGTATCTGGGTTCAAATCCGGTCTGAGACACTTAATAATTACCTAGCTGTGTGGCCTTGGGCAAGCCACTTAACCCCATTTGCCTTGAAAAAGAAAAAAAACCTAAAAAAAAAAGAAAAGAAATTTACAAAATTGGCAACCAGGAACTAGAGGTCCAGAAGTCCTTCTTTTGAGCAAATATAGGTTACTGGCCATGTGCTTTTCCTACAGCATACCATGTTTTTGCCACTGGTCAGTTCTTTGGAAGAATAATTTTTCCCCAAATTCTAATTTTCCAAGGGAAAGACAAAATGAACTATGACGATTTTGTGAGCATTTAGAACAGAGGAATGCTTATTCCCTTCCCTTCCCTTTTCTCCAAGGTAAACCAAAACATCACATCAGGGACTGGGGGCCATGTGTAATACTGTCCCTCATACTGTCTACTTCACAGGATTGATGCAAGGAAAGCATTTTGTAAATCTTAGAATGCTACTCAATTAGGAGCTAATTATCTAATGATTGATGCCACATCCTCCAGGGTCCTAGATATACTTACTCTTTGCAAGCACTCCCTTCTACCTTCCCCTTGAGAATATCAACACTCTTATGTTTGGCTGGAGGCAGGTGACCCTGATAGCTCAGCTCATCTTGAGGGAAACTGGAGAAGGGGTATCTAGAGGAGACAAGGAAATCCATCACAGTGAATAAACCGACAGGTGCAAGCACCTGCTTCCTGCTAGAGGTGGCTGCCAATTTGGGGGCAGGGGGAAGGGCTGGTTCAGGGAGACCTGTCTCACTAGAGAAGGTTAGGGATGGGATGGCAGAAAGATGTGAAAAGGAAGAGGGAAAAAAATACAACCAAGATCAGATGACTCTAATTATATGGCTTTAAATCACTTTGGAGAATGTTGGCTCAAACATCTGAGTGGTGGATGGATTTTTTTTTTGCTCTTCCTCCTGCTAATTTTCAATGATTTATGTGACTTGAAAGCATTTATTTTTTGCTCAGGGGGTTGCCTCATTCTCACTAGGAAGACTGGAGGACTCCCCTAAACTGTTCTTATTACACAAGGGAGGACAGGAAGCAGAGGTGGGTTGGGAGCTAGACTTAGCTTTCTCGCTTGGTTAGAGCCACGGACCAAGAAGGAGCAAGGGCACTGAAGGAAACCATTGGCTCCCTACCAAGGGCCTCCCTCTCCCTCTCCCACCCCACCCCACTGTCTCCAGAGTCCTACAGTCACAGATTTTTGAGTTTAAAACCTTGAGAATCCCAGTAGGCTGCTTTTTATGAACTCTGTTGAAATCTTTGGTGAGCTGTGAGATGAGGTGGGAATATTTAGAATGAGGACTTCCCTTCTGATCCCTCATTGTGATATGGATAATAAACTGAAGTCAGTTCCTCCCTCCTGTCTCTTTTCCTCCTCCTCTCCCTCCCAATAAACACTATTTTGTGTAGGTTTTAAGGTCTTTTCCTTTCTCCTCATTCCCATATTGGCTAGATGACACAGTAGATAGAGAATTAGACCTGAAGTTAGGAGACTTGTATTCAAATATGGTCTCAGATATTTACTAGATGTATGATTTCACCACCCTTTGTCTCAGATTCTTCATCTGTAAAAGGGAGGGAGGGTGGTATATTAACATCTACCTCCCAGGGTGCCACCATGCCTATCTGATGCTCAGGTATTAGTTAGACCAGATGTACGCTAAGTTTCCATACCATTTTGAGATAATATGATTTAATGTCTGGGGTTATTAAAGCCCTAAGTCCAGAAGCTCTTAAGTAGATTTAAGGTGATGTCATTTTACAAATGAGGAAATTGAGGCCAACAGAGGTTAAGAACCTTAGAATGGTCATAGCATTTCCAAGCTGGAAAGGAGCTTAGATGTCATCTAGTTCAACACCTTCCCTGAATCTTATTTCAGTTGAATTAATTAATCCCTGTCATCAAAGGATACTTTTAAAGTCAACAATAGAAGATAAACCTTCTCTGATATTTCTCTCTTCCTAAACATCCTTACATCCTACATGAATATGAATCTGCTTGTATTCATTGCTAGTCCTTTTAAGAAAACTATGGGGGGGGGGGTGCATAATTGGATAGAACACCAGCCCTAAAGTCAGGAGGACTTGAATTCAAATCAGACTTTTAGACACTTAATAATTGTCTAGCTGTGTGACCTTGGGCAAATCACTTAACCCCATTGCCTTAAATAAAAAGAAAAAAGAAAAATAACTATCTGGAGAAGATGGAGTTCTACCAATTTTATTGGTAAATTGGGGCAGTTAGGTGGCACAGTAGGTAGATTGCTGAGACTGGAGTCAGGAAGACCCAAGTTTGAGTTCAGCCATGACACTTCCTAGACTTGTGACTCTGAAGAAGCCTCTTAATTTCTGTAAGCTTAAGTATCCTCAATTATAAAATGGGATAATAGCAGTACCTACCTTGCAGGGTTATTATGAAGCTCAAATGAGATAATATTTATAAATAGTGCTTAGCAAAGGATCTAGTAGGTGTTTTATAGATGTTCATTCCCTTTCCTCTAGAGTCAGAACATTGTATACATTATCAAACTAGGCAGATGTGGGGGCAACTAGATGATGCAATGAATAGAGCACTAACACTAGATTTAGGAGGTCCTGAGTTCAAATTTGACCTCAGACATTTAATAATTGCCTAGGTATATGACCTTGGTCAAGTCACTTAACTCCATTACCCCTCCCCAAATAAAATAAATAATTAAAAAATCTAAGCAGATGTGTTGATGGGATATAATGAGTTGCTTTATTTTCTTTTTCAAAAAATTGCTTTTTACAAGGGGTCATTAGGAAATATAGAATAGAAAATATATTTCAATTTATAAATTTAAACAATTGCATATTAATAAATTATAATGCAATCATAATATAATATTATTACATTATATTTCTAATACATACATTTATATTTTGAAGCTATATTAAAAACAAAATATATCAATAAAATTTTTTAAATGTAGGTTAAAAGAGAAAAATATTCTAGCAAAAATAACATGGAACAGCACAAGAATTTCCTTAATGGCAGATGTGTTTACTAGTCCAATTTTTGAGTCCCTATCCAGATTAGTTTAAACTCTGCCTTCACACAATCTCTCATATGAATTTTCCTTCTTCAAAATCAACTTTCCCCATATTAGTTATCAGACTTTGGCATGAACTCTGGTCCCTCTGGGACTAGAATATAGTTTCCTCTCTCCTTTCCCTCCTTATAATCCAGGTGAGGGAATGTTTTCTTCTTCATAAGAGATATTCCTTAACAAGAAAGACAGAGGGAGCCTCAGAGCTACAGTCTCAAACCACATTAGTTTAGGAGCAGCCTCCACCCTTAGCAACCTAACCACCTAAAACCAGTTTCCCAGTTCCTTCTTACCAATTACAAACAGGCAAAAACTGAGAGCATCCCTCCCAGAGCACCACCATCCCCAATACAAAAACAGGACATGTCTCTCTTGTGCCAGTTCCTAAGCCTTTTAGTGACTTCAAGAACACATGCCAGGACAAACTAGTTGCATGGCAAACACCAACAAAGGAAGAACTTTCATTAGGTTAAGACAAACTTCACCAGAGTTATTTTGGGGTAGGGACTTTGTGTTTTCATAATGGCAAGAAGGAATAATATTCCCTTACAGCTGCATGACACATTGATTTAAAAATACTTTCACTTTCATTATCCCATTTGGTCTTCCCAATAGTCTGAGGTGGGCAATTCAGCTTAGTCCAATAATCACTAAGCACCTGGTTGGTTCTTGTCTTTTATTATTGAAGATCAAAATGATATCATTCTGAAAAAAATGATATCATTCTGGTCTAGACAAGTTACAGAGTGTCTGACTGTGACTAATCAAACCAATATGAGCTCAGAATTCTCTTCCACAAGACTGGCAAAAATAATCCATATGAACACCTGGGGTGGTTTTTCTAAACTTAGGCATCTCATGTTTCCTTTGAGCTACTTCAATTCTGCCTTGTTCTGGAGCACAGCACCCTCTCTGATGAGGGTACACTATCCATGTGCCTAGAATCTCTTTCCTGGAATGCTGTACTCCCTCACTCTGCTTCTTAGCTTCCCTGATTTCCTTTAAGATTCATCTCAAATTCCATCTTTGACAAGAAGCCTTCCTGGGTCCTTCTTAGGCTTCTAGTGCCTTCCTTCTGATATGGCTTCCCATTCCCCCATCTATATCTTCTATGTACATAGTAGTTTGCATGATGATTTTGTCATTAGACTATGAGCTCCTGTGTCTCTAGTACTTAATACAGTGTCTAATGCATAGTAAATGCTTAATAATGCTTGTTGATGTTACAGGAAGGGAGAGTGTGGTGTAGAGAAGAGAGGTCCTAGACTAGATTTTAGGAGACAGGTTCTAGTCCTACTTTTTATTGGAGAGAAGAAAAGAGAGAAATAGATATGAAAGAGATGAAGAGACATTAGTTGTGTTAGGACCAAATACCTTTTCCAAGGTCCACTACCATGCAACCCTTATCTTGGAGCCTACAGTTTAGAATGAATCACGTTAGTCCCATTGATATAGGCTAAACTATCATTTAATCCTCCAGTTCTGATACAAGAGCTCTGGACCAGCTTGAGTCTTGACAATGAATCAATGAAACCTCCCACTCACCATGATGAAGACATATGTGGATAAAGACTCAGATCCCAAGTAGTTACAGATACACTGCTCCTTCTACCAACCTCAATGTCCCCCTCACATTAAATCTGTGGTGTGCCTTCACCACCATTTTTAGACAGGTTTGAACAACACACCAGCCCCATTGGCATTATTTATCTCCATTAAATGCCTTGGAAGTCTTGCCAGTACAATATGCCCCAGATCCATGAAATAGTTTCTCTACATTCCCTAATTCCATTCCAGGGCAATCTTCAAAGAGCTACTGTGAAAGGTACAGATGATCCCTTTATTACCTGAAGCATCTCATTTTCCCTACTAAACCAACAATCTTATGATAGATTAAACAAGTTAATCAACTTCTTTGACCCTCAGTTTCTTTATATTTCAAATGGAAAAATAACCCTTCCTATAGTGATCCACTAGGTTTGGACTGCTGTTTCTCCTAACGTTTGACTCTTGGAATTCCTAGTTTCATCCTGTGTTCAGTTTAAATGTCATCTCCTACATGAAGACTTCCTTGATTTACTCAATTATTATCACCATTTTTTTGCCTTCCCCCAAATGACTTTTCATATATTTTGAATTTACTTGACTATGAACTTGTTGTTCCTCTACCTCCAATAAAGTGGAAGCTCCTTGAGGATAGAGATGGATTCATTTATTCTTTGTATTCTTAGACCCTAATACAGTCCCTGGCACATATAGTAAGTGCTTCATTGATTACAGAATTGAATTGTCAACTTTTCCATAATTATGTGAAAATCCACTAGTATGAGTACTAAAGTACTTTAAAAATAATGTGTTATATACATGTATTATACATACATTATTATTATCATCATCATTATTAGGAAAGACCAGATATGTAGGAACATGGGGAAACTTCCCAATGATCATTGAGGGCCTAGGGAAAAACCTCCTTATTTTCCTTTACCTAGGGATCATGTGGAAAGAAGTGAGAGAGATAGAGAAACTGAGTATATTATATAACAAATATTCCTGTATACTTCCCTTACATTTCAGTGAATGCCCTGGCTAACTTTGATGAGTTTGTTTCACCCTATTGGAGGAGTACAGATGTATGGTGGTGCCAAAAGTGGGAAACTATAAGTTTCTTCTCAGGATGGCTAACATCTCTAAGACACCAAGAGATTTCTTTCAGAGCATAGCTGTTGCTCAATTCTCAAGAGAAAGAATCTCCAGGAGTCTGTCCTGGGTAATTTACCTTAAAAGTAGGACTAGATTCTTTAACTCCATCTCTATGACCTTTGGCCCTAGACATTTAGAGAACCTTACCTGTGGCCACAATCTCCCAGGGATAAGTTAGGAGGAGGCATCCCCCTGAGACTTGTCAAATAATTCATTTCTTTGTTGGGAGTGAAATGAGGGCAGTGCTTTTCTGTCCACAGCTAGAGCTATCCCTCCTTTCCCTTTCCATCCCTGCCCATTCAGGGAGGCCTACAGCTGGTCTAAGGCATTGCCTGCCTGCATCTGTCCTGAGCTGGGAGATGTATTAATCAATTTGATGAGGATGTTAAAGCTTTCTCTTTGCACCTAATTATGAACTGATTTATAGGCCTGGCCTTGGGTTTGTTGAAGCTCTCGGCATGGCAGGGACAGACGTGGCACAAGCCCCAACCCCTCCATCTCTACCGACAGGCTGTCAGTTTCTCCCTCTGTCTCTGTTTCTCTGTCATCTGTCTGTTCATTTTCCCCTCTCCCTCCCCTCTTCCTTATTCTTCTCCCTCCTCTGTTCTATTCCTCTCCTTTTCTTCTGCTCCCTCACTTTTCTGATGCTATCTTTTCTTCCTTTCTTTACTGTCTTCCTCTCTTCTTTTTACTCCTTCAGTTTCTTCTTCTGTCTTCTCTCATCTTCTCTCTTCCTCCCTCTCTTCTCCTGCTCTGTTATCCCTTTTTCTCCCCTTTCCTATGCTTCCTCCCATCCTTTCCCTCCTTTCTCCTTGCCTCCTTTCTCATCCCCTCTCCTTCTATCTGTCTCCTCTCCTCTCCTCTCTTCTTTCCCTTACCCTCTCTTTCCTTCCCATCCCATTTTTTCCTATCACATCTCTTCTTTTCTCTTCTTTCTTCCTTTCTTCTACTTATACACTCCACCATTATTTCTCTGCTCCAGGTTAGTTCAGGATCAGTGTAATGACATATGAACAAAATAATAAAATATTATTCTTTCTCCATTACATCTATTTCTAGCATCATTTTTCCTTATATGTTCTTTGCTCCAGCAAGATACAAGATCCAGGAAGCTCTGTCTATTACCAAAGTCTTAGGACTAGAGGTACTAGAAATTGTTTTGGGGAAAGAGATAAAAAATTGTGACTGTTATTACAGAACCTGGGACACTCCTTCCCCTTTTATTTGTATAACCTTGCAGAAAAGGTAATGCAAGTTCAAGATACTCTATTTTGTCCTCATCCATTTAAAAAAAACAAAGTCCATAAGCTTCCATTAATGTTTTCTTTTACTCATAAGCCAAAGAACACATTTCAGTTCAAGGTGGAGGCTTTTAATAAAATAACAAATTAAGAAAATTCTCAATAAACTTTTCCTTCATAAATCTAAGACATATTATCCCACAGATACAAACACCATCACCAGTAAGAATAGATCTATGTAGGAAACACATCCAAGGAAACTTGGAGAACATATATAGAAAGAAGACTCGTGGCCAGGACACATGTGCCCCAGGCCTGCCAAGAACTTCTGCTGATGTCACTTTGTACTTCTGCTGGACTTTAATTAATCTCATATTACTTATAGTCTCTGTCAGATGGACTCTGATGGTCTTTGGATTGCTATGACCTATAATTCTGCTGAGCACATGATTAGAGATTTCTCTGGTTTCAATTTCTGGCTTCAGATAGAATCAGAGGAAGAGTGAGTTCTATCTACCACCTCCCTTTGAGTCCTATTGAAATTTGCCTCTAATTAGGAGAGTCAAGTTCCCCTTTCTTGTATGCCTTGGTTCCTCAAATCCCCTCCCTCAGTGCTCCAGTGAAATATTTTGCCTATGAATCACATTTCAACACTCCCAAAATGTGGGGAATAAAAAGAGATACATGTGAGAAAAATTGTGTAATAATAATAATAATAATAATAGCTTTTATTTATATATCACTGTGCTAAGTACTTTACAATTATTATTTCAAATGATTTGGATAAAAAGTAGCTTATTTAATCCTACACACATAAGAAAGGCTAACCATAAAGAACTCACTAGTATTTATTAACAGAATAGGATTGGTTAACTTAACAGAACTATCAGTAAAATTTACTGGGAGAATGATAAACTTAATCAGAACATAGAACATAAAATACTTTAGACATTTTATATTTTACCTCAACTCTGCACTGTCCTTTCTAAACCTGAACTTTGTGTTCAGGTTCTTCCACAATCACCCACCACTGCTTCAACCAGTTTTGATGGATACTGCTGACACACCACTCACAAAGCTCCAGATCTTTTCAACCCAAAAGGTTACCTATCACCTGGATTTTTCCATCTTGAGGTTTTTGTTCAATTAAGTTAATAAGCATTTAGTAAGGACCTGCTATGTTCACTGTTCCTGTTCTCAAAGATTTCTCACACTCTATTGGGAAAACAACATGCATAGAACTAAGCCCAGACAGGCTATATAGAAGGTTAAATGGAGGTAATCAAAAGATAGAACAAAGGGGAATAGGGAAAAGCTTTGTGTAGAAGGTGAGATTTCAATTGAGATTTGAAGAAAGTCAGAGAATTCACTAGGCAAGGATGATGAAGGAGAGAGTTCTGAGCATAGGCAACAGTTGGTAAAAATGCCTAAATCTGGAGATGAAGTGTTCTGTGAGAAGAATGGTAAAAGATCAGTTACTGGATTGGAGAAATGTGGTAGACTGAGAAATGGTAGAAGGGATGAGAAACCTAAAAATGTAGAAAAGGTCTGAGTTTTGAAGAGATATGAAAACCAAAATAGATTTTCTATTTTATCCTAGATGCTCTGAGTTGACTCTGGGAAACTCTAGATGTATTTGAATAGGAAGTGACATGATCAAATGTAAACTTCAGGAATATCAGTTTGACAGGTAGACTGAGAACAGACTGGAGTAGGGAGAGACAAGGACATCAACCATTAGGCTAAGGACTGCAACAACTAATAATCGCTGGGCTAGGCACTGTGCTAAGTGTCTTACAATTATTATCTCAGCTGGGCAGCTAGGAGGTGCGGGGGATAGAGCACACCTGCCCAGGTGTCAGGAGGACCAATGTTCAAATCCAACCTCAGACACTTAATACTTAGTTATATGACCTTTGGCAAATCACTTAATCCCACTGCCTTGCAAAAAAAAATCATTATCTTAACTGATCCTCACAACAATCCTGAGTAGGTATTGTTATTATACCCATTTTGCATATTTGGAAACTGAGACAAACCGAGGTTAAATGACTTGCCCAACTAGCAAATGTATAAGGAAGGATTTGACTTCAGGTCTACCTGACACCAGCAGAGAAGTGATAAAAGCCTGCACCAGAGTTCAAGTGACTGTATGAGTTGAGAGACTTAGCCAAAGGATATTATGAAGGCAGAAATTATAGAACTTGGCAACAGATTGGATATGGGGAAGGCAGGGTTTGAAGCCCAAATCATTAGGAGGATGGTGCCTTCCACAGTAACAGGGAAACTAGGAAGCAAGAAGGGTTTGGGGAGGATGAAATAATTAATTCAGTTTTGGACATGTTGAGTTTACAAAGTCTGTGAGAAACTCATCCAACCCTTCTGGAGAGCTATTTGGAACTATGCCCAAAGGGCAGCAGGAATGTGCTCCCATATTACTGCTGGGTCTATATCCTGAAGAGATGATGAGAAAGGGTAAAAACATTACCTGTACAAAAATATTTATAGCGGCCCTGTTTGTGGTGGCAAAGAATTGGAAATCAGGTAGATGTCCTTCAACTGGGGAATGGCTTAGCACACTGTGGTATATGTATGTCATGGAACACTATTGTTCTATTAGAAACCAGGAGGGATGGGATCTCAGGGAAGCCTGGAGGGATTTGCATGAACTGATGCTGCGTGAGATGAGCAGAACCAGAAAAGCGCTGTGCACCCTAACAGCAATATGGGAGTGTTGATCAACCTTGGGGGACTTGCTCATTCCATCAGTGCAACAATAGGGAACAATTTTGTGCTGTCTGCAAAGGAGAGTGCCATCTGTATCCAGATAAGGAGCTGTGGAGTTTGAACAAAGTTCAAGGACTATTCCCTTTAATTTAGAAAAACACAGATATCTTATTGTCTGATCTTGTTACCTCTTAGACTTCTTGTCTCTTCTCTAAGGATATGATTTCTCTCTCATCACACCCGATTTGGATCAAGGTACAACATGGAAACAAAGTAAAGACTGACAGAATGCTTTCCATGGGGGGGGGGGCAAGTAAAATTGGGGGAAAATTGTAAAACTCAAATAATATCTTTAATAAAAATTAATTTAAAAAAGTCTTGTGATGTCTAGTTTGAGATATATAATATGGAGTTAGAGCTATAAGACTGAGGGTCAGGAGGGAGGTTAGAGCGAGATAAATAGACCTGACCATTTAGCAAAGAGATAACAATTATATCATAAGAGTTAATGAGACAAATCAAATGAAATAGTAGGGAGTTAGAAGAATAAAAGACTGTAGACGGAGCACAGGGGATATCTATGGGTAACAAAGAAGTCAGACAGGTAGGGGGAGAATCAGGAGAGAGCAGTGTCAAGAAAACCTAGAGAGAAGAGAATATCAAGGAGTAGAGGGTCAAAGGCTGCTGAGAAATCAAGAAGGGTGAGAATTGAGAAAAGTCCATTAGATTTGGCATTTAAGAGATCATTGGTAACAGTTTTGTTTGAATGATGAGGTTGGAAGCCAGACTTTGAACAGTTATAAAGAAAGTTGACAGGGAAAGAATTTAGCCATCAAAGAGAAAAGAAATAAAGATGACATAAGACAATAACTGGCAGTATTAGATCAAATAAGGACTTTTTAAAGATGAGAGAAGCATGGGTGAATTTTTATGCAGTATGGAAGCAGTCAATAGACAGGGAGAGATTGAAGACTAGTGACAAAGTGGGAGAAATTAAGGGGGCAATCTGTTGAAGATGGGATGGGATAGTATCACTTGTACAAACTAGATGGGGTTCATCTTGACAATGAGAAAACTTACCCTTTCTTGTAAGATAGGAGTGAGATAGTGTCAGAAGGCATTATAGTGAAATTAGATGTGGAGGAGGGGAGAAGGGGCCTTAATTTTTTTTCAGTGAAATATGAGGCAAGGTTCTCAGCTGGAAGGGTTGTCAGAAGGGAAACCAGAAGAGGTTTGAAAATGATAAAAAAAGGTTTGGAAAAGTTTCTGTGGTGTATGGGCTAGTGATAATCAGCCAACTACTCAAGAAAGGAAACAAAAGAAGTTGTACATACCCAGGTTCAGTCTTACTGAGAGAGGAGGACTTTGGTTGCCATGTATTCCCATTCCTCTGGAAATCGAAGTGATTAAATAGAGCCAACTGTCCCCTCCCTATCAAATTCTCTGAATGTAGCTGTTCCAAAAAAGAAAAGAGGGACTAAGTGAATCGAATCCCTTTTGTCTATCCACTGAGTCACCATCACCTCCTCTGACTCAGCAGTCAGTGAAGGGACTCTTTTTCACTAGTAGTGAATCATACATAGCTGGAAGCCAACCTCCAAAACTTTCATTTGGTATGCCCAGATCCTGGAATGGCCACTGCACATGCTCCATTGTTATGGGAGGGTAGATGACTCCTGCACATTTTATTGGGAGAAAACAATGTACATAGAAGGGTAGGAGAGAAAAGGAAATGTACTTCAGGAATATACTTAGACATAGAGGGAGTCTGATATGAGTGATATTATCTACTGGAGTCTCCAGTCTATAGGACCTGGACTAGTTTTTCTCAAAACTCATCCCATATAGATCAGGATAGTTTTTCTTTTAAAGATCCTAGAGATTTTACTGGCTAAGAGGAATAGGATACCTTTGATTCAGCTTTCTGGCTGCCAAAGGCATAAAAAAGGGGCAATTCGATGCACTTATGGTGGCCTTCAGATTTGATGGTCACTACAGTTGTGCCTTTATAAAGAATGAAATGGTGGGATATTGTCACAACTAAATGCATCCTTCTTGAGTATCCTGTCTGTGTTACAGCTAAGTAAACCTTGTTTTTGTTCATTGTTGAGTGACTTATTAGTATCTGATTTCATTCCAGTTTCAAATTGGAAGCCTATTACAGGGTAGGACAGAGCTGAACAAACAGAGCTGGGACAGGAAAATCCAAGGGAGAGAGAGAACATCTAGGAGGAAGGTGGAGTCAGCACTGTCAAATTCTGGAGGGATATCAAAAGGGAGAAGGACTGAATAAAAGTCATCAGATTTGGTAACTAATAGATCATTGGTAAACCTGAAGAGACTAGTTTCAGTTGAGTGATTAAGTCAGAAACCAAATTGTGGAGAGAGACAGACAGACAAATAGACAAAGAGAAAGACAAAAAGATAGAGACACATAAATATATGTGTGTATATAACATACATACATAAAACAATAGTTTGAGTAGATATTAAGATCAAGTTAAGCTTTTTTAAAGTACAGAGGATAATTAGGCATGTTTGGAAAAATCAGAGAAGAAGCTAATGGATAAAAATAGATTAAAAATCAGGGAAATAAAGACATTCAAAGAGCAAGATCAAAGAGATAGGAGAGAATAGTATCAGATCTTTGCAACTCTAGGTCAGTGCTCTATTCACTGTGCCACCTGGCCTTACTTTAAACTTCTACTCAACCATAGTAAATCCTTCCAAGGATTTTGCTTTTCCTCCTTCCTGAAACCTGAAAAAAGAAGGGTCACTTCTTTCATTGAAACTGGAGGGGGTGCGGCTAGGTGGCTCGGTGGATAAAGCACCGGCCCTGGAGTCATGAGTACCTGGGTTCAAATCCAGTCTCAGACACTTAATAATTGCCTAGCTGTGTGGCCTTGGGCAAGCCACTTAACCCTGTTTGCCTTGCAAAAACCAAAAAAAAAAAAGGAAAGGAAGGAAGGAAGGAAGGAAGGAAGGAAGGAAGGAAGGAAGGAAGGAAGGAAGGAAGAAAGAAAGAAAGAAAGAAAGAAAGAAAGAAAGAAAGAAAGAGAAAGAAACTGGAGGGGGGGAGAAGTAACTGATGTTAAGGTTAATTAGAGTATAGAGTTGGGAAGAAGGTTCATTAAAGTTCCACCCAGGTGGTTGGCCTACAGTTTTTCAGTGAAGTATGAAGAGATGACACAGCCATCTTAAGGAGAGAAGAGAAAGTTTAGAACAGAGACACTTTAGAACAGGGAGATGGTTTAATCAGTCCAAGACAGTAAAATGATTGGTGTGCAGCAGAGAGGGTCAGTTGAGATTATATAATAAATTTGTAATAGATTTAATCAGCATTGGTGTGTGACTTCTTTTGTTGGTATTCAGAAGCCAATGTATAGGAGCAGAATACATCAGTGAGGTAATCCAAAATTGGAGTTTGGAAAGGATTGATCAACCGAAGATTCAGACTCTGAGTCTTCCTGTAAGCAATATATGTAAATAGAAGAACCCAATCAATCAGTCAATAAACATTTGAGTGCCTATTGTGTGGCAGATACTGTGGTAAGTGCTGAGATTCAAAGAAAGGCAAAAGACATTCCCCATCTTAAAGGGACTCAAAATCTAATGAGGAAGATGAAAAATATACAATTATGAAAGAACCAGCTATATACAGTATAGATAGTAAATAATTGTCAGAGGGAAGGCATTGGAATTAAGAAGGGTTGTGAAAGACTTCCAATAAAGATAGCATTTTAATTGGGACTTAAAAGAAACCAAAGAAACTAGTAGGGCTCCAGGATAGTGTTCCTAAATTAGTCCCTAAATTGTAGAACATGATGTATTGAATAGGAAGAGCAAGAGAACCAAAACTCATAGGTAGGAATAAGGAAAGACCTCCAAGAGGAAAAAGGAAGGCAAAGATCTTTAGCTCAGAGACCTGTGATCATAAGACTATTAAGAAATATCTAGGGACAGACAAGATAAATGTAATCTTTGGGGAAGAATCAATGAATGAGGATTTATGAATTGACTACTATAGTTCATTGAGGATATAATGGCAAAAATCAAGAGTTTCCTGCCCTCAAGGACTTCCATTATCAACCACTGGTTGCCATAATATCTTACTTCCCACACACCATTTTTGGGGAAACGTGGAGGTCAAGTATGATTGTAAGATGAAGTGAAAATGTTTTTACTAAATATCTTATGTCAACAAACAATTGGGTTGAATGTTTAATATGCAGGATTATTTCCTTGATTCCAACCTAAATCTTGAGTAGTAATCCCTTTGAAAAGGCATGGTTAATATGGTTGTCACTTTGCTGGATTGGTCAGACTAGCACCCCTTGAGTACCAATTTGAAAAAAAAATTAGCATACCATGAGTTTGGATAACCAAACTTGTTAGAATTATATATAAAATAAAAGAGATTAGGCAATAAGTGAGGAATTGAGGTCAAAATACTTACTTCTGAGGAAATATATAAATATATAGATATATAAATATATAAATAAAATAACTAACAACTCCCCTGAGGCCTTTACCAACTCCACTGAAAGGATTACTGGTAATGGGAATAAAACCCAGATTGGCAAAGTTGATTGAATTGGCTAGCTGTTAGATTTTAATATCCAGGATAAATAAACAAGAGTATCCAACTTTCCATCACTGCCAGTGTACTTCTGTGGTCACAGTCAGGGGAAACAATGAAAGGACAATATGTTGTTTAGGTATGAGGGGTAGCAGATTACAGTTGGCAACTGATGATTTAGTGGCTGAGTTCTGAAGATCCTTAGATTCAGTATACCTTTTGTTCAGTTGTTTCAGTCATATCAGATTCTCTGTGATCCCAGATAAGGTTTTCTTGGCAAAGATGCTAGAGTGATTTCCCATTTCCTTCTGCAGCTCACTTGACAGATGAGGAAACTGAGACAAACAACATTAAATGATTTACCCAGGGTCACACAGCTATTAAGTGTCTGAAACTAGATTTGAACTCAGATCTTTGCAACTCTAGGTCAGTGCTCTATTCACTGTGCCACCTGGCCTTACTTTAAACTTCTACTCAACCATAGTAAATCCTTCTAAGGATTTTGCTTTTCCTCCTTTCTCTGATGTTCAATACTCTAACCTTTCTCTTTCTCTATAGTTAACTACCCCCATCATCTTTAGTAAGTGTTTGGAAAGTACTTCACAGAGGAATGGGGAAAACCCAGAGGCCTCAACCACTTGTCCATTGTATACTATATAGTGGATATTTGGAAGTAATCAGTCAAGTAAAATATATGGGTTCACATATATCCTTCAACACTGAAGAGAAGAGAATAGTTAGGACAGATTTTACACACTTTGTCAGATACAGTATGTGTTTCAGTTGGTTTTGTGTTACTTTTTCTTTATTGCAAAAGAAGGGTTGATTTAGAGGATTGGTAATATATCAATACATTTTATATCAAAATTTAAGAATGTAAAGAGAAGGTGTAGCTAAGTGGTACAGTGGATAGGGTGTTGGGTCTGGAATTAGGAGAACCTGAGTTCAAATGTGGCCTCAGACATTTACTAGCTATGAGACTCTTGATAAGTCACTTTTTACCCTGTTTGTCTCAATTTCCTCATCTGTAAAAGGAGTTGGAGAAGAAAATGACAAACCACTCTAATACCTTTGCCATGAAAACCCCAACTGGGTCAAGAAAAGTCAGACATAACTGAAACAAAATGAAACAAAAACAGCATGTGTGAGATCCCAGAAGAATGGGATGAGGGTAGGGATTTGTGGGGATTATAATACATATCTACAACCTCTCTCCAACTTTGTAGTTAGATTTAGGTTCGTGAAGTCTACTACTAGGCCTGACTCTGACTTTGGCCCAAGGTCAGGACTGAGAATGACACCAAACCCTAACCTTGAAGACTTCCCAGATTGGCAGGAATTGTTAGAGCAGAGCTTAGATCATATGACCTATATGACCCAGAGCCATTTACATGAAATGATGAGATACCAAAGAATAATATTAATGCCAGTTCTGTTTATAAAGCATCCTCAACTTATCAAAATATAATTATTTCTTTTATCTCCCCAGACTTTCTCAACATCCTCATGGAGGGGTGGTTAGGTCATGATAGATTTATTCCTATTTTTTAAATGATAAATATGAGGTATGGAGAGGCTAACTATTTGCCCAATGTAGCAGCAAAGTCAAAATTCAAACTTGGGACTCTTGACTCAGTTTAGTAGTCTTACCTCTAAATCACCTTACCTGAGTATTCAATTCACCAGAATTAAAAGTTGTGGGATTTTAGAACTGGAAGAAAACTTGGAAATCATGTTGTTCAATCCCCTCACTTTGTGAATCCAAGAAACTGGAGTGGTGTAATGACTTATTCTAAGCTGCAATTAGTAGTTAGTAGAACTCCACTCTTTCTCCTTTTACATCCCCCAGAGACTATGAACACAAGGAACCAAAAATCAGTGACATGTATGTATTTAGATGTATTTGGATTGTCATCAGGTTCTTACTTAGCTTTTGGGGAGAGTAACCAGAGCCAAAGGCTAAGTACAGGATAGGATAGACTTTAAAAGTGTCCCAGGATTTCATCCAAGTCTCTGAGTACTCAACTCAAAGTAGTTTTAAGTAGCAGATCTCTGGGGCAGAGAGCTGAGTACTAGAATGAGAGTGAGGAATGAAGGGTAAATGCTTAGAATGAAGGGTTAACTTAACAGCAACATGGGGGTGATGTTCAACCCTGAAGGACTCGCTCATTCCATCAGTGCAACAATCGGGAACAATTTTGGGCTGTCTGCAAAGGAGAGTGCCATCTGTATCCTGTGGAGTTTGAACAAAGTTCAAAGACTATTCCCTTTAATTTAGGAAAAAAACCAGATATCTTATCATCTGATCTTGTTACCTTTTAGACTTCTTGTCTCTTCCTTAAGGATATGATTTCTCTCTCATCACACTCAATTTGGATCAATGTACAACATGGAAACAAAGTAAAGACTGACAGATTGGGCAGCTAGGTGGCCCAGTGGATAGAGCACCAGCCCTGGAATCAGGAGTACCTGGGTTCAAATCCGGTCTCAGACACTTAATAATTACCTAGCTGTGTGGCCTTGGGTAAGCCACTTAACCCCACTGCCTAACAAAAACCTAAAAAAAAAACAAAAAAAAACTGCCAGATTGCTTTTCCATGGGGGGTGGTGTGGGGAAGGGAAGTAAGATTGGGGGGAAAATTGCAAAACTCAAATAATATCTTTAATAAAAAAAAATAAATAAAAAGAATGAAGGGTTAAGTGCCAAGAAAATGGAGGGACTGAAGGCCAAGACTTTGGGGTTAATAGGGATTTAGCTTATCAGAGCTCAGGAATAACTAACTATAGACTTTAACGTTTACTTTTCCTGCCAATTATAAACTACAGATCTTGCTGAATCCATGGTGGGAATGAGGCACTCTCTCTCCCACCAAGAAGTCCTTAACTCAGAGGTATTTACATGTACCATTCAGGCCTAGGGAAACCTGGTCTCCAAAGAGAGTGGTCACTCTTTCTCACTATCCCTTACTCTTTCCAGAGTTCCAAGAAAAATCACCTAATAGCTCATGTATAGGGTCCTCCCAAAACAGATTTAACAGGTTCTCAATATACAGTGTAGCTTAAGAATAGTGATTTATATCTTCACAAGCAAAAAAAAGTTTAAAACACAAAAGACTCATAAGTGCACTGTAATTAAGAAAAGCCTAAAAGCATGAGATCTCTTTTGACTCCTGTTACACTCTCCCAAAACATGAGACTTTCCCAAAATATATGAAAACAGGACATTCAGTGGGACTGCTTAGTACACAAATATCTTCTCCTCTTTAGCTCTGTACTGTCCAGAGTGGGGTTAGATTAGATTACCTTCTTTTCATCATTCTCTTTTTTTGAGTAGGATGGGGGCCATCTTCACTTGTACCTGATCCATATTTGACCACTGGACCCTGATCACTCTGAAGAAAGTGAGGCTGGTAACTTTGTGGTACCCTCCTTCATTTGAATCTAATTCACTTGTAGATCATGGCAACAGCTTCCTGATGTCTTGGTGCTCTTCAAGAATGGAGGACATATAAAAAATTTGTTTGTACAAAATAAGAATAAACAAACAAATAAACAAACAAACTAATTAATTAATTAATTAATTTAAGAGAAGAATTAAAATTTAAAAAAAAGAACGGAGGACAAAGGTGGTGCAGTGGATAGATTGCCTACCTTGGAGTCAGGAGTACCTGGGTTCAAATCCGGTCTCAGACACTTAATAATTACCTAGCTATGTGGCCTTGGGTAAGCCACTTAACCCCATTTGCCTTGCAAAAGCCTAAAAACAAAAGAATGGAGGACAAACAGCAATAATCTTTAGAAGGATATAATTGCAGAAATAAAAATTCTGGTCAGTTCAGACTGAAGAATTCATAAAGTCCCAACTTTTTGAATCATTGAGGTAGCCTCCAAGACTGAAAAATGTTCATCTCAGGATCACCATTTGGTCACTTATGCTTTGAGAAAGAATTAGAAGCCGCCTAGATAGTCTAAGGCCTAATGTCCACATTTGGATTCATCTAGGTATTATGTATACTCATTGCCATATCCAAGTGGTCATAAATCCTGGAGGAGAGGGGGGGGGAGGAAGGAGTATGAGGAAAGAGAGAGGGAGAAAAGGAGGAGAAAGAGGAAGAGGAAGAGGGGAGGGGGGGAGGAGGAGAAGGGACAAGGAGAGGGAAGGGGAGGGGGAGAGAGAGAGAGAGAGAGAGAGAGAGAGAGAGAGAGAGAGATCTACATATTCCAAGGTAGGAAGATAGGAAATAGAAGTTGCCTTTCTCTGTGAGGAGCTCTTCCTGGCTCAGTGGCTAGTTTTCTTTGATAAAGACCAGACAAAATACATTTATTAAGTACTTATTACATATAAGGCATTTTATAAGGGAAAAAATATAAAGAAAGGCAAAATCATGGTCTTTATCTTCAAGGTGAGATGGTTTGACAATGATACATGCAGAAAAAAATAGAAGATAGGTGGCATAGTAGACAGAGCACTGAGACTGGAGTCAGGAAAATTCCTTTTCCTGAATTCAAATCCATCCTCTGACATTCACTAGCTATGTGACCCTGGGCAAGTCTCCTAACCCTGTTTGCCTCAGTTTCCTCATTTGTAAAATGAATTGGAGAAGGAAATGGCAAACCTCTTCACTATCTCTATCAAGAAAATCCCAAATGAGGCTACAGTCTGACATTACTGAAGGTGACTGAACAATGACAACAATGTCAAAGGGGAAGGCACAAGCAATGGAGAGGCCTGGAAAAGACTTTTTCAGCAGAATTGGAGCTAAACCTTGAAGAAGAACAGAGAATGCAGGAGGCAGGAGTGAGAAAGAAAAGCATTTCAAGTACTAGGTAATAGCTGATGAAAAAGCAGACAGGAGATGGAGTCTCATGTGTGAGGAATAGCAAGTAGATCTATAGAGCTGGGTTTAGATTGTAAAAGGGAACAATGAGAACTAAAGGAAGGGTGCAGGTTATAAAAAGTTTTAAATGCCAAACAGCAGTTTTCACTTGCCTTGGTAGAAACAGGGAGGCAATGAGTTTGAATAATTAAGGGGATTAGGGGGTACAAGTTTATGTTCCTGCTTTAGGAAAATCATTTTAACAACTGAGGGAAAGATGGATTGGAGTGAGGATTAGTAGGATTTCTAACCAAAAGACAATTGCAGTGATCTAGGCTTGAAGAAATGAGGACTTGGCTGTGTGAGTACAGAGAAGGGCACATGCCCAAGAGATGTTGTGAAGGTGAAAACAATTAAATTTGAGGACATATTGACAAGAGCCAAGAGTTGAGGTTGACAGTAAGGTTGTAAACTCAGAGCAGAATTCTCCTCAAAAGTAATTGGAAAATTGGCAGGAGTAGGGGGTTTGAAGAAAAAGAACGAGTTTCTAAGTGCAGTTATACAGACCAAGGGGCAACAGAAGGATTGTTTTGTCAACCCAAGTCCTCCAGCACTGAACTATTATATATTGCCCACTAGAAATAAATCCTGAAAGGTCAGTTCCATGTATGCTCCATGAGATGATCCCCCCACTACACAAGCTCAGCAGAGTGGAAAGAAAGCCAAACCTTTGAGTAGGAGGCCTGGATTCAAATACCCACTTGAGTTAATACTTCAGAGCTCTGACCTGGAATGAGTCACCTCATCTTGAGTCTCAGCTTCTTCATCTCTAAATTGGGGGGTGATTCCACTGCCTAGCTCCAAAGAGCCATCTGGAAAGCTAGAGAAATATGAGCAAGTTTTTTGAACATCGTCCAGGACTTGGACATACTACAGGGAAAAGACAAAGTGGTGAAAGACCATGGAGTAGGTCAGTTAAAGAAGACTTCAGAGGGAGAGGAGAGAGAGCTGGCAATGGTCCTCCCCAGCATATACGCAAAGCTGCTTCTGCCTGGTGGCTGCCCGATGTTCGCTTCACACATACCACAGCTGCATATTAATGTTCCTGGAGTTGAATACTAGTCCAGAAAAGCAGATGCTTGTGGATGCCGAGTCTGGCTGAGCAGAGGAGATGAAAAGCTGTCTTTGCCGGGTTGTGAATTCCATCAGACCCCGAGCAGCTGTTCCTTAAAACCCCTGAAAACAAAAATCCTCATGAATAAATATTAGGGGAGAAATGAGGTTTCCCAAGAACAAAAGCTGAGCAGAGGAAGCTATTGGAGAGATGTTGGAATCTTTCATCTCCACAAAATATGCCATTTATTTGCTGCCTCAGAAACTCCCTTTCCCCAGATCTCCCTTCTTCCCTCACCACTATTCTGGAGATGAATCATGTTTCTCTCTCAATCTCATCTACCTTAACACCTAGGGCAATATTTGTTCAGATTTTCCTTTGGTGGAAGGAGAGACCACAATCATCTGCCCCCCATCTCCTTAAACTATGGCTCAGACCTTCTATCTCCATGATCTTATTGACTGAACCAGAGTTTACTTCCCCAACATAATATGGAAAGCCCCTGCTGAGCCCTTGGACCTCAGGAGGTTGCATGGGAGTGAAAGTCTTGATGGTGACTGGAGTGATCTAAGCTCTAGGCCCAAAGTTAGACTTAGAAAAAGTCTCTCTAAGGACTTCACTTATATCTGGGAGTGATTCTTGCCCTTCTCCCCCACAAGGGACATTACATCCTTTGATGATCTATCTGAAATGCCACAATTTCAGCATCATTTCTCTAGATTTAGATTTTGTTATGGTTAAAATGCAAATGTAGAATTGGGCAGAGCCAAGATGGCAACAAGAGAGGAATGCCTCTTAGGTGCTCTCTCATAAAACTTATAAAGTAAGGACTCTAACTAAATTTTCGAGACACAGAACCCACAGAGGGACCCAGTGAGGCAGTTCTCCTACTCAAGGTAACCTGGAAAAGAGTAGAAAGGCTCTGCTCCCCAGGGTTGGAGGGGTGGCCCGCCAGAGGGATAACCCACCACAGCGAAAGAACTTCATCCTCCTGGAGGCAGCCCCAGGGTGCTGGGAGCAGTGGCTCACAGCAGCGGGGGAGTTTCCTGAGCTACACCCCGGGGAGCACCGAGTACAACCTGGGGGAACAGCAGGGGGACCTCTGCCAGAGAGAGCACGTGAAGCCCAGCCCTCATGGCAGCCCAGATCCAGGAAACAGAAGCAGGCAGAGCTGGTAAGCAGGAGCCTCCAGGGCATGAACCCATTGAACCTAGGGAGGGGAATGAAGAGAAAGACTGCTGAGCTCTGTCCTCTGTCCCTGGAACAGGACGCCGGGGTTCTGACCACATTCAGATCCTGATCACAGTCTAGCCCCCCCCCCCCCACATAGAAGAGCAGGGCCCCCTCCACCTCAGCCCCTGGCAGAGGGGGGCACTTATGGTCATTCACAGACCAGGAGGGGGGACAGAGCCTCACACACTGAGATTCTTGTGGGAGTATCCCAAAAGTTCAGGAAGCACTCCCAAAACAGGCTTAGGCTGGGAAAATGAGCAAGCAGAGAAACAAGAGGAACACCATTGAGAAATATTTTGCCTGTGAAACCAAGAAGGATCAAAACACTCTGTCTGAAGATGAGGAAGCACAAGCTCCTGCATCTAAAGACTCCAAGAAAAACAGAAATTGGGCTCAGGCTATGACAGAACTCAAAAAAGACTTTGAAAATCAAATGAGGGAGATAGAAAAAAAACTGGGAAACAAAATGAAAGAGATACAGGAAAAACATGAAAATGAAGTCAGCAGCTTAGTCAAGGAAATCCAAAAAAATGCTGAAGAAAATAGCATGCTAAAAACCAGCTTAGGTCAAATGAATAAAACAGTTCAAAAAATTATTGAGGAGAAGAATGCTTTAAAAAGCAGAATTGGCCAGATGGAAAAATATAAGAAAGCTCTCTGAGGAAAACAAATCCTTCAGACAAAGAATAGAACTCAGGGAGATTGATGAATTTACCAGAAATCAGGACTCAATATTTCAAAACCAAAAGAATGAAAAATTAGAAGAAAGTATGAAACATCTCATTGAAAAAAAACAACTGCTATGGAAAACAGATTTAGAAAAGATAATCTAAAAATTATTGGAATACCTGAAAGTCATGATCAGGAAAAGAGCCTTGACTTCATTTTCAAAGAATTACTACAGGAAAATTGCCCTGATATCCTAGAAGCAGAGGGCAAAATACAAATGGAGAGAATCCACCCATCTCCCTGAAAAAGAGATCCCAAAAAACCAACTCCCAGGAATATTATAGCCAAGTTCCAGAACTGCCAAGTCAAAGAGAAAATATTATAAGCAGCCAGAAGGACACAATTCAAATACTGTGGAGCTGCAATCAGGATCTCACAGGACTTAGCAGCAACTACATTAAAAGCTCATAGGGCTTGGAATATAATATACCAGAAGGCAAAAGAGCTTAGAATGCAACCAAGAATCAACTACCCAGCAAAACTGAATGCCCTCTTCCAGGGAAAAAGATGGACTTTCAATGAACCAGGGGAATTTCAAATGTTCCTGTTTGAATGGCCAGCACTGAACAGAAGGTTTGATCTTCAAATACAGGACTCAGGTGAAGCATAGAGAGTGGAGGAGAAGGGGAAATTATGAGGGATTTAATGATGATGAACTGCATGTATTCCTGTATAGAAAAATGACACTGATAATACTCATATGAACCTTCTCAATTAACAGAGCAGGTAGAATGAGCTTTTATAGATGAAGCACAGGAGAAAACTGAATTTGAAGATATATTGTGGTGTAAAAATGGAATCAATAGATAAAAGGGCAATGTAATGGGAGAAAGAAAAAGGAGAGGATGAATAGGCTAAGATATTTCATATAATAAGATTTTTCTTTATTACAATGAGCTATTGCAATGATATGGGAGGGGGGAAGGCAAGCAGGAATGAGGAAATCTTCACTTTCATCAGAGGTGACTAGGAAAGGAAACAACATATATACTCAATGGGGTATAGACATGTGGAGTAAGAAGGAGAGAAGGGGGACAAGGGGAAGGGGTGGGGATGTGAATGATGGAGGAGAGGATGGACCCTGGTGGGGAGAGTGGTCAGATATAACACATTTTCTTTTTTACTTCTTGCAAGGGGCTGGGATTGGATGGCCTGTCCAGGACCATAGGGCCAGGTAGATGCTGGGCCTAAGGGGTGGTATGGGGGCTCAGAGCCTCTTGGTCCCAGGACCAGGGATCTGTCTGCTGCACCACTCAGCTACCCTACAGCAGAGTCAGAGTGAAAGAAGAGAGAAAATATAGTACATGGTAGTGGAGAAATACCAAAGGAGGGAGTTGCGATCAGCAATGGCAACGGTGGAAAAATGTGGAAGTAACTTTTGTGATGGACTTATCATAAAGAATGTGATCCACCCACAACAGAGTTGGTGGTATTGGAACACAGACTGGAGCACATTTTTTATTATTATTATTTGGGGGGGGGGTTGCAGGGCAAATGGGGCTGGGTGGCCTGCCTGGGGCCACATAGCAGGGTGACCATTGGGTGTCGTGAGGCCAGATTTGGACCCGGGTGCTCTGGGCTCAAGGGCCAGTGCTCTGTCTGCCACCCAACCACCCCCACTATTATTACTATTTTATTTTATTTTGGGTCTTTTTTTTCTTTTTTGGTTTTTACAGGGCAGTGAGGTTGGGGTGGCTTGCATGTTACACAGCTGGGTGATTGTTGGGTGTATGGGGCCAGATATGGGCTCGGGTACTCCTGGCTCCAGTGCTGGTGCTCTGTCCACTGCACCACCCGGCCATACCTACAATTATTACTATTTTTTATTTTAATTTTAATTTTTTTCTCTCCCCTTTACTTTATTGCTCAAGCAAGTCTATATTTTTTGGGGAGGGGGGTATTTTGTTCACTCTTAAACAAGAATATTTTATTAATGTATAAAAAAACATTATTTGTACAAAATGAGAATAAATAAATATTAAATTCAAATCTGACCTCATGCACTTAATAATTATGTAGCCGTGTGGCCTTGGGCAAGCCACTTAACCCCACTGCCTCAAAAAATTAAAAAAAATTAAAAAATAAAATGCAAATGTCCATGGGAGGAAACACATAGTAAATATTATCAGTCATTTACACTTTCATGAATGTTTGTTTTCCAAGGAAACCATGTAGAGCTAGTTTAAATGGAAAGGGACAGAGGAAAGAAAAACTGAGAAAAGACTGTGAGATCCATCAGCACTTGCCTCATTAATAGGCAAAAAGGGGAGAAAGGGTATTAGAATGGAAAACACAGGGGACAAACTTCATATTATTCTTTACCAAAGGCTAGCCCTGTCCAGAGCTTCAATTTCACAATATCATTGGTCTAGCAGGTATGTGTAGGATGCAAAGTGACTACTCCCCTTGACTATCAGAAGCTGGAAAAGAAAACCAATTCAAAGAAAAAAAAGAATAAGAAAGGAGCTTGAGAACCTCACTTTTCTTGCGAGTTAACAAGACAGATTCTCCATCAGAACCAGTTAAGCTTTACTAATAGTTGTTGTTAGTCGACTCTTTATGACCCCTTTTGGGGTTTTCTTAGCAAAGATACTGTAGTGTTTTCCACTTTCCTTCTCTCTGACTATTTTATAGATGAGGAAACTGAGGAAAACAAGGTTAAGGGACTTGTCCAAGATCACACAGCTAGTAAGTGTCTAAGGTCACATTTGAACTCAGGTCTTCCTAACTCTATAGCTCTCCACTATCCACTATATCCCCTAGCTTCCCTATTACTGATAATAGAACTTATCAAAAACCAGAGCATGAAATTTACTCAAAAGCAGGTATTCAGAGATGGTAATGATCACTATTGACTAAAATCATTTTTGGATGCAAAGGATACCCATTATACAGCATTGGATATAGAACAGAGCTGTAGCGGAGTCATAACTTGGGACCATAGCCTCTTTGTCCAGAGCCCTGAATTTAAAGGGCAACTAGGTGGTAGATAGAGTATTGAACCCTAGAGTCAGGAAGTCTCATCTTCGAGTTCAAATACTTTTCCACCTTACCATATTCCCCATGCTCTGATGGTGAACTTTTATCTCAGACTATTTTTTGGTACTTACCCTGACAAAAAATTCCAGTTATGACTTTTGCATAAATTATATATGACCTTGCTCTCCATTTTATGTGCATAAACAGTTAGGAGCTTAAGGATTCCTAACAGAAGGATTCAAGACCAGTGTTAGGATTCATGCCCTAGACCCCCAACCAGATCAGGGGAGAACTTCTATCATTAAGTGAGAGTAAAATGATGCTGTGGAAAACATTTTAATTTATTTTTTTATCCAGAGGACATTAGTTCAAATTCCAGGTCAGTTACTATCTCTATAATTTGTTGCACATTGCTTAACCTCTTTGGAATAGATAATCTTTAAATTCTTCCAGCTTTGTATCTGTTATTTTGTGATTCTCTGAGGTTTTCCTTTTGCCCTTATCCAGGATAACAAGAAAATTTTTGACAAGGGGTATGAAATCACAGGATCAGATGAGTTAGATTGCATCCCCCTTTTACCACTGGGTTTGATTACACAGGCCTATCATGATTTGAGAGGTTCTTTTTACCCAGTAGGCCCTTTGTGCCCATCTTCTCTTAGTCATTAAGTAAAGTGCAAAACAGAGAGCTCAGTCCACTTGCCCAACATTGCAAAGCTGAGTCAGACTCTGTTTGGCCAAACACAGACCTATTCTGATTTCACCCTATGTGGCTGCCTCTTAGCCTCAATGATGATAAGATCTCATTCATATTAATTTCTTACCTATAACTCAGGCAGAATTAAATGTAGTTGTGGTCAAATGGTTGCTCTTTGAGACCAGTTTCAGTCTCATTTTTCTGAAGTTGATTCCTGTGCATATAGGTGCCTATAAACTGACAAGGGCTTTCAGGTTGATCTAGACAGGGTGGAAGGCAACTGTCTCCTAGCTATGTAATGTATACATTTGTCTCTTCTTTAAGACTAAACTCCTAGAAAATAGGAATAACGTTTCTCTCATGAGATTAGATTTTAAAAAACTGTCTATCTTATCATACTAGGAACCCTGAATTCAAGAGATGTCTCCTTACAACAAACACCAAACGGGTGAGTCCTCAAGTGTCATAGCTTGGTGTTTAGCATATAGTGAATGAACAGGTAAGGACTCAGAAGGGGGTGACCATTGCCTAACCTGGACCTTTCCCTGAGGTCAGTATCCCCCATCAAAATAGGAGTTCTGGGAGGGCACACATTCTCCTTCAAACAGAAGAACAACAACATTTCACACCATTTCTTGCTCATACTTCTGATGCTCATTAAATCTTCATTTGTGATGCTGATTATTTTAATTGAATTAGTTTAACCACTTACAATTCTGATTTGGAGCATGAAATAACTAGGAGTAGCTTGTTGTTCAGTTGTTCAGTCATGTTGGATTCTTGTGACCAATACTATTCATGGAGTTTTCTTGGTAAAGATACTGAATTGGTTTGTCATTTCTTCTCCAGTAGATCTGAGGCAAACAGAAAGTAAGAGACAGTGTCTGAGGCCTCATTTGAACTCATATCTTATTGACTCTGGGTCCTGCACTCTATTTTCTGAGCCACCTAGTTTCCCTTTGACTAACTCCATATCTCTAAATAGGATTCCTGAAGTCCATAAAGGTCAAGTGGTTTGTCCTACATTGCACAGCATGTTTAGAGCAGGGTCAGGATTTGAACCTAGGCCCCCAAGTGAAATAGGATGCCAGGAGAAGAGGTGGAGAAGCTGTAGCTTTCTGCCTCTTCCCAGATGGCAGGCTCTTTCCTCTTCCCTGCTCATTATCCGATGACCTCTTTGATTCTGGGACCACAGAATAGTCAAGAGTAAATAAGATAGTAGAGAAGGCTAGGTCTGGCTTTTCCTTCCTCCCAAAGGGTCTGATTCCCAGTACCAGACCAAAAAGGGTATTTCAACCAAGCAAACTATTTCCCAAGATACTCCAGAGGAGCCTGTTCAAAAGGCAACAGCCCAGTTTGTGTCTCTTTGCAGGGAGATAAGTTATCAATGTCTGCATAGGATCAACTGAGGGTAAGGAGGGACTGCAGTCTGACAGCCAAAAACAAACTGTGAAAGAAACTGCTGACTGGGCTACCAAGAAGAAGGGAAGGGGGAAATGAACAGAGAGAAGGAGATGATAGTGGGTGAGGGGGGTAGTGAGTGGGAAGGAGGGTGGGTGGAGATTGAGAGAGGCAGAAAGAGATGGGACAGCTCTACAGAGGCCTGGTAGCAAAATCTTTTGCTATGGAGTAAGAAGACACCGAGTTCAAATTCCTAACCTCCACATTGCTATTTATGTGACCCTTGAGTCTAAGTTCTTGACTCTGGAAATGAAGAAGGTGAGCTGATGTCTTGAGGTACCATCCAATTCTGAATCCAATGTCTCAGAAAAAACCCAAAATGAATAAAAGTCTTTTTCCCCCCTCTTAGAGCTGAGATGCAGAGAGGAAACAAGCCTTGGCCAAGGTCACTAAGGCAATAGAAGGCAGTTTGCTCATTTTTAAAATGAGGGGTCTCTTCTAGCTCTATATCTGTGATCTGATGAGTCCAGGTCCTCTAATCTCTATGCCAGAGCCATCATTTGGATTAGCTGGTTTTAGTGGACAAGCTCACTAACTGATCATCTGAGAGCAGGAATGCCAGCACCTGAAGGGAAAACAAGGATACATGGGGCTTATTTGTGGCCCAGTAGACCAAAGACAGATGGGACACTAAATTGAACCTTGCAGCGTGAATTGCTCGGTGACCTTGGGGAAGTCCCTCTATCCCTGCAGGCTTCAGTTTGTCCTACTATAATCAGGATTATATTAACCAGCTTCATGGGAATGCTGTATGGACAAACTCACTAAAGGTTCTAAAGAGCTGTTGTTTCACCTGTAAGTACTTACAGAGAGATTTCCTTAGCAGGAGTTTTTATAGTCTCATTAATTTGAATGGGTGTTCTGGGAGGTAGGCAGGGAACAGATATTTTTATCCTCATTTTAATGATGGGGACTGAACCATGGAATGGTAAGTTCCTTGCTCATGTAACAAATCAATGGTAGAGGCTCAAAGAAACATAAGAATTAAAAATGTCCCCCTTTTTGCTTTTAACAAATAGATTTCACAAAGAAGTTTGGCCCTTTCCTTGGCCTGTTTCCTTCCATGTTGTTTTCCCTTCTCATTCCCATCCCCATGTCAGGCCACAGAATCATAGACCTGAATATGAAGGAACCTTAGAAACCATATTTTCTAACATTTTACAGGGGAGAAAACTGAGGTCCCAAGGGGTTAGATGGCATATACAAGGTCACACACATAGATAGTAAATAGCAGAGATAGGATCTGAGGCCTCATGATATATTGGATAAGGAAGAATAGGTGCCACAGTGAATAGAGTACTGGTTCTGGAGTCAGGAAGACCCAAATTCAAATCTGACCTCAGAAACTTACTGGATGAATTACCCTTGGCAAGTCACTTAATCCTGTTTGCCCCAGTTTCCTCATCTATAAAACTAGGGTTACAAAGAATTGGATCCAAAACTGAAATGACTGAACAATATTAACAACAAAGTATCATACTTTGTGGGATGGATATGAAACCATTGAATGTGAGTTCAAATCTCAACTCTGCTACCTAATGTCTATGTGACCTTGGTGAAGACAATTAACTTTTCTGGGCCTCAGTTTCCTCATCTGTAAAATGATCAGGTTGGAAAATATGACCTCTGAGATTTCCTTTTATTTTATATCTATAATCCTATGATCCCAGATACTCCAAATTTCTCAATACTTTCTCTACTGTACCACATGCATCTCCCTTTCCTCATCGAAATTCCTTTGCAAAGTTTTCAAGGCAAGTTATTTCTCCTTTGAGTCTCAGCTCCCTCCTCTGTAAAATAAGAGAATGATTGGAGTAATTGATTTCTGAGGTCCCTTCTAGCTCTAAATTTATGCCCCTATAATGGTCTAGGGTGTCTGCTCTAATGATAATTTTATTTGGGGACAGCTACTCTACATGTTAGGAACTGGTCTTTATGAATTATTTTGGCTGACAGCAATTCATGAATTTATGAATTATTGTAGCTGAGAACCTGGTGGTCCATTTAGAAGCCAGTTCCTCCATACTTGACTAAACTGGCCTTTGGAAAACAGACACAGTACATCCAATCTAGGGCTGTATATAATATCTTTCCAGCTTGCTAGGACATGTCAGAGCTTGTGGTTCACTAGGCATAGCCTTCAAGAACCCACCCTTGTGATGAATCATAAAAGTCAAGACTTTAATAGATGTTATTCAATTATTGAATCTCAGTTAATGAAACTCAGATCTTCTATATGTCAAAAAAGAAATAGCAAAATTTGACTATGATATCTATGTCTAGTATATCACAGGAGGGCATTAGACATGGATGATAGAGAGCTATGTAGGAGTCAGGAAGACGTGGATTGAAGTTCCATATCTGATACTGGTGATGTGATTTAGGACAAGTCACTTCATGTTCAGTGTTCCACAATTCTCTTAGTATAAATTTTTGAGAACTTGCAGAACTTAATTGGTAAACAGAGTTTCTTCACTAAGAGTTCTCTTTGTTGGAGACTTAGATTCTGACCAACCTCCTCAGTCCAAGAAGTCTATGGTATAATCACAGAAGGTAAGAGCAAATAACAAGATCTTAAAATAAACATCAAAATTCATATATGCCTTGTCATATTTTACAAAATATGTAGGCATTTTCTTGACTGAATTGGGAGAATCTGACCATCAGCCATGGAAGGGCTAGCCATGCCCCTTAATGACCCTTAAAAAGCTGAGCAACTCAGCTCTGGAAGTCTAGTCCATGTAAGAATTAGAAGATAAGCAAGAATCTTGTTGCTGAGAGGAAATTACTCCTCAAAACATCTTTTTCAGGGATTTGGAAGGGGAGGTGGAGAAAAGGAAGAGAAAGGTATTTTTTTCTTTCCCTTTTCCAGTCTGCCATAATGATTTGAAAAAGAGGAGACAGATAGATTCTCTCTCTGTCTCTATGTGTGTGTATGTGTGTGTCTCTCTTTATCTCTCTCTGTCTCTGTCTCTGTCTTTCTCTCTCTCTCTCTCTCTCTCTCTCTCTCTCTCTCTCTCTCTCTCTTGACAATTATGGACACAGAGAAGAAGTCACTCAAGGCAGGAAATAACATCATGGTGCAAGGTCTCTGATAGCAAAGAAGATAGATGACTGGTCAAATTAAGACATGAACCCTGGAAGTCCACTTGAGCAACCCACCTGAAAGAAATGTGCTGAGGGTGTAGAGGAGGGGTTGAGAGTGAGGATGCCATGAGGAGGAAGGAAATCAAGGCCCTCCAAACCTCAGACATGAGTCTCCCTAACCACATATGTTCTCTACATGAATGTCTCAGACATGCACTCTGACTTCTTACCCACTCTTCTCAGAACTGCTGTCTGAAGCAGTAGGAAAGAGCATTCTGGATTTATTGGAGAAGGTTGTATTGCTGCTTTTCTTACTATATGCTTTTCTTTGAGCTTATAGTTTTCCAACTGACAATTAAAAGTAAGCTCCCTGGTGGGTGCTTAAAAGCCATAGTTTTAGCTGCAAATCCACAGGGTACCCTAGAGCTTTGTAAGACTAGTCACACAGACCCCAGGACTCCACCTGCAAATCCATGAGTGCTAAGTCCTGATGAAGAATAACTCCCAGGGTTGGTAATGGATAGAGCACTGGCCCTGGAGTCAGGAGTACCTGAGTTCAAATCCAGACTCAGACACTTAATAATTACCTAGCTGTGTGGCCTTGGGCAAGCCACTTAACCCCATTGTCTTGCAAAAAAAACAAAAAAGAGTAACTCCCAGATGGAGCATTATACCTCTCATACCACTCAAATCTGAGATATGGGGGGAAATGTACAAAATGGATAACATACATTAAGTATGAACAATCATGTATGTTCATATGTATAGAGTATCCCAAAAGTCTTTGTGTGGTTTAAGTTACTAAAGCTTTAAACCAGACTAAGACTTTTGGGGTACTCTGTGTGTATGTGTATGTGTGTGTGTGTGTGTACCTACAGTTGTAGGGGTCAAGTGTATTAGGTGTACCTGCATTAGGATTTATGATGTACATGGGTATATGCATTAATATTTATGATGGTCCAAAGGACTAAGACTAGAGGTCTGTGAGGTGTTCCCCATTCTTGGAGCTCTTGTCCCTACATGCCTTTTGGTAGTAGTTGTTAGCAGTTGTTGCTGATATTGGTGAGGAAGATAAGTTCCCTCTTCACTATGATTTATCCCTTCAATGATGGTTGCAGGGGCTGGGTTAGAAGTGGATCAAGTGATTTGGAGAACAATGCTATTCCCAAGAAATATATTGAAGACCACCCAACTAACTCTAAGAGTCTCGAGATTGGCCATGTTTCTAGCCTAATGTCCTCAGTCATCATTCTGAAAGCAACCCTTGGGTGGGAGGGTGGAATATAACCTAGTGACCATTCCTGTTGGTGCTATAACCACAATTATTGAAAACTTGGAAAAGAAAGTTCTTGTCACTAAAGTCCTTGGCATTGTGACATAGTTCAGCATCAGAAATTGATTAGATTAGTGGAAATGCCAAGAAAATAATGGCATTGTCATCTTATTTGCTACAGTAATGAGACCTTTCTATATGACTTGCAACTGAAATATGTGTTGTCTCTGCCATCTAAATGTGAGCTCCTTGAGAACAGGGATTGTCTTACTTTTCTTTTTGTATCCCTAAATCAATACAATGCATCATGTATGATCAGTGCTTCATTCATTCTTTAATAAATGCTAGTTGACTGACTGGCTTATTTCTTTGTGAAATTTCCTCTACATTTCAAAACTGTTTCTAAGAACAAGAACTGTCTCTAGAATGACTATTATTCAGTGAACTAGTTTCTTCACTGTTGATAGGATCCATCATCACATTTTGAAACATCCTCCCCATTTCAGCCAAAGTAATATTCCCCAACTAATCGTGATTATCACTTCCTTGCTCAATAAACTTCAATGACTCCCTGTAACCTTTAGAACCAAATACATTTTCCTCTATTTGGCATTTAAAGCTTTTTACATCCTGTCTCCAACCTCCCTCTCCAGGTTAATTATATTTTACTTCCCTTCATGCACTCTTTACATGGGATCCAGTCAAACTGACCTTCATACTGTTCCTTACACATAATAACTTCTATATCTGTGCCTGTCTATAGGCTATCCTCCATGTTTGAAATGTACTTCTTGCTAACCCCCTCCTCTTAGAATCCTTAGTTCCTCTCTGCCCAAAGAGCTATAAAACTGTGCATTCCCTTGAACCAGCAATCCCATTATTAGGTCTATGTCCCATGAAGATTTGTTAAAAGGGGGAAGGACCTATCATTTTTGTATCACCCGGTACTTAGTAGAATGCCTGAAACATAGTCAATGTTTAATAAATTCCTTTGCATTGATTGATTGATTGATATTTGTGTTTCCTCTCCCAATAGAATCTAAGTACTCTGAAGGCAGGGACTATTTCATTTTTGTCCTTGTATTCTCAGAACCTAGCTATGACTGTTAAATAGTAACCATTATCTACACATCTGTTTGTATTCATTTAATTTTTTTTTAGGTTTTTACAAGGCAAATGGGGTTAAGTGGCTTGCCTAAGGCCACACAGCTAGATAATTATTAAGTGTCTGAGACTGGATTTGAACCCAGGTACTCCTGACTCCAGGGCTGGTGCTCTATCCACTGAGCCACCTAGCCTCCCCCTGTTTACATTTAATTTAATTTTTAAAAAACCACTTATCAAACATGTAGCATATTCCAGGCCCTTTGCTAGGCAATGGGTCTACAAAGTTAAAAAGATAAAATCATGCATAGTCTAATAAGAAGATAAGACATATATACAGACAATTATGAGATAGATGAGAATATGCTAAGTACTCAAGGAAGGTGCAAATAAAGAACTATGAGAGTTTACATGGGAAGGGAGGTAGTCAAGGAAGATTTCTTGGAAGAGATGAACTGTCAAATGGGAAGAGTAACTCACTAGATGGAAGTAGCAGAGACAAGAGGAATGGTTGATTCATTCAATCATGAGGGGGCAGAAAGTGCTGGGCCAATCATTGACATTTGTTTTATTGATAAAACTTCCCATGATAACCCTTCCTGCCTCAAAGGCAAAGATTTTGAATCTTGATGATTTCTACATGATCTGGAGGCTTGATTCATAATGACTAACTAATGTCTTCATCTGACTCTTATTTGTCCCAAAGAATTGCTCCCATTGTGGAGCATCTATGACCTTGTTGGGCTTCCTGGATGGGGCTATTCCCAGAAAAAGTTAAATCTTTATGCACAAGGAGAGACTAAGGCTCCTAGTCCAGATGAGAGAGGACAGTCATCAAGAGGATAATAAGGCATCAGATCAACAAGTCAACAAACATTACCTTTCTATGAACCAGTAACTGGGTTAAACGCTAGAGATACAAGGAGGTATATTAGATAGACTGGATAGTGCCAGACCCAGAGTCAGAAACATCTGAATTCAAAACTGGCCTCCATTAATTACTAGCTGTATGATCCTGGGCAAGTCACTTAACTTCTATTTGCCTCAGTCTCCTTATCTGTGAAATGGAGATAATAACAGCACCTCCTTCCCAGGTTTGTTGGGAGGATCAAGTGAAATGATAAGTGTGAAGTCCCTAGCACAATGCTGAAGTATAGTAGAGACTATATGAATATTAGCTGTTACTATTATTACTCTAAAAAGAAATGTAGTACTTACCTTCAAGGAACTTTCATTCTTATGGTGAAAATTAGTTCATCAAAGGGAGCTGAAAAGCAGGAAGAGGGCATAAAATATCCATGTGGGGATGTGGCAGCTGAGTTCAGAGAATAAAGAAATGACTGGTCTGTAACCTTTCCAAAAAAGAAAGAACTCACAATGAGAGCAGGGGACCAAAAGTCAGCAGGACCAGGAGGTCCTGAAGCCAATCCCTTTTAACAGCAACAGTAGCACTTTAATTTTGAGATATCACCTGTGATATCACTGGTTCCCTTTGAAGATGAAGGATCAACAACAAAGTTTGAGAAATATTTTATAAACATTATCTTATTAGATCTTCACAACAATTGTAGAGAGCCAGTGCTAAGATTTCTACTATTTTACAAATGACTAAACTGAGACTGGCAGAGATTTCAAATGTTTTGCCTGGGGTCACATAATAAAGCTGGATTTGAGTGAAGTCTTCCTGACTTCAGGTCCATCGCTCTATCCATGTGTCATCACCTTGAAAGAAGTTATAGAATATTAGAATTAAATGGGACCTTTGCACATCTTCTGATCCAACCTCTTCAATTTAAGAATGAGGAAACTGAGGGTCAATGACATGAAGTTATTTGCCAATAGCCACTCAGTAGGAAGGGATAGAGAGGACTGAAACTGATCTTCTCAGTCTAAGCTGGTCACCATTCTACTAGCCCCACTTTGCCTTCCCTAATTCTTCAATGGAAATAATAGCTATGAAATCCCAGATTCTTTTTCCTCTATAAGCTGTAAGAGAAGGTAGTATTCCTTTGAATGATCTACAAATGAGGATAACTTGGGGTCAGACTGTTCCAGAGTACCAAGAAAGTGTTAACCAACATCTGCAGATAACCCTTCCTATTGCTGTGTATGTGTATGTGGGGGGGGGGGTGGAGTGGATTGGGGAGTAGAGATGGTTAAAGAGAGTCTGGAAATAAACTTGACTGAAAAGGGAGAGAACCACTAGGGTGCAGCTGTGGGCTAGAAGCTGGATGCTGGATGCTGGATGTTGGATGGGGATGCTGGAAAGATGACGACTCCAAAACCAGTGCAAGGGGACAGTTGGCAATGTTGGCGATTAGGTTTGGGTGTTGTGTTTCCAACGTAGCTATAATTAGGCTGATTCTTTGTTTATTTAGGCTGAGAGCTGTAAGATAAATGACAGCTCCGAAGATGCTTTTCAGCACTTCATAAATCACCTACTGGCCTGGGCAGTTTAGCGTCTGTGATGTCTCGGGCTCTTCCCCACCCCCGCCTCCACATCTTCTTTAGGACAAACTGACTTTAGAAAGATTTCAGATTAGGGGAGGGAAGACTCAAAAGAGAAAAGATCCAGTCTTTTGCACTAAGAAAGGCAGAAGAGGAAAAGATGAAATGAGTGTTATTTCTAAAGATCCCAGAGCTCCAGTATGAGACACATGCAATGAACTGGTCTCTGGAGTCCCCACTGGAAGATGCTTGGAGATTTTTTCCCACCAAGGTGGTCTCTGTTGGTGATGTGGGGGCCAGTTGATGGGCAGGCTTGCTCTCCTCTGGGAGAGCAAGGTCTCATTTCGGCTCTAATTCAAACTCTCTCCCCCTCTGCCTCCCTCAACATGTCTGGAGATTTACAGGAGACATTTGAGAAGTATTTATAGTTCAGGAGATATTTTTTTCCTATGACTGCATAAGTCTCTTAGCGGGGCTTAATGCCAGAGACTCCACTTTCTTCCACTTGGAACAATGCATTCCTGAAGAGGGATTATGGAAGGCAGCCCAGACTCCCAGCTGGAGCCTAGATCTGTCCCAACACCCACCCTGGAAACTGAATAAGGCAAAGACCTAGATATTGACCCACACTTCCCAGAGAGGCCATAGGACAAACCATCTCTTAAGACTGACTATGAGCAGATCTCTCATTTACTTCTAAATTTTCAGTAGAATAAATTACAAAATCTCCTGCCTAGCATGAAAGGTTCTCTACAATATGACTCCAACCCCCTTTTTTCAGGTCTCTTTCTCATTTTTTTATTTCTTTCATATTTTTCCATGGCCCCTTCATACACCCTACATTTCAACTAAGCTGAAGACCTATAGCTGTTCCAATGAACTTAACCTGCTATTTCTTCTAAAGTAGTCCCCCATGCTTGTAAGGGACCTCTTCCCCATCTCTACTTGTTAAGTCTTTCTCTTCCTTCAAGATTCATCCTCCTCTTCTTCCATGTTTCCTCCTCAGCTTCTTCCAGATAATGTCTTTCCTTCCTTCTCAAATTTTCCTACAGCACTTAGTTTTGCTCTATTCTTTTCCTTCCACACTTTACCTTGTATTGTTTATATGTTATATCCTACTCAAGAGACATGCTAAGAAGTCTCCCAGAATCTACCTCAGTGTCTTACACATATATATTTGTGAAATGGAATAGAATAGAATGGAATGGAATCTCATTGAACAAGAAATGGAGCAAGATGTGAGAAGCTAATAGTCTCCTCTGAATTATACTGGACTGTTCAGAAAAAAATAAAAAAGGTTAAACTAGACTGTAAATATACAGGATCATAGAGAACAATGCCTTAACCAAGTAAATACAGGTCATGTGGTCACATGAGAGGAAAACTAGGCAGGACCTTATAGAAAGGAGAGATAAGCAGCACAAATCAGAGATACTGTAAACTAGGGTCTCTGGTTCAGAAGAAGAAGGTTTAACAGGAAATGTTTTGTATCAGACTAGTCTACTGGATCAGGGGTACTTTCTCTCCAACTTCACTTACAGAATTACAGCATTTCAGAGTTAGAAGGAATATCAGAAGCATCTAAGCCATCTTATACTTGAAAAATAGTGCCCTCTTCCACATAGCTAACAAGTAAACATCCAGCCCTGAATATCCCAAGTGAGAGGGACCCACTCCCTCCCAAGATAATCTAATGCATTTTGGAGATCTCCAATGGTTAAAACATATCTCCTTTCATTTGTTTCTCTGGTCCTTCTGCCTTCCATTGCTCCTAGTTATAAGTAGATTAAATCTATCCCCTCTTTCATATGACAACTCATCAAACATTTGAAGATGGTTGTCATTCTCAGCTCCCAAATCTTCTCATCTGGGCTTCTGTTGGGTGTGTTATGATAGGAAATCCTTTCTGGTATGGAATGGACTAGGTAATAATAGCTAGCAATAATAGCTTGCATTTTCAAAGCACCCACTATGTATCTATACTTACCTCTTTTTTTAGGGTTTTTTTTTTTTGCAAGGCAAATGGGGTTAAGTGGTTTGCTCAAGGCCACACAGCTAGGTTAATTATTAAGTGTCTGAGGCTGCATTTGAACTCAGGTACTCTTGACTCCAGGGCCAGTGCTCTATCCACTGCACCACATAGCTGCCCCTGTACTTACCTCTTTACAAATATTTTATTTCATCTTCATAACAACCCTGGAAAGTGGGTAATGTTATTGCCCTCATCTTACAGTTGAAAAAACTGAGGCAAACAGAGGTTAAATGACTTGCCTAAGGTCAAAAGCAAGTATCTGAGACTAGATTCAAATTCAAGTCTTCTAGACTAAGCCACAACTCTATCCACTGTGCTGCCTAAAATTAAAGTCCTAGATGATTACTCTAAAGTTGTTTCCAGTACTCAAAACTTCCAGACTAAACATTTTTAGTTCCTTCAGTTGATTCTACAAACTTTCTATGATTTCATAATAGATCAGAATAAGAAAAAAACTTCAGAGACCATTGGGACCAACCCCTTCATTTTACCTATGAGTAAACTAAGATGAAATAGGTTAAGTTACTTACCCAAGGCCATACAGCTATTGTGTGAGGAAGAATTTGAACTTAGGTGTTCCTGACTCTAGTCACTACATCACCCAACTGCCTCTTCCTCCTGTTTACCCTTATTTGAACTCTTTGTCCTTCAAGATTCCCATGGACTGGAAGAGTATGCAGAAAAACAAAATAGGCTGATTAATCAATCTACACATGCAAATGATTTTTATTGAGATATAAGTCCTAAGAGTTTGCATAACTCAATTAATTAATTGAAATTAATATTATGTGAATTTTTAAACAAGGCTCTGTAAGTTTGAAGGACTCAATTAAGTGACAAAATACACTGGTGGTCTTCTACCCTATATATGTTTAGGGTAAGATGATTTGAAACCTTAGAGATCATCTATTCTATTCCTTCTCCCCATTTTAGATGAGGAAACCAAGGCCCAAACAAGGAAAGTAATCTGTAGACTGTTGTACAAGGAGTATGTAGTGAAGTTGTTGAGTCTTGTTCAACTCTTTGCAATCCCATTTGACTTTTCTTGGCAAAGATCCTGGAGTTGTTTTCCATTTCCTTCTCCAACTCCTTTTAAAGAAAAGGATATTGAGGCAAACAGACTGAATAGCCCAGAGACACAGGTATCTGGATTCAGGTCCATCCACTGAGTCACCTAACTGCCTCTCCAGTGGTGAGATTCAAAGTTGCATCTTCTTGCTCCAAATCTAATGCCCTTTTACAATTCTACCCAATCAAAGGCATTTATTAAGTACCAGTTTTGTGATAGTTACTATGTGCTATAAAGACACAAATGAATCCATCCCTACCCTCAAGAAGTTTACATTCTATCATGTGCCAGGGATTTCTTTCAGGTTCAGGTGAGGTCCAGTGACTAGCAGACTCAGATTCCATTTTGAGCTGATACATACAAATCAATGCCACTCTTCACAAAAGGTAGTAAATGGGAGGGTGTGGATGACACACTCAACCCATTCCTACTACTGAGAAAATAACTCAAAATATGTACTCTATTCCCAGAGGACTTTAGCTACCTATATAAAGGCCAATGAATATACTTTATTTATCTGTTGGTGGAAACAGCTGGACAGCTGGGAGCATTCTTCTGAAAAAAACAAAAGAAAAAATATGGAGGAACTGTCAAATTTACTAATGGGATCAGTAGAGCCAGGCACTTTGAACAACTTCTTATATGGTGCATTATCAGCATAATTCTCTCTTCCTCAGAGCTTTGCTTCCTTTCAGATCTCTCAGTGAAGCATACAGCAAAATCAAGGCTTTCCTTCCTCAGCTTCAGATTCAGTTTAAGTGTGTTCTGAAATCCCCAGACTGGTTAACCTCAGATTTCTTCCATTGTCAGCAGATCTCATAAAAAAAACCTAAAACCTTAACTGGAGTTTGCATTCCAAGTTTCACCTAGTAAAATTAGGATCAACACTGGTATATCAATAGCCAAGGTGTTTCCCATTCTTATACTCCCAGCCAAATAAAATGCACCAGATTCTATTTTTCCTTTTGTAGGTATATACATCTTCTATCTGATGATTCCAAACATCCTTCACTAGCATCTCTATTTGACCCAGACTGGGAAGAAAATGGGCAAAAACAGTGAGAATTCGATAGAAAACAAAACAGAGACAGAGGTGGAGAAAAGAGAGGGAGGGAGGAAGAAAGGAAAGAAGGGAGAGAGGGAGGGAGGATAGGATGGAAGGAGGAAGGGATGAAGGGAAGGAGAAAGAAAGAAAGAGGGAGGGAGGGAGAAGATATAAAAAGAAAAGAGAGATTGATTTTGTCCTTAATATAAGAGTACAATGTTCCCAACCAGTGAACTGGTCCATTTGATGTACCCAATACATCCTATCTCCCATCTGTTTCTTTGCACATGCTATGCTACATGGACATACCTAAAATACACTCTGGTATTTTCTTCACTTCCTAGAATCTCTTTAAGCTCCCATTATCTGTGCCTGAGACTTTTTCCAACAGATCCCAAGATTTAATATTACTATTTTAATTAAATATTTAATTAAATATTTAATATTACCCCATATTACTTTTTTTAAAAGCATTTTATATTTACTTTTTTTGTTACATGTTGTTTCCCTCCATTTTGAAAGTAAGTTCCTGAAATGAAAAGATTTTTTTTAATTTTTTTATTTTGTATCCCCAGCATCCAGGACACATGGTGGACACAAAATAAAAATTTTTTGAATAGAAGGATACATGCCTTCATTTATGCAGTCTTGATGGTTTGTATAGAGGCCTCAATAATCCCCTGATCTGTTTTCAAGAACTATGTTAGGATGCTTATTCTAATGTTGTTGGTAATAGTATGCAGCTGCGAGACAGTTAGCTATGGTAGGGGTACTTTCTCCAAGCTACAGAAAAGGTTCCTACATGGACAACCAATTTTTTTAAACTCCCTAGGTTTTGTTTTCATTTTAAATTTTAAAATTTTTAATTAGATGCAAAGAGTTATCAGCATTCTTTCTTTTGCTTATAGTGAGTTCCACATTTTTCTACCACCCTTCCTTTCCTCCCCCTTCTCCATGGTGAGCAATCTGATAAACACAATTGTGTTTAACATATATCCATATTAGTCATGTAATGAAAGCAGAATTAGAACTAAGGAGAAAAAAATGAGAAAAAAAGAAAAAACATAGAAGTTTTAAAAATGAACAGAGTAGAGCAAATAATTTTCAAAAGAATAATAATAGCTAATATCTGTATATGATATTTAAAGTTTTGGAAATACTTGTAAATATTTTCTCATTTGATCTTCATTACACCTTAGAAAGTAGGTGCAACTTATGATCTCCAAAAAGAAAAACAAAATAACAACAAAAAAAACTTGGAAAATAAAGCAGGTACTCATTGGTAGTTTATATTCTCCAGAATAAACTATGTTACATAATATTAACAATAAGAACTGCCATTTATACAGCCACCTACTGTGTGCTATACACTGTCAAATAACATCTCATTTGAATGTCACCACAGCCTGGGGTGTAGGTGTTATTATTATATTTTATAGGTGAGGAAATGGAGACAAACAGAGATTAAGTGACAGAAAATTATTGTACTCTAAAAAATTACAAATATGAAGAATTCATGGGAAGTAAGGCAATTTGTCAAAATTAATATGAGATATACAGTAAATATAATATGAATGAAAATAACACTAAAAATCAGTTGAATTCAGATTGAAGATTATGACTGATATTAGTTGGTTCTAGAGGATAAGTGATGAAACACTTCTCTCAATTATGATGGAGAAGTAGAAGGTCTACAGTTGCTGAATATTGTGTGGGTTATCAGATACAATTGCTTGGCTTCACTGTTTTTTTTTTCATAGCAAGGAAAGGTTTTTAGATGGTTTTCAGAAGAGAGGAAATATAGGGATATGTCTGTAATGTAAAAAAAAATTAAAGTAACAATAAAGCATAAAAAAGAAAGGGTTTGTTGAATGCATGTGAATTTTTGTGCTTATTCAGTCATTAAGTTATGTCAGACTCTTCATGATCCTGTGGACTATATTGTCCATAGGGTTTTCTTGGCAAAGATACTGGAGTGATTGACTCTTTTCAAATCATCTTCTCATTTAGGGATAGTTTATCCAGTCCCTGTATTTTGCTTTCATTCAGACTTGTATAACAGCCCACTTTCTCCAGCACAATCTAAATGAAGTAAATGACTAATATGCAACCAAAATTCATCAGATATTTATTGGGCATTCTTCTGAAATTCTATGGGAAACAAAAAAAGTCTCAGAAATGGTTCTCATTCTCAAGGAAGGAATTGATAATCTAGTTGAGCAAATTGACGTGCAACAAACTAATAACAATAGATCTGCCAAACCCTCTCTAAAGCTCTAGTCAGGAAAACTCTTTGGAAAACTCTACCAGTTCACTTGAGAACATTTAGCCTGAATGTACAATTTCCAGAGATAAAGATCAGTGGGGCCTGCTCCTGTGAGGATCATATCCTGCACATTGCAACTGACTTCTGCCAAATTCTCATTGAATTTGTAAATCTTTGGAACAGATATCTATTTAAGAGCAGAATCTTGTGTCCTGTTTGTCTCCCCTGAGTCCTAGTACTGAAAGGTCTTTTGTGAGGTCACCTTCTGGGCCCTTTCTACAAAGGCAGGACTAGCAAGAGTTGACCCAACTCCAAATGAGAGCAACCTGCCCTTTCCTTAAATGCCCTAGGAGGAGATGGAGCCATCACCTTGCCAAGGAACAGCTCAGTGATTTCAAATTTATTTTATGATGAGGAAACTTTTTCTTTTAATGGTACTAGGCAGGGATAGTTTTAGGTGGGGTGGGGGATGAGATCATGCAATTGGTCTGTTAGCCTGGAATCCCAGAAGACTTCAAAAGATTACAAAAAGGACTTCCATCCTTGAGATGGGCCAGGGTTCCAAAGGCCAAAACAACAAAGTAATTTGTCTTGATGATTGGAAGATAATGATGCCTCTTGGAGAAAACTGAGAGGCAAGAGCTCTTAGGTTCTGTTGTAGTCAGTGTGTTGTTGCTATTGTTCTTCATTCTGGAAGATCATGATATCAACTAAGTGATGTCATAACATTCATGTAATTTGGATTAAAAGGAGGAGGTGTTGTGAAAAGATACCATTCTTACTATATCTTCTGGAACCATTTGAATATAGTGGCCTGAAAGAGTAGGAACAGAATGACCCGTGTTGGCCTGGATTCAGTGGGATACTTTAGTCTATATAGGACTTTCCTCTATCACTAAGACAGGCACTGTGAAATCAACAGGTTTAGGATTCTAGGATCAACCCTGCCATTGCTCTGTGATGATACCTTGGCCTCTTAAATCCTTCTGGTCCTCAGACTCCCTACCTCCAATTGGGGAATACCTTCCCTAAATTTTTGATTCCTACTAAAATAAGAGAGTAGTATAGAGGAAAGGTCTTTGCATCAGGAAGAAATGCTATCAAGTTCTAGGTCTGAGATATACCAATTGTATAACTATGGACTAGCTGTTTAACTTCTTTTTAGGTGCCCTTAAGCACCTACATTTTCATATATTATAGATGAATTGTTGTTCTGAATCTAGGATGGATTTTCCATACCAGGAGTGATCTCACAGGACTAGACTTCTTTTTTAAATAAGATTTAGGGGTGGCTAGGTGGTACAGTGGATAGAGCACCGGCCTTGGAGTCAGGAGTACCTGAGTTCAAATCCGGCCTCAGACACAATAATTACCTAGCTGTGTGGCCTTGAGCAAGCCACTTAACCCCATTGCCTTGAAAAAAAAATCTAAAAAAAAGAACAAGACTTAAAAAATCCATAGATGAAAAAGTGATTGGTGTGAGAGGGGAAGGGAGGCTGTGTTTAGGTGGGTAAAAGAAAAGAAAAACTATTTCAATTATCTTTCAACTAAAAAAATACCACAAAAAATCTTTACTGCCTTTATCAGATAGCTGCTTTAGTTCTCTACTTCTCTTTGTCCCTGGAGAGTCCAGTGCAGCTGAGGTTAGAGAGAATCAAAAAATGGTTGTTATCAGCATTCCTAAAAGAACTCCCTTTTTTTCCATGTTTTTCCCAGAAAGCAGTTGCCTTAGGGGCCTGGCTTCTGCCTCTAGCCTATAAGTTAGCTTGAAACTTGGGAGATTTTTCTGGTGGGGGCTGGAGAAGAAGGGAGGGTTATGGGTGTATTAAGTGGCGACAGTTTATCTGAGACTAGTACTGGGCTCATTAAGTGGCTTGGTTCAGCTTATCTGCCTCTTGTCCACAGTCATCTGTTCTGAAAGATGGGCCCTAGGCCCTTGTCACCATCCCTGAGGCATCAGGTGCTTAGAAGGGTGTGAAGTGAAGTACTCTCTCTCCCTCCAATCTTCATCTCCCTCCTTCCTCATCCTCCAGGGTGAAACTCAAGCCAAAGAAATGGGAATAAAGCCTAAAGATGCTTCTTGGCCTTCCACACTGGCTTCAGTCCCAGGGACAGCAAAGTTCTCTGGAATGGTTTGACTGCTTGAGCAAAGGAGACATAAAAAGCCTGGTGGAGAGAAGAAAAAGACATTAATATGACCCTGGACATCAAAACCACCTGGATTTCAACATAGACAGCAACACAACATGGATCTTATTCATCCTTGTGATCTTTTCATAGTGGGTAATAAAATAATAATAATAATAATAATGTTAGCATTTAAAGTTTTCAAAATGTTTTATGTGTATAACCTCATTTTATTCTCATAACATTTCTAAAAGGTTGTTAACCATTATCACTCCCATGTTCCAGAAGAAATAAAAAACATAAAACAGAGGTTGAGAGGTTAAACAGCTTCTAAATCCACTGTTCTAGTCACTCTATTGCCTACCTGAAAAGTCAAGGGAATGGGCAAGATAGTGAGAATCTAATGCTCTTAGCATTCACTTTCTATGGTTAAAGAGAGGCAGAGAAGTTACATATTTTACAATGTCACAATGCAACTTAGACATAGATTCTGGAGTTGAGTCCAGGTCTCATGAATTCTAAAGTAGGATCCACTGGACCTGCCATGAGGAAGATCTGATCCAGGGCAAGTCACTTAAACTCTGCCCCAGTTCCCAAACATACATTAATAGCACCCACCTCCCAACATTTTTGAAGATTAAATGAGATATTTTTAAATCATTTAGCACATACTTGACATGTTCAGTCAATTTTTTTTTCAAGTCATGTCTGACTCTTTGTATCCATGAGGTTCTCTTTGCTGAGATACTGGAGTAATTTGCCCTTTCTCCAGATCATTTCACAGATGAGAAAATTGAGTTAAACAAGGCAAAATGACTATTATGTATCTAAGATCAAATTCGAACTCAGGTCTTCCTGACTCCAGGCCTGATGTTTCATCCAGTTTGTCATTTAACTGCCCCCTGCTTGACATGAAGTTAATAAATGCTTGTTTCCTTAATCCCAAACTGCCTTAAACCCAGGTCTTGTCTCAAAGACAATTCTATGCAACGGTCCCAGTATTACCCTGTAATCATCTTTCACTGTCACAGTGAGCTTAGAAGTGCTATTTTTCATATATAAATATAACCTAAGTTCTGTACTTACATGGACAAGTTCTAAGCTTCGAAACTGCTCCCAAGGTGACTAGGTGGCACAATGGATAAGAGCACCCGCCCTGGAGTCAGGAGGACCTGAGTTCAAATGCGGCCTCAGACACATAATAATTACCTAGCTGTGTGGCCTTGGGCAAGGCACTTAACCCCATTGCCTTGCCAAAAAAAAAAAAAGAAAGAAAGAAAGAAACTGCCCCCAAAAGATCCTAAAAAGGGACTCACATTGTCTTACCCAAGAATTTGTTGTGGGAAAATTTCAGTACATAGTTCATACTTAGTTTCCACAAGCATAGGTACACAAGAGGCCTCCCATTCTCACCAAAATACTTAATGTAACAAATGTATTTATTCATCAAAGTACAGTCTTAAATTCATCTCATAGAAAATTCATTACAGTACAGTCTTTATTTCATCCCACAGAAAATACAGAAGATGCAAAAGACTTATAGGAGTCATTAAAAAAATAGAAAGGAACTCACAATAGCCCATGGTCCATTAATATAGCTCTCTTCCCTCTTCCACCTTTAAAATGGTTCCAAAAATCCTCCAGAGTCAGCACCACTCCCATGATCTGGAGTCCCCTTAGAAGAGAATTAGTCTTAGGACTCCTAGAGGGATATAACCCTGACTTTCAGAGGAGTCCCTCTTTTATTCCCACAGATTCTTTGTGAATATCTGAACTAATTCATAAGGAAAATTCACTTTGGGCAGCCTATCTTCCCTACAAACTCTACCTGTCCAAATAATACAGTATAATTTTAAAATGTAAAGTCCAGATCCCTTGTTCATCTGTCATATCGTTCTAATCCTCTGCCACATGACCAGAGGCCATGTAAAGTCATAGTGTTCAGGAGGATCCTCCCATTTCAATAAAAATCTAGATTCCTGAATTCTCAAACATATTGTTATTTTCAAGGTAACCCCTGAAACTAGGGCTGCCCAAGAATCTTTTTTCTCTGACTAGAGGGCCAGGATTCCACTGTTCCAGGAAATCCTCTCTTTTTCCAGTGATGAGCTGGGGTTCAGGAACAACATTGTCTAGGAACTCTCCTTTCAAGACCACATGGGCAAGGCCATGTCTTCTGTCATATCTTCCTCAGGAGTTCTACTCCCACCTGGCTACTGTCATCATAAGCTCTTAGCTTATATGGAACACACTGTTCTTGGATGTTACCCCAGTCATTGAGATCTAATGGTGATATTTTGAGTCTTCTCAATAAGTTCCTGAGGGTAGGCATGCCACTCTCCTCTAAAAAGTGATATAGTCATAAGTTCCCAGTAAATGTTCTCTGCCCTTTAAGCTCCTCAAACTAATCTAACTCTCTTCAATTCAACATTTATTAAGTATCACTACATACCAGGCAATGAGAATGCAAAGACAAAAATGAAAACATCTCTTGCCTTCAAGAAGCTAAAGTTGTACTGGAAAACAATGAGAGTACAGTTGCAGAGAGAGCTAGGTGTTACAGTGAATAGAGCTCTGGGCCTGAAATCAAGAAGAATGAGTTCAAATCCATCCTCAAATACTAGATGGGAAACCTTGAGCAAGTCATTTAACATCTGATTGTATTCCAATGTAGTCATTGAACTGATCATGCATTATCCTATGCTTTCACCATTTTACCAATCTATTTTCTTTTCAATCAGATGAAAGATGATAAAGTTTTATACTATTTTATACTATTTCCTTAGATTGTTATGTGGATATCATGAGCAATGTAACCTAAAAAGACAGAAGCAACTAATTTTTAAACAGTTTGACAAAACCTAACTGAGCAAAATCATTCCAAGGAAATTTAATGATGAAACCAAATAGGAAAATATCAAACAGATGACGTCTGGAAAGAAAAGAGCTGCAAGGATTTAAAAATTATAGCAAATTCTTTGCCATTATGAAGAGTAGATTATAATGTCATGATCTCCAGAGTACCTGTAAAGAAAGTAGAAATGTCTATGAAGAACAAAATGAGACTAGGCCAAGTAGAGGCAGGTCTGTGTAATTTTGAAGGCTTTGAAGCATCAATTCTCATGAAATCTAAAGGATGGAAAGATATCAGAAGTAGGAAAAAAATCTTATTATTACCTCCCTATCCAATATCATCAATAGCTACAACTATCTATCTTTATGACTACTTTTACATCTATTAGCCATTTTAATGATAGTGATCTATACATGTAATGAACAACTGGTCAATGCATTCAGGCAGGTGTGATCCTGAGTACTAACTGGGAGTATTATGGTAAATATTTAACAGCTATAGACACACATGCTTTTTCAATCTAATCAATATTATTAACATTTAACCCATCACTTTCTTAAGTCTAGACAATCAACAAAACAATATATCAAGTCCTGATTTGTAGTAATTGTCATTTTCTGAGATATAAATGCTCATACCAAGAATTTAACAATCAGTTGTCTTCCGTCTGTTCCAATTAATTTAACCCCTTTAGGATACTCAGGAGCCCACTTCTGGAAAAGTATTATGCTGCTTAATGAAGAGTTCTTCAACTTTAGAACATGCCCAGATATTTTGTGACTGAATGATAAAGAACCCTATAGGGTTTTAGAATTTTCTCTATCTTCCTAGCTCCTTCCCTTAGGAGCATCCACTTAGCAAGGAGTAAAACCCCCAGACCCAAGCACATCATGACAGCAGGAGCTGCCGGTGAAGAGAGGCTGAGATAAATGAAGTAACCTTCATCCCCACTGACGTGGGCCAGACAGAAACCAGGTGGAAAGCAACTAGTCTTTGTCTTCTGTAAACAATCTCCCCTCGCCTGCTGCAACAGCCTGATCCTGAGCTGAGGATTAGAAGAACAGCTTCTGCAGGCCTGGGGCCACTCAGTTGGACAGAGAGTTAAAGGGCACATGAGATAATATGCTTGATGAGAATGATGCTTGAGGAAACACAGTCATTCGTCAAAAGGGGTTCCCTTGACCTGGCAGAAGAGAATCTGATATCTAAACAGTTCCCTGTGTCCCAAAGCACTCTGAAAGTTCTCAAGCTAAATATTTGATACTTGTCAGATAACAGCTCTCAACTCTTGCCCCCAGTACCAAAAGGCAGCTGACAGAAACTAGAGGGGCCTCTAGCCAGGACCAGACTTAGTTGGGTCCATGCCTTGGATAAAGTGTATTTTTGGATCCCCATGATTTCAAGTTGAAGGCATGATTGGGATAGGTGGATGGAGATCAACAACAGTTCCTCTTTGCCCCTACTCCCAACCACAAAGTCAAGGTCATGGGAAGTCAGAAGTATACTTCATAGCCTGGAGCTTGTGTGTGTGTGTGTGTGTGTGTGTGTGTGATGTCTTTAAAGTATTATTTTAGGTACCTTTCACCCCAGGCCAGTATCCTTTGCTTGTTCTATTTCTACAACTGGCATAAGAAACAAATTGGAGAGGACACTGTCTCCACCAATATAGGTCATCATTCTCTGCAATGTATAATCTCAGGGTTACCTAGAGCTCTGAGAGGTTAAGTGACGACTTGTCCCAGTCACCCAGCCATTATGGGTCAGAAGCGAGGTTTGAGCCTAGTCCTTCTCAGTTCTGAGACCAGCTCTCTTCCCACCATACACCCTTTTGCCATTGGTTCACCCCAGGTTTTTTTGTGTCATCTTGGTTTGCGTCTTTCTAATGTATTTATCATGGCTTATTGTGTCTTATAGCTACCTATGCTTGTGCCTAATTTTTATCATAATATAAACCTCATGAAGGCAGGGATCATTTCTTTCAAAGTCTTTCTTCCCTCATAGTATTTCACAATCCCTTTGCATGCAGCAGATACTAAATAGATGCTTGTTGAATGAATGAAAGAAAAAAAGGAATGGTTGATGTAGACAGGAATACAGATGTTTTTTCCCTCTTTAAATTGAAGTACACAAAGGTGGAGAAGAAATCACCTTTCAGGCTAATTCCTTTTGTCTATTTTAGTTGAAGGCAAATTTCAGGCATTACAAAAATAACCCAGGTCCATGGACTCAAGTTGGTAGAGGAATGCCAGTTCAGTCACAGTCATAGTCAAAGAATTTAGAACTGCAATGGACCTTAGAGATCCATCATTCTGAAGTTACAAAACAAAGTTAAGTGCCTGAATCCCCTCAGGGAGGCAGGGACCCGACAGGCCTCGGCTGAAAGGAAGTACTTTTCTGTTTACAAGTCAAATCTCGGCATGGTGGGAATGAGAAGGGTCCCCACAGATACTCGTTCAGTTTTGTAGAAGAGAATTTAGGCAAACCTTAGTGAGATTTCTTACCCTTATTAACTATATAATTTTTTTTAATTTAAAGAATTTCAGTCATTCAGAAAAAATATAGAAACAGTAAAGTAAGATTTACTGAGTGTAGATGAATTACTAAGATGATCTTTAAAGAAGTGTTTCAGGGTTTATAAAGAAACTACATAAACAATAAGTGCCAGATTTTCTCTGTACAAACCAAAAACACACCAACAGATTTGTTTCCTGACCATATATCATAACCTTAAGTTCAGTTGACCTTCTTTAATATATACATACATGCATGCATACTTGCACACATACATATCATACATACGTTTGATCATAGGGACAACCAAGCCTAGGAATATGATGCAACCCATCCTGACTAATAGATAATCAGTTTAAAGTAGAGTTATAATGAACCATTCCAATAATGCAAAATGCATCCTGAAAAGAGAAGCTTGAAAACCATCTTCAATTCCAGTTTTCAATTCAAACCTCTACTGGGCCTATATGCTCAAAGATCAAAGAAAGAGGAAGAGAACCCATATGTACAAAAAATGTTCTTAGCCATGCTTTGTGTTATAACAACTGAAAACTGAGGGGACATTCATTAAGTGATGAATGACTGAACAAATTATGATATAGGAATATAATGTGATATCATTAGACAATAAGAAATAATGAATAAGATGGATTCAGAGAAACATGGAAAGACTGAACTGATGATGAACTGATGCAGAGTGAAGTGAGCAGAAGGAAGAGGACAACTTATACACTAACTAAAAAAGATTGTAAGGATCAATACAATGACTAACTGCAATTCCAGAGGACTAATGAGGAAGTATGTTAGCCCACCACCTACAGGTGATAGAATGAGACTTACAGCTTTGAATATGATCAATGTGTGAATTTGATTTTACTTAATTATGTTTTCTTATTACAAAGAATTGTGAGAGGGCACTAATTAAGGGGAATGGAATTTTGGAAGGAGAAGAGGACTGGTAATCATGTTTCCAAAAAAATAGAAAAGAAAGAAAAGAAGGGCATTGAAGCATTGATTTTAAAAATACACAGACCAAAACAAAAAGAAGTTTGAGAGATATACAGAAACAAGACAGTTTTAAAACTAATGCATTGAATTTATTTTTGTTTAAAAAGCAAGTTGTAGGGGTGGCTAGGTGGCACAGTGGATAGAGAATTGGCCTTGGAGTCAGGAGTAACTGGGTTCCAATGCAACCTCAGACACTTAATAATTACCTAGCCATGTGGCCTTGGGTAAGCCACTTAACCCCATTGCCTTGAAAAATATCTAAAAATTAAAAATTTAAAAAAATTTAAAAAGCAAGTTGTATATAACAAAAGATTTGAACTTTCATGTACAGTCTTTTTCTATGCTTTGCATATGAAAGTGTTCGTGTTTAATTGATATTTTTCAAGTTTGGAATAAAAAAATAACATAAAAAGACAAATTCAGGAAAGAGGGGAGTCTCAGGGGAGAGAGCCAGTACACTGCTCCTTGAATGAAGAAAGGAGATGCAAAAAAAGCTTCTGATGAAGAATCCTTCATTGGAGGAGGTAGCATTGTAGGGCCAAAGATTATCTGGACTGAGACTTCGGTAATGAGGGAAAAGAAGAGTAGATTCATAATTTAACTAGTCAGTCTTACTAGATTTTAAGGTTGGTTGTTTTACAAGTGCTGTCAGCAGACTGTAAATTTCAGAGGCCTCAGGCAAAGCTCCAGTTTTGTTTAGTTATTTCAGTCATGTGGGACTCTTTGTGACCCTTTTTGAGGATTTTCTTGGCAGAGATACTAGAGTGGTTTGCCATATCCTTCTCCAGCTCATTTTACAGATGTAGAAACTGAGGCAAACAAGATTCTGTGACTTGCTCAAGGTTATACAACTAGTAAGTGTCAGAGCTTGGATTTGAACTTAGATCTTCCTGACTCCAGGCCAGGGATCTTTCCTCCATGTCACCTACCTGCCATAAGCTACAGTCACTCCATCCTAATTACAGCTCTTAATTAAAAGTGTACATTCTGCTATTTCTGGAGCAGGAGCATCTTCTTCCTTGGAAAGCACATTTTTGATGTGGCTCATTGTGGATGCTCAAAAAACATCAACTATAAAACCTCAGAAAATGCCAAGAAACTCCTGGCTCCATTCAACTAGAGAGTGAGGATTTGGGGATTATTAGGCTAACCTTTGCTCTAGCTAAGAATCTACTGAATCAGTAGATTCAGTTGCAAAATTATACTTCAAAACAAAACTGAAGTGAAAAGAAGCAAAAGTCATTCTTTCAAATGAGAACTGGGGAGAAGCCAGAATTCAAGACTGAGGTCCAGTGACTGGAGAAAGAAATGTGAATGGAGTATTCCCTCAAACCTACAGCTGAAGTAACACAAGAGATGACATTTCTCTTGTATTTTTCCTCCTTGAGAGAGGAGAGTTTTTCAGAATTTCATCTATGCCCCAACCTCTGCCTCCTGGTGGCCCTCCAGAACAATATTTTCTTGCTCAGCGGGGTAAAAACTCATATTTTCAGTTGCCTCCCTCCCCCTTTTCCTGTTCTTGACTGCTGTCCCGACAAGAGACAGGCAGACAGGCCTCTTCAGCAAGCTATTTTCTCACCATCAGACTCTGGCTATTTCCTGTCCCTGGAGTAAACCAGGGAATGAGAGGAGTACAGGAGAGGTATCAGCTGCACCAGGATCCAAGTCATTGATGTTCAAATTTTTTAATGAACCCAGAGGTGAACCCAAAGGTCAAGGTTCACTGAAGGGTGAGCATATAGTGGACTTGGGTTATTAAATCTCCAACTTACAGACATCAATACTCCCTCCAATACTCAATCCCCTGAAGAGCTAAGATGCTGTGGTGACCAGTACCTTATATCTTCCAGGTTTGATCAAAGGTTTAAGGCATCTTCATACTCAAGGGAGGTTCTCAGAATTTGTTCTTGATTCCCACACCACCCCCCATTAACTCTGATGTGCTCTGTCTCTATTCTTCCAACAGACCTTGAAAGGATCAGAGTGAGAGTAGTCAAAGCAGCTGCAGGAGAAGAATGTGGTTTTCAGGTTGAGAAATATACTCAGTAGCCCTTCTTTCACTAGCAGATGCCCTACACATTCCAATCTGGGTATTACCCAGAATTCTATGCCTCTCCCTCCCACTTATATCCAGTTGAACTGAAGTCTTTGGGCTTCTTGAGTAGAGGAATCAGAGGCAAGATTTGATAAAGAAATACAGATGCTCCAAAATTTAATTTCTCTTTAGTGCTGGGAGGAAGATCCTTCAGATTAATGAAATTTGCAATAATGAGGTATCAAAAGCATATCATGGGGTGGCTAGGTGGCACAGTGAATAGAGCACCAGCCCTGGAGTCAGGAGTACCTGAGTTCAAATCTGACCTCAGATACTTAATAATTACCTAGCTGTGTAGCCTTGGGCAAGCCACTTAACCCCATTGCCTTCCAAAAACTAAAAACTAAAAAAAAAAAAAAGCATATCATATTCTGTAATTCAATTTACATGTAATAAGAGAAATCACAACTCATCCCAGCTCCCTTCCACCAATGTTCTTTTACAGGATGAGGCAAACTGAACTGGGCTCTCCTAACTACTTCTAGTGATGCATGTGACTCATAACTGATGACATAGCAAGATTCCCCATGATGGCAACCAGGGAAGAGAGATGTCAAAATAGGATTAGTCCCTGAATCAGGAAGAATGTGACCCATTCAGGAGATTTTAAAAGGAGAGATATCTTTCCCTCTCATGTTCTTCCTCTCTCAAGAAAATGTGGCATGAAACTTCCTATTGTATTTACATGAGGAGAAATAAAAAGAGAAAGATACTTCTCTCCTTCCCCCCAGCATAATGGTGATGGTCACATATGGCAGACAGAGTATGTGCTGTCTAAATGAGTTTGAACCTCATCTAGATGGAAGAGATCTCAGCAACAGGTAGCTGTGACTGAAGAAATAATGCAAGGAGTGTTGAATTTTGAATTGGGAAAATCTGGGCCACAATAGCTATTCTGCTACTTATTATCTATGGGAACATGCCACCTTTCAGAACTTCATAAGGATTATAGAATCATAGAAAGATTTGGTAACTTAGATGGCATAGTGGATAAGGTAGGAGAATCAGAAAAAAAATTAAATTTAGATACTTTTAACTGTGTGGTCCTGGACAAATTACTTCAACTTTGACTCAATTTCTTCATTTTTAAAATAGAGATAATAATGCCTACCTCACAGAATTGTTGTGAGGATTAAATGAGATAACATTGTTTGGCAAACTTGAAAACACTATATGGATGCTGGTTCCATATCGACTATTATTAAGGACTAGAAGGGTCTTAGGAGACTTTCTAGTCTATTCCCCTCCATTTTATAGTTGAGAAAAGAGGTTCAGAGAGGTTAAATAATTTGCCTAGTGTCACACAGGTTTCAATTAGGAATAGTAATAAATGACCTCAGATCTACCTGACTTCACTCCTGGAACTCTATCTGTCTATAATGGGGGAAGAAGGGAGTTCTCCATGCTGATAAAATCACAGACCTTTTATCTATTGAACTGAAGTATATAGATCAAAGTGGGAAAGATTATTAATCTAACCTTTGCTCTGGCTAAGAAACCTTGAAATCAATCCTAATCTTGCATTAACTCTCATAGTCCCAACACTTGTAAACCATGAACATATATATAAGACCCTGTATCTATGACTTTGGAGCAGCTAGGTTGGGCAGTAGATAGAGTGCTGGGCCTGGAGTTAGGAAGACATCTTTCTCAGTTCAAATCCAACCTCAGAAACTTACTAGTTAAAAAAAATTAAAAATTTAAAAATTAAAAAAAATAAACTTCCTAGTTGTATGACCCTGGGCAAGTTACTGAATCCTGTTTACCTCAATTTTCTCATCTGGAAAACGAGCAGGAGAAGGAAATGGAAAAATACTCCAGTACCTTGCCAAGGAAACCCCACATGGGGTCATGAAGAATCAGACACAACTGAAAACAAATGGACAACCACAGCAACAATTCTATGACCCAACTACTTGTCTTCCATGGTCTAATGTGGACCATTACCCTGTAGAGTTAGCTCCACAATCATGTACCACAAGAGTACAATCTGAATCTGTAAAGGACTAAAAAGAAATGAAAGTCAGATATATGAAGCATCAGAGAGGTTAGTTACCAGTTTAGGAAATGTATAATCTAAGAAAAGAGCCAGAGCCAAGAAAAAAAATTTATACATATATATATATATATATATAGTAGCATCAAGCATCAGTGAGAACTAAGAGAACAAGCAGCATTATGTTAGGGTGTATAAAGCCTGGTTATCAGAGACCATGATGGAGGATCTGAGCTTGAACACTTTCCCATACTTGGTTGTGCTCAGTGACCTGAAAATACCTGAGAGTTTTTAATCTAGGGACCCCCTCCCTGACCTTATTCTTCCTAATGAGCTGCAATTGTGAACAGCTCCTGACTTTTGCCTCCTGAATTGGAGACAGCTGTGTCAGATGGCAGTACTGACACCATCACACTCCAACAGAAAAGGTCATTTCCACTTTTCACTTCCTTTATTTCTTCTCTAAGGCTCTACCTCAGGTTCATAAATTTCCAGGATCCACCTTTATGTGCAAGATTATTCCTCCATTCTGGTTATCTGTGACAGAGAATACCATGTGTATCCAGAGAAAGAACTGTGGAGTTTAAATAAAGACCAAAGATTATCTTCAATTTTTTTTAATTGTCTTATGTCTTACATAAAAAATGTATTACATCTTACATAATTTTGCTATCTCTAATATTTTATTTTTTCCTCAAGAATATGTTTTTTTTCACTCAACACATTCCATCTCAATCAATGCATGGCAAGGAAATGATGTAAAGATTATCAGATTGCCTTCTGTAGGGGGGAGAGGGGGAAAGGAAGAGAGAGTAGGGGGAGTATAAAAGTGCAAAATTCAAAACCTTACCAAAAAATGATAGGTAGAACCTAGTATTGTATATAATCAGAAAACAAATAAAATATTTATATAATAAAAGATTATTCCTCCATTCCCACAATCAGATCTGTTTCTTTTGAGCAAAATATAACATTTCATTGCTGAGGAGCTGGGATTGGATGGCCTGTCTGGGATCATAGGGCCGGGTGGATGCTGGGCCTAAGGAGTGGTATGTGGGCTTGGAGCCTCTTGGCCCCATGGCAAGGGATCTGTCTACTGCACTACTCAGCTACCCTACAGCATATTTAAGAAGAGGGACGGGGGCAGCTAGGTGGCGCAGTGAATAGAGCACCGGCCTTGGAGTCAGGAGTACCTGGGTTCAAATTCAACCTCAGACACTTAATTACCTAGCCGTGTGGCCTTGGGCAAGCCACTTAACCCCACTGCCTTGAAAAAAAAAATCTAAAAATGTAAGAAGAGGGACAGAGTGAAAGGAGAGAGAAAATATAGTATATGGTAGTGGAAGTACAAATGGAGGGAGTTGCGATCAGCAATGGCAACAGTGGAAAAATATGGAAGTAGCTTTTGTGATGGACTTATAAAGAATGTGATCCACCTGTGACAGAGCTGGAGGTGTTGGAACACAGACTGAAGCACATTTTTTATCATTATTATTTTTTTTTTTGGAGGGGGTTTGCAGGGCAAATGGGGCTGGGTGGCTTGCCTGGGGATGCACAGCTGTGTGATTGTTGGGTGTCTGAGGCTGGATTTGGACTTGGGTGCTCCTGGCTCCAGGGCCGACCACCTGGCCGCCTCTACTATTATTACTATTATTATTTTATTTTATTTTATTTTGGGTCTTTTTGTTTTTGTTTTTGCAAGGCAATGGGATTGGGGTGGCTTTCCCGGGGTCACACAGCTGGGTGATTGTTGGGTGTCTGAGGCTGGGTTTGGACTTGGGTGCTCCTGGATCCAGGACTGGTGCTCCATCCACTGCGCCACCTGGACCCTTCTCTTTCCTTTACTTTATGGCTCATGCGGGTCTGTATTTGGCGGGGAGGGGGTATTATGCTTACTCTTAAACAAGAATATTTTAGTAATGTATAAAAAAACATCATTTGTACAAAAATAAGAATAAATAAATTAATAATTTAAAAAATTCCATTGTTGAATGCCTCAGACTTTAAGAGTTTTGTGATGCAATTAGAAGGAATTCTAGTTTTGAAGTAAGAAGACCTTTATTTGAATCCTAATGTTGCTGCTGTCATTGTATTATGATTGCTATTGTTGTTTGTTCCTCATTTTCAACGAGATGATTTCATGGGGTGATTTCTTGACTTGTGTGAATTGCATTTAAGTGTGATAGAGTTACACAAAGTCATCAGCCTCTCCTGCAGGAGATGACCATGACATCTTAGATGTCTGACCAAACTATAAGCACTGATACACAGAATACATAAAAGGGACTGAACTGATAGGAAGGGTCTAGGATGTGAAGGCTTTTTAAAAACCAAATAGAGAATTTTAAATTTGATGCTAGAAGTAATAGAGAACTAGTTTTTTTTTTATTTATTTGAGAGAAAGGTTATCTTAAGGGAGGGGTAAATCTAGAGTGGAGAGAAAAATGATTATGATGGAATGAATGACTAAGAAAACTGAAGTTCAGTGACTATGAGTGATTTACCATCAGACACACAACTAGTAATCATTTGAAATGGGATTCTATCTCAGGTCTTCCTGACTCCAGGTCTAGTACTTTGGCCAGCTAAAGTCCTCATTGCTTCAAGATTATAATTCCCAGTTCAGGTTCCAACACACCAAGTGGGAAATGTTGTAGAGACCACAAAGTTCTGACTCCCTGACTCATGATTTCTCAAAAACTCTTTTATCTATTTGGAACATTTTTTTCTAGCAAAGTTTCAGGTAATACTGAAGCCAGCAGAGGGGGTGGGGGGGTGGGATCTTTAAATATGCTGAAAATGCTATCTGGGCCTTCTCAAATATGTCTTCTCCATTCAGGTATTTACTCTATGATACCCTTTGTTGTCACCTAAGCAGAAGAACCTCTAAAATTTGTATTTTCAAAGTGACAAGACATTCAGACAGACAGACAGACAGACAGACAGACAGACAGACACACACACACACACACACACACACACACACACACACAAACACCTGCCACTTGTTCAAAGCATTGGAAGAAGTAACCATAAGTTAGGAGGTGATGTTTTTTATGGCTCTCCTTACTGGTGGCTTTTTACCTTCCCTTTTTCCAAAATATGTTTTGTGAATACAGAGAACAGGAGGTGATGGGAAGAAAATAAATGGGCCTTCTCCAAGGGATTCACACACACGCTTGTGATCCTGTTATCTTGCAGACTTGGCAAATTCTTTACAGCCTCTGATCAAGGAGGAGGCTTTTTTTTTTTGATGTTTCTGTATGTTTTCGATTTACTGCCCCTGCTGCTGGGCTGCGGGAAGATGCCCTTATCAGGGGGCCCTTCAGAGCTTTCCAGACGGATTGCAGAGTCAGTGTGTTTTAAAATAAACAGCAAACTGGCCAAGGAATGTAATTTCTTTGGGGCTCAAGTAACATTTGCATAAAGAAGAGAGGGGTGGATGCCAGAAATGATCTCCTGCCCCTGATGAATCCTACCCCATCAAATTAACTCTATTGATTCAAGTACTCTGCAGATTTTGAAGAAATGGACATAGTTCTAAAATGCATTTTTTCTGAGTTTCTGGATTCCATTTGTCTCCTGATACTGGTTCTAAGACTGAGAGGATGCATTTGGGGCATTAGCCTCTGTGATTTTGCACTCTTGGATAATCTCTTTCTCACTCTAATCAGAACTCAGAACAAGTTTATCACATTGTGGGGTCCATGTCTAGGAAGACAGAAGGGAGACAAAGAGAACGGGAAATTGGCTTTAGCAATTCTTAGTTCATATTTTGGCCAAGTCCCTACTCATTTCAGGATATAAATACCTCATGTGAGGAGTAGAAGATCTACATGTTCCAAGAGAATCTGATTTAGACTTCTTGAGCAATCATGAAGTACATGGACATTCTGCATTTGTTATAAGTCAGAGGAACTAAAAGTTTAGAGGACTAAAGTTACAAATGAGGGATGACCCATGAATTTAATCAAAGTTTAGGAGATTCATGATCTTTTTTAGCTCACACCTTCCTCTATAATCACAATGACACAATCCTACCACTTCTGAGGACAGGACTGGCTACCAAGGAAACAGCCTTGTTAAATTCAGCCTTGTCCAACGATTCAATATCTTTACAGTTTGAGATAAAGGATAATATGAAGTATTCTTCCATTACATTCAGATGTTGATTCCTTGATCATTTTTCTTTCATGATTTTGACCCAATTGTTGACAGGATCAAGAAAAGTCAATAAACATTTATTATTAAAAAAAAAAAAAAGATGGGGCAACTAGGTGGTGTAGTGGATAAAGCACCGGCCCTGGAGTCAGGAGTACCTGGGTTCAAGTCTGGTCTCAGACACTTAATAATTACCAAGCTGTGTGGCCTTAGGCAAGCCACTTAACCCCCTTTGCCTTGCAAAAACCTAAAAAAAAAAAAAAAAAAAAAAAGATAAGACATTCTTGGCTACCAAGGAACTCACAATCTAATGGTAGAGACACGATATAACTACCTTGAACAAACAAACTATATAAGGGTTAAAATGGACATAATCCACAAAGAGAAGATATTAGAATTAAAAGGGATCAGAAAAGGTTTCTTGTAGTAGGTGAGATTTTATGTGGGACTTGAAGGAAGCCAGGGAAGCCAGGAGGCAGATATGAGGAATGATAACATTCCAGGTATGGAAAACAGCCAGTGAAAATGCAGAGTCAGCAGAGGGAGTGTCTTGTTTAAGAAGCAGCAAGATGGTCACAGTGTCACTGACTCATGATTTATGTGATGTAGTAAGACATAGGAAGAGTGGATAGATGGTAGGAAGGTGGGGTTAAGTTATGAAAGATTTTGAAAACCAGACTGGTGGCTTTATATTTGATCGTGGAAATGATAGGGAGCCACTGGACTTTATTTAATAAGGGTGAGACATGGTCAGACTTGAACTCTGGGAAGCTCACTTTGAGAGGTGAGTAAAGGCTAAATTGGAGTGAGGAGAGACTTGTGGCTGGCAGACCCACCAGCATACTATCCTTATAACCCTTGCCCCTGTCCTATCTCCTTCATGGGTAAATCCTTAAATGCCTTGGGCCCCCTTGCCCTGTTTCTCAGATAGAAATCTGATTTGTCTGTTTCTTTATGCATGATGCTGAGTATTGATGCACAAAATCATACAATGCTGTTGTATGAGGCCCTCCAAATCTGTTCTCTAATCTTATTGCTCTTTTTGATTCTCTACTATCCACAGCTGCTACTTCAAACCTCTTCTCTCTTCAAAAACTATGCTATCCACTGCCCACAGTAACAATGCACCAAATTCAACTTAAGAACAACAACTAAGGGTAGACAAGTGAGTTTGATCTTATACTCCATGTTCCTCTAGATTATCTCCTATTCTTTCCTACTCATTGAGAAAAGCCAAAAATCCTGTGCTTCTGCTCTTGATTTTTCTCCCCTCCTGTTTCTTCTAGGAACCCTCACTTTTATTCATTTGCTCTCTCATCTTCAATCCCTCTTTATTCACTAGTACCTTCCCTTCTATCTAAAAACATGCCCTGGTCTCCTCTATTGTTTGAAACCCCTCACTAGTCTTTGCCATCTCTTTAAGGAATCATACTTTCTCCCTTTTGAAGCCAAAATTCCAAATATGTTCCATCTGGTTACCTTTTTAATCTGCTGAATCAAACCTACCCACTCAAATGAAATTGCTCTCTCCACTACTACCAAAATCTCTAAGTTCAATGTTCTTTAATAAGTGCTAATTCTTCTTGATTCCTTCTGCAACTCTTATACTCTTGACAACTACAATAGCTCTCATTTCTTAGAATTATTTTATTGCAAGGCAATGGGGTTAAGTGACTTTCCCAAAATCATACAGCTAGTAAGTATCAAGTGCCTGAGGTTAGATTTGAACTCAGATCCTCCTGACTCCAGAATTGGTGCTCTATCCACTGCACCACCTCACTACTCCCACTTTAATTTCTTGTTTCCAAAACTGTTCACATCTTTTGATGAATATTGCTTGCATTTTCCAAGAACAAACAACATTAATCCAAGGAGTAGTTTGGGCTCTCAAGGCAAGACATTCAAGGGTGCTCACAGTCTTCTGGACCAGAAGAAAGTCAAATTCTTAACATGATTCCAACAGAACCAGGAGACAGAATGAAATACTATAAAGAAGTTATGAACCTACCTGAGTGGATATAATAATAGAAAGACCTATCTCCCAGCAAGTCCAACAAGCAGATTAATAACATTCCTCCTCACTTTGCACATAGGGTAATAGCATCAAAGGTTTAATTCTGAAGGGGTTTTAAAAGTAACCATCTCTACCCCCCCCTCATTTTAAGACAAGAAAGCTGAAAAGAGATGAAGTGACTTGCCTAGTCCTATGACTAGCTTCTGAGATGGAATTTATGCTTTAGATAAATGTTTCTTCTATTCCCATATCTTATTTTTTTTTGTTTTATTTATTTAAGGCAATGGGATTACATGATTTGCCCAAGGTCACACAGCTAGACAATTATTTAGTGTCTGAGGTTGAATTTGAACTTGGGTCCTCCTGACTCCAGAACTGGTGCTCTATCCATTGTACCACCTAGCTGCCCCTCTCATATCTTATTTATGCTGAAGGACACCAAGGTGCATAGTGTCCAGCCTAAAGTCAGGAAGACTCATCTTCCTGGGTTCAAATCAAGTCTTACACATTTACTAACTATGGATAATTTACTTAACCCTATTTGCCTCAGTTTTCTAATCTATAAAATAGACTGAAGAAAGAAATGGCAAACATTCCAGCATCTTTGCAAAGAAAAGCCTAAATGGCATCACAAAGTGTTGGTCATGCCTGAAAATGGCCAAATAACATTTATAATAAGGATCCCTGCCCTTTTCCCTCACCATGTTCACAGACTTAGTTCAGCTGAGCTTTGATTCATGTAAAATGAATGTATGTCTCAGATCCCTCTTAGGATGAGTTGAATGACTGATGCATCCCTGGAGTCTTGGCCAGTTACATAAAGTAGCATTTGCAACAGCAAGATGAATCATTTCATTCTGCACCCTGCCCCATGACCTCTCCTTGTCTCCCTACTCTGGTGAACAACTTAGGTTGCTTTAATACAAGTACAGCTTCCAGATAAAAGAGGTAATAGTCCTACTGTACTTGGTATAGCTAGACCACATCTTAGAGGGCAATGTGCCATTCTGAGCACCAAATTTTAAAAGATATTTCCAAACTTGAGTATATACAGAAAAAGGTGACTAGGATTGGAAAGAGTCTGAGAACAATGATTAAATTAATAGCAGGGGTATTTAGCCAAAAGGAAGAAAGAGAAAAGGATGGCATATGATAATTGCTTTCAGATATTTGAAGGACCAATAGGGATAGGAGGGATTATGCTAATTCTGCTTATAGCTAGAGGATAAACCTAGAAGCAATGGGTGAAAGTAATGAATGGAGACAAATTTTCCTTCCATGAAACAAAGAAGAATTTTTTTTAGAATTAGAATTGTGGCTCTTCTTAGCACCATTTTGTCAACTTCCATTGTGCCATAAGAGTCAAATGGAGGAAGAAGCAAATGCATAGGCTTAATGCAAAAGGAGAACGATGAGGCAGAGGTCCAAGTAACCAGACTGTGCTGACCACAGGCCACAGGAGCAGAAATGTAATGACCCTTTGTGACATTCTCAGGAAGGCAGAATCCTTCAGGAGACAGATATCATCCACCCTACGAAAGATGCTGCAAGCTCTACCATCTGATAAAGGACTCTTACCACTATTTGACACACCTCCCTGGCAAAAAAGGACATACCATCTTTTAATGCAGATCCCACCTCCCTGCCTCATGATTGTGTGCTATGGGACTCTTGTCATTCTGGACTGGTTGTTTTCCTTGTGGCTAAGTGTAGCACACCTGTATAATAAATCCTCAAAACTTTCTGTTTGAAAAAAAAAAGAATTAGAATTGTGAGGCAGCTAGGTGGTACAGTGGATAGAGCACTGGAGTCCAGAGGACCTCAGACACTTAGTAATTTCCTAACTGTGTGACCTTGAGCAAGTCACTTAACACTATTGCTTTAAATAAAATTTAAAAAAAGAATTAGAATTGTCCAACAATAGCAAGGACTTCCTGGAAATGTAGTTAGCTCCCTTAAGTTAGAAGTGTTGAAACAGAAACTGGATGACCTCCTCTTTAGAAGTCATTACATGTGATAGTAGGTTGGACCTTTGCAAACCCTTTGTAAGATTCTGTGATTCCAATATTCTTTAGTCCTGATATGGATTTCTCCATACCAGGCTGCCAATATACCCACCCCTTTTAAACTGAATGGTCTATTAGGACAGATATTCTGTCTCCTCTAATCCATGCCTCCCATCCAATTGGATTTAATTTCTCATCTATGACCTTCAAGAATTTCAGAAGATGCTGAACTCCAAGAGTATAATTAGAATTTCTGTCCTTTTCCCCTCCATGGCACTTCTCCTGGGAACCATGTCCCCCAATCTGAAAATCATTGGTTTCATTCTAAGCTGATTTCCCAGAAACCTCTCATGGACCTCTACTCATCTTTTATTCCCAGTCATTGGCTTCTGAAGGCCAAACCCCTTGATAAAACTGAGGGAGTTGTGTAGGTTAGTGGAAGGGACTGAGTGCTGGAGGAGGGGACAAATCATCTAGGCATTCAGTAGGCAGTCCTGAGAATTCTGTTGGGAATTCTGACTTCAGAGTCAGAACCCAACCCACATGTGTGGAAATATGTGCATATATGTATGTATATATCATGTATGTGCAATGTATATAGGCAGACATAGATAGATGATAGATAGATAGATAGATAGATAGATAGATAGATAGATAGATAGATAGATAGATAGATGATAGATAGATGCTCACTTTGTGCTCTTGACAGAGAGACAAGTGTTATGGGGATCCAAGTTTCCAGCTGCAGGGCTGGAGGGTCCTGGAGGGTTCTGGATTGAATTTTATGAAGGAATGGGGGGAGCACTATGATGCTTTTCTAATACATGTCTAATACAAGCAGAGAGAGAGGTGAGGGTTATAGAGGCTCCTTTCGTGCTTCTTGGAGACCTGAGACAAGAATCTATGTCTGAGCAGCTGAGCAAACATTTGCTCTTGTCACTGAAAAAGGAAGGGGTATTGGGGTGAGAGGGAATATTAAGGAATGGACTTGGAAAGAGTCGTGGGGGGGTGATAAGGAAGGGGAACTTTTTTCTTTTACTGAAAGAAGTGCCTAGAGAGAGATACCAGGCAGGAGCAAAACATTTAGCCCGAGGCTAAGGAGTTCAGTAAATGCCTTTTGATTAAAGGGCTCTTGGCCCAAATCTGTCTCTGAAAAGCGTTTAGGAGATGACAGGTAGAGACAAACCAATTTTTGATGTGGCATTTACCCCCAACCCTGTTCTTCCAATTCTTTGAAAAAGGAGGGCAGGGAGAATAAAGGATAACCTACTTTATTAAATGTAAATTTTCGTTCCTATACAGAAACATGTTAAAAGCACTTCATTTTCCTTTTTGGATGGAGTATGTATGTGTTTTAATATTTTACACTAAGAGAGAATATTGGAAGATACTTCCTACCTTTTTAAAATTAGTTCCTGGAATACTTCAAAGATTCTTATTCTTATAATAGAATTAGGAATTTGGAGAATGCCAATTATAGGGAATCCATGAAGGGTTAAGCTTTGCCTTTTGAGATAATGGAGATGTTCTAAAAGTGCCCTGTAAGGGCCCTGAATTTGGAGTCAGAGGACAGGACTTTGAATACCAACTGTGACACCCTCTAGCCATGTGATCTTGAGGAGGAAATAACTTCGCTTCTCTGTCTCTTGTTTTGCCCTAGATCTACCTGGTCTCTAAGTGGCACACTGTTGTTAATTCCAGGAATCAAAGGAAATTCTTTTCTCTTCTGGGAGAAAAAGTATCCTAGTCAAATTCCTTTCCAGAGAAGGGTTCAAATAAAAATTCCAGTTTTACCAATGCTAAACTACCAAACAGAAGCTATATACAGGACATCAAAACATCAGACTGTAAAATGGCAGGAAAAAAGTACAATACACCTGTACTTTTTAGTTCTTTCTCTTCAACTTCTTGCCTACCACCATCACTTTTCCTTTGAATCTTTGGCTACACAAATTCAAACATCAGAATGATTAAGTGGTTTCTACTCTTCCCCATTCTAAATACATCCAAGTACATGCTTTTCATAAGAATATTTGTTACTCAGCACTTTTTTCTATGTGTTTCTATGCCATACATGTTTCTATGTCTAGGCTTTTCCAATTTTAAAATCTTTTTCCCGAGTATGCAGACAAAACAGAAATATCCAAATGACAATCTGTATATGTTTGTGTTAGATAAGCAGGGAAATGGGCAGCTAGGTACTATAATGAATGGAGTACTTGGTTTGGAATCAGAAAGATCTAAGATCAAATACAGTCAGACACTTACTAGTGACCCTGGGCAAATCATGTTAGCCCTTTTGCCTGATTTTCCTCTTCTTTAAAATGTGCTGGAGAAGGAAATGGCAAACTGGAGTCACGAAGAATCAAATATGATTGAAAATCACTAAACAGCTACAACAAAACAAGGAAATGGTTTAAGTGAAAAATTAGGGATATTTGTACCTGAAGATCATAAATCTAGAGCATGGTTTATTAAATTTTTGTGCCATGAACCCCTTAGGCAATCTGTTGAAACTTATGGACTTCTCAGAAAGAGGTTTTTAAATAACTAAAATAAAATGTAGGCTTACAAAAAGAAACCACTATATTGAAATACAAGTACTAAATTATGTAAAAAGCAAATTCACAGACCCTAGGTTTAGAACTCATGATCTAGAGCTAGAAGAGATTTTGGAAGTTATCTAATTCAAACCTTTTATATCTCCTACATTTCCCAAGCATTCTGTAATAGTAGGAAATCTGTCAATAACTAAGATAAAACATATTCTAGTCCAATTCTATAAATAAGACTAGGGTTGGGAGTTAGATCCAAGTTCTCTGTGCCTAAATCCTGCATTCTCTCCAACTTGTACCACAACATTACTTGAATGAATAAAAGGAATGAATATAAATGTCCTGTTGAGCTTGCTGTAACTTTGTGTATTCTGGGTCTTACTTAAGAGTATTTAGAAATATGTGTACTTTGTATGAGGGGGAATTAACCATGATGCAGCAAGGAATAATAATAGCTTACATTTAAATAGCTCTTTACACTTTATAAACCCCTTTCTTCTATCTGAATGTATTTACATTGGAAATTCATGAGCCTTAAGCCTCCAAATTAAGTTGCAACCCTTCTAAAAAGTGGCTTAAACTAATGGAAGTGCACTTCCATCCTCAGCCTTCTCCCCTCCCTAGATAGCATTGTCTTCACCAGTTCTTTCTACTTGTATTAACCTGTCTAAAATGCCTGGGTGGGTTCTTTTCAAATAAACCCTGATTGGAGGATGGAGTCAGGGAAGTTGATAGAGAAACAAGAGTAAGTATGTTAGAGTGTTCCAAGTAAAGACTGAGGGATGGGAATGACTAGAGAATGGAAAGGAGAGAAAAGAAGCTGACTTCTGAAAAAGGAGCTTGGAGATGATAAAGATTATCTGAGTATGAAAAACAAGAGCTAGGGAAGGAGGCAGAGTGAAGATTGTTTTTCTTTGGTTGTTTCAAATTTGTCTTATGGAGTTTTCTACTTGGATTTGGTGTGTTAGTCCACACTAACTGTTTAGCTGTATGATTATAATCAAGACTACATCACCAATAACAAACTCCATCTAGTACTTCCAAATCTATATCCAAAGTCCAACCTATCAGGGTTGGATTCTGTGCTTGTCCTGAGAATAATGTGATGTCCCAAGACATCCACATGAGGTACAGCCTCTTTACCTCTCAAGCATTGAAGCAGTGAAATATCTCCAAGGCAAGACTATCTCAGCTTTCATGTCATCCCATGCATTTCCTGGATATCTTTCAAAAGAATTACATAGCTTAAGAGTTCTTTATTGTCCTTTAGGGAGGTGAAAATTGAGTTGAGTTGAGGGAAATAAGAGATTAAAAAAAAAGTTGGAGTGAAGATGAGTGATGAACCTTAAATATTGTGAGGAGGATAGAAGTCAGACTTCCTCCACCCTCTAGGAATCCATATAACAATTGCCACTTCCTCCAGGAAGCCTTTTCTGATGCCTTCTCCACTTCCCCAACTATACTAACACAACAGGTAAGGACCTCCTCTTTTCCCCTTAACCCTACCTTATAGCACTTTTGTTTAGCTATTAAGCACTGAAATAAATCCTCAAAGCACCTACCCATGTGGAAAAAAAATCCATAAGTACACACAATATACAAGCAACACAATAGAAACTCCTAAAAATTCTCCTCTGGATTCTATTTCCTAGCACAAGAAGAATGAGGCTAATTCTCATACCTCAGGAGGAATTCCCATTTTCAGATTTTCAAAAAAGAAACAGATTTTAGTGATCTGCTATAGGTCTTTTGGTTTGGAGTTTTTTCCAAATTTTTGTTGATGTGGAGATAAGAGTTCACTGGAACCCTGACACACCATGATTTCTTTAAAGATTTCTTTCTAATGTTCATCTTTAATTCCATGCTAGAAATAAACCAAAACTTTTTAGAAATTAATATATATATATACATACATGCATATGTGTATATATATACATAAATAATCTATATAGATTATTTGCTATTTTGGGAAGGAGGAAGGAAAGGGAGAAAGGGAAAAAAGTGTAGAACTCAAAATCTTATGAAAAATGAAGGTTGAAAACTATCTTTACAAGTAATTGGAAAAAATAAACTACAGCTTCCCCAAGTTAATATTAAAAACAAAAAATAAATTGTGTATATCTACATTATATCTGTGTATATATAGGAGGTATGGAAGGAGATCAGAACCTTTATTTACAGCTCCAGAATCTTCTTCTAGAAGGGGAGAAGGGGAAGCTTCCTGGGTTAATTGTCTGTTTCCCTCACAACAGTCTGGTTCTCTTCCTAACTGGCTTCATAATATCTGAATTCCCAAAATGAATTCCCTTCCTTGGTTTCAAATCACTTAAATAAAATAAGTATCTAATCATTTTGAGAGTGTTTTCAAGGGAGATCTCTTGGAACCCATGTAAAATGAAGGGGACTGCAGAAGAACTGGAGAGCAATTATTCCTAATCTAAGGAAAATTCCAAATCACAGATCTCTTTTTCTTAAACTAAATTGGTTTCCTTGAAGACTTTCTATTCATAAATGAGTTTCAAGATAACAAAGAACAGCATCTTTCTCTAAAATTTTAAAGTATTACAGAATGTTTATCACTACCCTGAGAGAAAGGTACTGGTATTATTTTCCCTAATTTATTAATGGAGAAACTGTTTTATTAAAGACTATTATATCAGTACACATCATTAAGAATAAATGAATTCTCATTGTTTTGGAATGGTTTCAATGCCTTTCTTCTTGGCAGGGAAATAAGAGTATCTGATTCTCTAAGTCCCTGAAAATCTCATCATCATCATCATCAATATCATCATCATATTTTAAATAAAGTATTAATGATGATAAGGGTAGCCTGACATTCTTCAATATGTGTTAATTAGAAATCAAAAAGTCTGGGGATCAGAAAGTCAGGCACAAGCAAGAAAGTCCCTTAAAACACTGTCTTCTCAGTCAAATCTCTAGGAATCATCTATTAAGTCATTCGATTTCTACTGAGTCATAAATGAGTTGTGATTTGCTTAGGAAGAAGGAGTTCTTATGTAGTTGAATGAAAGAGCATTTGTTTATCAATTATAATAATATTATAGTATTCTGAATGGTTTATTATAGAGGGGAAGTGATCCTGGTTCTCTGCTATGTTTTACCAAGATAGAAAGTCCTCCACTATAACTGGGAAACCAACTTTATATCTTTCTCTCCACTGAGGACCAGACTAACAAAATTCAGAGTCTTAACACCAGTTTATAGGCCACTAACATCCTTTTTTTCATCTTTATATTACTTCTGCAATGAAGAAGATAGAATTATTTTTGGTGTTTGTGGTTAGGAATCTAGGTGGACACAATCAAAGTTCTTTCATAATATCAAAGTGAGAAAAGTGAGGATTCCTTATAACTTGGCACTATTTCAGAGTATGCTTTAGTCAACAGAGTGTATTTCAATGATTAATTATCTGGGAAGTTTGACTATAAAGAAATGGAATTAATTTCAGAAACCATTCCAATTTCACTGCTTTATGATCACCCTTCTTGTCCTGAACATAGAATAAGGACCACAGTGAGTTAGCAGCCTATTCATCTGTTACACAGTTGGTTGTTATTATTAATAATAAAATAACAAACATAATGTCTTATGTGAGATCCCATGGCAGAACTGATCAGTTAACTTTATTTTGGGTAGTCTAATCACCTCCCCATCTCAGACAGTTCCTGGATGTTTTTTTTTTAAAAATACAATCTTTCCCTCACACTCTTCAAAAAAAGAAAATCATTTTTCATAGCTGCTTCCCCCCTTCAGGCCTAAGCTACTGGACCAGGGAGACCAGAGAGACCCAGGCATGACCCCAGCCTCAGCCCTTCCCCCTCCAGTCACTGAGTCCCCAGGACAACCGGACTCTGCCTGGGGCTGGTGATGGGGGGAGGTAGTGTTGCAAGTCATTTCAGGGACTGAACTCTCCATGAACCGGGGAGAGATTGGGGTGGGAGGTAGAGATTGAGCAGGGGAAGGGCCAGGGGAAGGGTGAGGAGAGACAAAATTTCTGGGCAAGCCTCTCAGGCTGTGTAAATATTGAGTTGCCTCATCCCCAAGGCAGAGGTTGAAATGGAGCTGTCAGACCAGAGTAAACGAAAGGGAGAAATGTGGCCCCCAAGGAGCAGAGGGCACATACCTTGTGGGACTCCCTTCCCCTCCCAGGCTCTTCCTCATCCTCTCCATTACTCAATCTACAGAGGTGGATTTCACTTGGACAAAGACCAATGATCAGTAGAGAATAAGAAGAGATTCAATGAAAATTGAGTAGTTCTAAGAGAATCCACCCAACATCACCTAGTTCAAGTTTTTTTGTTTCCCCCCAAGAGGGCAACACATTTTCATAATCCTGTCCTTTATTCTCAGAAGAAGGGCAAGAAAAGATCTCCCTAAGTAATCTCCCTAGGAACTGAAGAAACAGAGTGGTTAGATGATTTATTCAAGGATACAAAATCTGAGCCAGGACTAGAACTCAGGACTCCTGTCCCCAAAGTCAAGAGTTCTAATGGGAAGGGAAGAGAGAAAGGAGAAAAGGAAAAAGGAAAAGGAAAAAGATGAAGGAAAAATGGAAAGGCATAGGAAAGGGGAGAGAGCATAGAACCATAGTTCTATTAGGTTAGAATGGAGACTACTAGATGCTGGAACTTTGTGTAAGCAATACTAAATAATACATCTTTCATGATGGTGGGAGGTAGGAGTTCAGAAAAAGGGGTAAGAAACAGGAAAAAAACAAATAGATTCTCTGTCTTTGATGACTGTTTACAAGCCTAGTCAATACTCCAAGGGTCTGTGCTTTTGTGATTATGTATATTCCCTCCACCTTCACAGACCACACTGCCTTTATAACAGAATATCCTTGATAACTGTTGCAGAAAATATTAACAAACCTGTGGGCCACCCTGAAGATGAGCTTCTGATCATGTTGAAGCTGTCAGTGGTCCCTACTCAACAACAGATGATCCCTACTCAAAGCCTGTCCAATCTGACCTGAGCTACAAGAGCATGGGTTCTGCTATAATAGGCTTGGAGAACCTAAGGTCACCTCCATCCCTTCCTGAGGAATTGTGGTCATTTTAGTTGTTAAAAAAAATCAAAACTAACTGAACATTTTTGCCATCCTTGCAGAATGACAGCAACTCTATCCATTCTACAGCAGTCAATCTACACACACAATCCAGATAATAATATACACACATACACACAGACACATACACATAAAGAATTGTATGCATTTGTGTCTATGAAAAGAGGAAAGTAAAATTTAGCAGAAGAGATTTAGGAATGGAACAGAGAGAGGAGAAAGGACTGTTGTCTAGATGCTAGCTGCTCTTGGCCTGTCCTCTCCAATTTTCAAGTCTCTTCACCTTCACCTTTCTCCCAGACCTCCAAATGCCTCAACCCCCATTCTTTCCAGTACTCCAGCACCACCAGTACCACTCTACTGTATTCCCAGTCCAGCAGTGACAGTTTCAAGAGATGTACCTAACAAAGACTCCTGAGTTAAAAGTAAGAAAATCATCAATGTTTCCCCCCCCCCCCCCCCCCCCAGAGATCAAAAGGCCTCATGTAGGGAGAGCAAACGCTATGGGGAAAGGAGAATGAGGGAGAAAAAGTTCACACTGAGGGGTGAGGAACAGATGGTGCTCAGCCGCCTGAGAAGAGAGGGCTCAACCACCCCATCTTATTGCTTACCCAGGATGTCTCCCAAGGGCCTCCAAGATGCTGGGAGAAGCTTCATACACAAACTTCCAACACTCCCCTATTGAGCAAGAATCTCTCCTAGGAGGTTGCAGAGAAGGAAAAAACAAACAAACCAAGAAACAAATGTTCACTCTGAATTAGAATTTATTTTTCTTCTAACTTAGGAGACATTTTTCATGGAACTCTAGATGATGGAGTTTCGGTCGGGATTTGAAAAAAAGAGAGGACTTTGATACAGAAACAATCTTTTCAAGCTTAAAAAATAAATCCCACAACTTATTTTTCCCCAACTTGGACAGCAGGAAACACATACACATACTCCAAGGCCTTCCCCCCACTTCCTTTTCTCCTCATCGAATCTGAATTGGAGAAAGTTTCAAAGAGTAAGCCATCAGTACAGCTTATTTGAGTCAAAATCTTTTGTTTTCCACAATAAAGAATAAAACTTCTATTTCCTTTTTTTAAATTTTGGAAGTAGCAGGGAAGTGGTATTCTCTCCAATTTTCCATATAATCCGGATAATATGGATTGTGTAAACTGTTTTTAGCCTTAGAACTTTCAGTAGGAAATTGAAGTTGAAATTGAAGAATGGGGGTGGAGGATATACTGCAGGACAGCTTCCACACCAATGAGATTAAGATGAGGCTCTGGGAGCTGAGTTAGAGAGGAAGCAGTCCAGTGTCATTAGTATCCAGGATCTTTCCTTACAGCCCTATCTGAATGAGAGAGGAAAAAGAGGAAAGGTCAGATTTTTTTCATAGCCTCCGTATTGCTAATAGAGAGCTCCTGTCCCCAACCCCCAAAGGGGATTCTGACTCTGTACCTTCTTTTGTAAAGAGAAATCAAACCTACTGTAGCCTTTCCTCTTTCATTTTCTAGACCTAGGAACTGTCAGGAGGGATGGAGGCCCCACACTCCACCAGCTGATCCCTATAGGATCACTCATCCTTTCTTCTCCTAAATTCTAACCACAGGCTGCTCCATTCCTTCTAATCCATTTCCTCCATCCCTAAGATTTGGGGTTCTTACAAATAATCCAATTGGAAGACTCAGCTACCTCTGACCTGATCTCTCTGTGATCCAAGACCCTGTGAGCTGGGTATAGGGAAGTGAAGGTCTCCTCCACAAAGGAGTTGCCAGAGACTTCCCTGATTCTCTGGTCTTTGTCTGGGGGTGGGGGTGGGGGGTGTTTGTGAATAAGTTACTTTGGATGTCAACCTTGCTAGTATGTAAATAAAAGGTGTGTGTTTAGAATGGACTTTGCAGAGGGGGTAAGGTGAGAGACAGGAGAAGGTGATCTTTTTGGAAACTATTTTTAAAGCATTTCTTAGTGGCATTGGGTTCCCATCACCTGAAATTGTGTAAATTGTAATAGCCACTGACAAATGTTAATAACAATAAAATATTATTGATTCCTTTAAAAGTATATTTTACATCTGTTTTAGATAGATAGATAGATAGATAGATATACATAGATACAGATATATATCCCAGGTCTTTACATCCTCTTGCTTTTTATTCTAAAACAAATTTAATTGTCTTCTTGGCAGATAAGAAGCCTGGAACAGGCCAACTTTAGCACCAGGCATCTGCGCACTTCAACCAGAAGTCCTATCTATGGATGAATTGTGCTTCCCAGAACAGCTGATATAAAAAGGGGGAGGGGGTTAGTGTATAGAATGGAGGAAGACCCACCCGGCACCATCTGGACTGTACTTTGGGGCCAAATGAGCAATGGAGATTTGTTTTCCCGACAGGTAGCTTCCTGAGTCCCTTCCCCCGATCTGCTTCAACCAAAGGTTTGTAAATTTGACCGCTGAAAGGACAATAGTGGTTCCTGAAGCTACTCTGTTTACATGTTTAAAAATCCCAGAGGCGCCTTGAGGTAAAAAGGTCAACTCTGTATCCGGAGGTTATTCCTGCCACCTTTAACCACTCCACCCAACTCCTTGAATCTCAGTCCCTTCTCCAACTCCTCTAGAAAGTCATTCTCTATCTCTGCCTGACCCAACCCTTACCCTCTCCTCTTCTCTTTCACTTGTTCTTATTCCTCTTTCTCTGATTCTTTATCTTTCCTGGTCTCTGTTTTCTTCAATTCCCATTTACAGTGTTGGATTGGGGGAGAAATAACATATTGGACTGAGGAAAGGCAAGAAAATGATAATATTCCTGGTGATGTTTTCAGAATCAGAGATGGCAGCTCAGGAAGAGGTTGGAGCTCAGATAAACAACCCAGGTCTGGCCTTCCATGCCCCTCCAGGTTCATCCTTTTTCCTCCTTTCCATTGCCTGGGGAGGCTGCTCAGAGGAAGAAGCAGGGCACCAGGCAATATCTCTATCATATTGGGTTTGATCTGCATTTCCTTAAAAAGAAAAAAATACTTTGCTAGGTCATCAAGAATTAAATCCCTTTTTTTCTGTTCTCTGCCTTTCTCTCATTGCACTGCATCCTTGGTTTTCTACCCCTCTTCTTTGCCTTGTTTAGGGTTTTCCTGTCAACTCTTTCTTTCTAGTCCTCCTTATCCCTTACTCCCTTATTCTTATCAATAATCTACTATCTCAATTCCCATTTTTCCCTCCCACTTTTTCTTTCTCATTTATCTCCTTGCTCTTGAAAGGACAGATAAATAGCCTGTGATTTAGGACACCAGAATTCTAGAACCGATTTGCCCATTAGATTGTTTATTTAGTTGTAAGTTTTGACCAATTGTCTTTCCCTTCTCCATCCTCCTCTGCCTTGGTGTTCCTTTCATTAAGGATATATCCTAATAAACTGAATATTGCCCTTCGGAGTTGGAGGAACAGAATGAGGAGGTGAGAAGGGGAAAAAAAAATTTATTGGAATGCGGTACTTGAAAAATATACAGAGAGAATTGACTTGTTTAGGATCCAATGTTTTCAGCAACACAGAAACTCCTAGTTTTCCTTACAGAGTTGAATTACAATCCTAAAATGCCATCATCTTTGAATCTTGTTCTTTTCTTTTTGGATTCTGAGTTGAGAGTATTTTTCTAAGTCTTATTAAGGTAGTGGCATCATATCCCTTTAACCTTCCAGAGTACGGGGGAAGAACATACTGGGGTTAGAGTACTCAATAAATAAGGAAAGAGCGCTGCAGGCGCGCTTTGAGAGGCAGCACGCCATTTCTCTAGGTGGGAATGGAGGTTCGGGCCCAGGCCCAGGTCCAGACCATGAAGTACAATATAATTTTCAGTTTCAAGTTCGGAAATATGTACAAACCGGATTAGGGCAAGAAGGGGCTGATGATTGGGGATGTGGAGGGGGTGGGGGAGCTTGTGTCCGCATCGTTAGTGCAAAAAAAAAAAGAGGGCAAGAGGAAGATAGGGACTTGGACTGGAAGAAGGTTATAGATAAGGTCCAAAAGATGGGTTTTTTTGTGTGTGGTTTTTCTTTTGGGTTTTTTTTTTTGGTCTGTCACAAGGCAACTAGTGTTCACAGTGTCCACTTTAGAGATACAAGAAATACTAACCCGCACCCCCAAATCGATCCCAGGATACACAAATATTCTGCTGTTTTGTGAACAGCAAACAAGAGGGGAGAGAAGAAAGGAAAGGAGAGACTGAGTCCTCTGAGCTCAAAGGCACTGATCTGAAGAAACAGAACCAACAAGAAAAACTGAGGAGAGAAAAGGGCAGTGAAGCTGGGGATGGGGTCGCCGGCCGATAGACTCTGATTCTCCTGGCAAAAGTAGATCCCTAACCGCCCCCTAACCTTCTGGCAGCGGGGGTGAAAGGAGCCAGGAATATCAGCCCAATCATGCCCCGTCCTGGAATCTCAAGCCCCTATACATACACAAAAGTCCCCAGAGAGAACAATCGAGTCCTCCCATAGAGTATCTTGGGCAGCCAGCATTCAAGGGGTGGGGTGGGGGGGATGCCCTGCGGCTGCACAAAGCAAAGCAAAGACCCCAATAAGAATATTTTGAGGGTTCTGGATGAGGGAAAAGTGAAGCCAACTAGGTCCAAAACCTTGAGGTCTGTGGTTAGTTCAGGAATTGACTGAGTTAGGCGAGGCTTCTGGGGAGGTGCAAGCGGACTGGTCGGAGGAGGCATCTCCCGCCGCTTCCTTGTTGGAGCTCAGGGGCACTGCAGGAGCCAGCCCTCCCTCCCGCTCTCGCTTCTTCTGCTTCATCCGCCGATTCTGGAACCAAATTTTGACCTGTGTCTCATTGAGTTCCAACGTGGCGGCAATTTCCACCCGTCGGGCCCGGCTCAGGTACTTGTTGAAGTGAAACTCCTTCTCCAGCTCGGTCAGCTGCCGCGTTGTGAAGTTGGTGCGGATGCCACCCACTGGGCCCAGGCCCATATCAGAAATCTTTGCTGTGAGAAAGGTGGGTGGTATGCAGAAAAATAGTCAGAATAATTGTCATCCCACCTTCCCATTCATCACTCCTAGTTCTTCCTTCCACCACTTCTTTTCTGTATTCTCATTTCCCTCTCTCTCTTCCCTTTATCTCCCTCTACATCTCTTCCATCCACCTCCACCACCAGAGCTAGTTCTCCACCTCTAGTTCACCATCTGGGATCTTTCTCTTTTCCAGATCTACAGCCCAAGATGTCCCATGGTCTTTTCTCCAAAACAGCCCCTAGTCTTCCTCCTACATACACCAAGTCATCAGGTCCGCTCCACATCCCTAATTCCTGGCGAACAATGGTATCCATCTAGGCCTCTCCACTTTGGCCAGAATTGAGAAGCAGGACAAGACTGTTGGTGGGGGGGGGGGCACTTATCACAAATAGAAAAGAGGAAAATAGTAAGGGGATGCGAAAGATGCCTCATGGAGGTCAGATTAAGGGCTTCAATTTTCTCCCCACCCTGACTGGAAGTGAATTGAGTTGGGATGAGAAAGCTGGGAATTAAAGTCTATTGGTGGTCTTCCTTATCTGCTGCTCTGAAAAGTAGAATTGTATATTAGTGAAGATTATAATTGCCTCAGAACATCGTATATTCTTAAACTCCCAAAAACTTGGCTAGGAGGTTGCTCTTCCTTGACTGCCCACTACAGTCCCCGAAGCTCAAGCTTACCTGTCTTTGGAGGGTTCCTCTTGACCTTCATCCAGTCGAAGGTTTGGGTGGTGGGCGTGCTCAGATCCGACCGGCAGGCAGGTTCCTTATCTTCCACTAAAAGATCCCCATAAGATTGTCCGAAGGCCGGGAGTTGCTCGGTCCCATAAGTAGGCTGGGGAGGAGGATAAGGTCCTGCCCCAGTTTCTCCAGTGACATAAAGCTCGGATAAGCCCCCTAGCTGGCTCCCATATCCCGACTGCTGAAAATATCCCCCATCCCCATCATGTTGGCCCAAGGAATAGTACTGGGAGGGGCCATAGCCAGGGTTGCAGGTGGGTGCAGTGTACCCCGAAGGTGAAGAGCTGGTGAAGGGGACCCCCAATGTTGAGGGAGTCTGTGTAGGGTAGCCTGGATTCTGCTGGAGGACCGGGCTGGGAAGACCCCCTCCATAACGAGGATCCCCGCCATAGCTGTCACCAGGAGAACTTGAACAAGAAGGATAAGAGGTAGGGGAGCTGTAAGCTCCAGGACCCCGATTACAGAGTGCATACTCCAAGAAGGAATTCATCCTATTATAGTCCATGCGCTGAGGATGGAGGAGGGTCAGCCCGTTTTGGGGGAGACACCCTCTTGCCCTACAACCTTTAGGCAGTATGTCAAAGCGCTGAGACTTCCGTCCATGGCTGTCCCTGGGTTCTCCGGGACCAGCGCTCCCCTAGGGGAAAAGGGTTGGGGAATGGGGGAGGGTACATGTGATCCCTCTCAGGCCAATGGGCAGCGACTGGCCAGAGTTTGGCAGCCCCTGGCGCCCATCCATCACCCCCTTGGCATTAGCATGACAAAGACACTTCAATCAAGCCCGGAACCATCCATCTGAGCGGGACACCAAAGCGTCAAAAACATCTTTCTTCAAAGACTTTGGGAAAGAAGGAGCCAGGGAAAGGGGGGGAGGAAAGTTCCAAGAATATTCAAGTCTCTCCCACCTCACCTCCGCCCCCCAAGTCTTAAAGAGGCCCTTAGTTATTAGATTTGGCTAACTCGGTTCCCAGCTGCCCCCCAGCCCTTCCCCCAACCCCCAAAAGGAGGCTTCGTTCTGGGACTGCAGGAACAGAGGTAGGGAACCCAACATCGTTTCTGACTATCCAACCTAGTTCTCCCAATTTGTCACCGAGTGATCAGGATGAGGGTGTGTGGGTGAGTGGGTGGATAGGTGGGTGAATGAGTGTGATTATCTAAGGTCAAAAGGGGGAACCTTGGGGACTGGAAGAATGTAGAGACAGATTGAGAAGGAGAGACAAGGTTTCATGTCAGAAAGTTCATTAAATCAGGTAGAGGATTGTAAGTGATAGAATACTACAGATAAATAGACTTTTAGAAATGAACTACTGAGTCATTTCACTTTTCCTCTACATATAGACATTCTTTTCCTTGTCATCCACCCATCTATTCCTCTTGCAACCTCTCTTTATATCCTCTCTGTCTGAATTCATCTTTCTATTCGTCCATCTTCTTCCATATTCATAGTTTCTCTGTACCTCTCCATCAATTCATCTTTCTAGATGTATTTATACTTTAGGTAGCCATCCATAACTGTACTGATCTTACTGACTTTTCAGTCTTAAATAACTCTTCCCATCCCATTCTCTGGAGACTTTCTTTTTGAAGATGGAGACTGAGGTTGTGTGTACACGGGGCAAAGTGAATTAGTACTGTTGAGTCAGTGTCTGGTGAATGAAGCCCACGTCAGCTGCAGATCACTCCTACTATGTCCCCAACCCCTAAACAAAACAAGTCACCCCTGCACTTATCAAATTCAATAGTGGAGACATTTCTTCTCATTTGTGCAGATCATTTACCCATTTTCCAGACCAGAAAAAGAGAAAGAGATGAGAAAATGGGGAGTTTTAGGTTTAAGGGCTGGTGTCCTACCTGGAACTCTTACCCATGTCTGATGGAGGAACTAACTATCTTGATTTTCTGGTGTGTGTTGGAGTTTAGGTTGGGCCAGAAGTCTTCTGCACTTACCTCATAGGACAAGAATAACTACTCTCAGGTAGACTAATGATTCTCCTCCTCCAGACAAGGCAGACAAGGCTCAGAACAATCCACCGCCTACATTCATTTGTTACTTGTCAGGGTGTCTGCCAGGCCTACAGCCAGGACTTAGGCAGCCTTGGGAGGCCAAGAGTTCAGGGGTATACTCAGTAAACAAGTACATTAAGCCAATAGTCACTAAAAGTGCCAAGTCTGTACCTCTCATGAGGGAAGGGAGGTAAAGTTGAGATCTCCCTGGAAAGTACCCAGTCCCTTCTCACCATAAGTCTAATTTAGCTATGTAGGCTGCTGTTCTAAGTTTGATCAACATTTAGAGACCCATGCCATTTTCCTGGATGTATTTAGAGGTCATAAACTCATGATTAAAAACAATACTAACTCAGCTTTCCCACAAAGAAAGGTGAAAACAGGAGATTTGTACCTCTACAAAGAATTATTCTGTTCTGGCTTTTTGCCTGGGGGAAAAGACAGTTTTTCTTTATTCTGATGCCTTCTTCTTAAATACAGCTGACAACTTACTGCTTACCCCTACCTTCCAAGACTCAAAAATCTTTCGGTAGGGTATTTGGATAAAAGAAGTACTCTCTGCTATATTGATGAGTGAACTATGTTGTATGAAAGGGGACCCAGTTCATCCCTTGAAGTCTTTCCAAAGAAATTGCCTTTGGGTTATCATCAATGTTTTCTGGTCCTAATGTGTGTATGTGTGTGTGTGTCTATGTGTGTGTCTATGTGTGTATGTGTGTGTGTATGGTTGGATGAATGGAATCCCTTCAAAGTTCATCAAATTTGACCATTTATTATTCATGTGAACTCTTCACTAACCATAATAAAACTCACTACTGTAACCTTGAAGAGAATAGAGACCATCAAAGAAAACAGAAGAAGCTTTATGTTTTTCTCCTATACACCCCTCACCTCCATAGAAACATTACACAATTATAAACCTCAGGACTTCAGATTGTGGGGGAAGGGAGGGCACAGCTGGGAACTTTACTAAAGAGAAGGATGTGTTGGGGGAGGGGGAAGGGTAGTGGTCACTGCTGTGGAAATAGGGAGAGAGAGAAATGGAGGAACAAAAGAAAGGGAAAAGGGAGAGGGAAAGAAAATGAGAAAATAGAGGAAAAGAGAAAAGTGGAATGGAATGGAATGTCATAGCCTTTCTCCCTAAAATAACTCATTTGGTTTTATGACTCCAAATATTTCTTCCATTTTAGTACTTTCCTTAGAATGCAAGGGGGACAGCTCTGATATCTTTTCTTACTCCGCATTGTTCCCCTTCTGCCCCAGCTTAGTTTTGTATTTGCTATGCCTAGTTTCTGGGAAGTCCTGGAACCTTTCTCAAGTCAATTAAGCAAACTTATTTCTTCAAGTTATTGGAGTAAGCACAAGGGATAGAAAAAATAAAACAATAAATGGTGTCTACCCACAAGAAGCTTGTAATTTCATTGGAATGTGGGTGGAGAGAGATACAAATAACTATAATACACAAGTGCATAAAAAATAGAATTAATACTATAGGAAAGCTTACTTCCATCAAGGGGGAATTAAAGAATGCTTCATCAAGGGGTTGTCATTGATTCTGGGGAGAAAGCAGAGACTTTTGAAGGGAGAGTCTGATTTCAATAGGAGATGCATCTGTGTGATGGAAGGGAGTCTATTCTAAGTGGGGAAGACTCCATAAACAAAAGCAGAAAAGGGAAGAGTGAGAATAGGGTAAGGTAAGTATCCTAGTCTGACATGAAAAGAGAATTTAAAAGAAAGTAATGTGAGATTAGACTGGAAAGATAAATTGGAACTAACTTATGGTGGCCTTGAGTACCAGGCTGAAGAGTTTATATTTTACCTTCTAGGCAATACCTCTTGAAAACCACTGAAAGAATTTGAGGAATGGTGGGTTATAGCTGGTGATGTGAAGCATCAGTTGGAGGTAGTGGAGGGAAAGACTAAATATAGGTACCATTTATGACAATAAAGAAGGAAAGAGAATTAGTCAAGTTTGAGGGAAAGATGGTTTGTTTTTGGACATGTTGGATTGGGGTTACCTGTGACACATCTGAGTAGATGTCTAGAAGAGTTTTGAAAATGGGGACCTGAAGCTCAGGAGAAAAAAAAAGCTAGAAATACCAATATGAGGCAAACAAATGAATACAACACTAATGGCTCTCCCTCCCTTCCTCTCGGTCTTCCCCAAGGTGGAAAGGCCTTCTTGGGGGGGGGGTAATAAAGGTCCAGATTGGGGTATAGTAGTATAATGAAAAAATATTAACTACTGGTGAAAGATGAATTGGGGGAGGGACTCTAAAGGCAGGGATACCAGTTAGAAGGCTATGAAGACAGTATAAGTGATAAGTGTGGAGTGTCAGTAGGAATAGAAAGTCTATTATTTCAATCCATATGCTTCACTGAACGGTGGAAATAGGCCTAAATTGGAATCCCAGAAAACTAAATTCTAGTGATGGTTCTTCCATTAAGGGATTGTGGATCCTGGAAAAAAAAGTTATTCTATGTCTCTGGTTCTGGTTTCTTTTTTTGTAATATGAGGGTATTCAACTGAGCAGTCTGAAATTCAAGATTTAGAATTCTGTGATACTATATAGTAACAGACTTTGAGATTCTACTAATCTATCAAATATGACTGACAAAGGTTGGAGAAATCCCAGTCACAAAGATTCTAGTCCTGATTCTAGCTTTGTCTGAATTCTCTGAATGACAATGCAAACAGTACTCGGTTCACCAGGAATCTGGCTGAGTTTCCTTTTGATATATAGACCAAGTCTCACAAAACTCAAAATTCATTTCATCAGGGATTGCAATTTGAGTATACTTTGGTTACATTTCCTGTTATACAAATATGTCTATACATCTATGATTATAATCAGAATGGAAATCTAATTGGACCTTAAATCACAGAGCCAGTCCCTGTTTGGAGAGGAGGAGGATTATCATGTTTGAAAGATCAAAGAATCTCAAATACTTCCTTTTTGACATCATCAGAACCATTTTTTACTCAACTTCCTCCCAAGACTAGATCCTAGGAATCCTTTGGCTAACCAAGGTCAAACTTCTGTACTTTCCTCCAACTTGACAGCTTTCTTCTATCTAAGGGTTTGTGGTTTTTTTTGTTCTGAGCCTGAAGTCTTAATGATCTTGTCAAATCAAGTTAATTGAACTATCATTAATTTAGTGGAGACCATTCAAGAGTATTCTACATCATACTTTTGTATTGTTCTATTTTTCCTCTAGTGGAGATAGTCATTTAAAATATGTCTGTTACACATATGGTATATGAAATGTAGTATCTTACTATCTTGTGTTTTACAACTCACATTTTGGTGCATGAAAATTTCATTTAAATGGTTTGAATAGAGAAAAACTAATATATGTTTTCCAGAATAATTGTTTATGAAAAAATAGCAACTCTCTTTTTTTAATGTCTGAGGATAAAACAAGTACTGTAGTTGCAGGCACAGCAGGATAGATTCAAGAAGGACAGGAGAAATAACTTGTTAACTCCATGCTATTCAGTACTTGTAGGGGCAACTTAAAGAGATCCTTTTCTTACAAATGTTTAAAAAAGAAAACAATTAGGATCAGTCCTTCCTAAAAGTAATGACTTATCTGAGATAAGAGAATACACTAGAAAGAAAATTTTTTCAAGACTGAGAGCTGACCATCTGTCTATAGGAGAATTTCAAGAGAACTATAGATTTGAAACGTTCTCTGGTGAATTTGATTTTTATAGATATCCAAATGGAATCATTTGAGCCAAATAATCCACTTTGGAAGCCTAAACTCTAAGGACTTCATATCTACAAAGATCAAGTTACTTGAAGTGTTGCCAAGTTCCTGGTTTATTTTGGTCTCCATTGAAAGTTTAATTATTTTGTTATTTCACATAAAGGTGTCCTTATTTGGCACACACACACATGTACACGTGCACACTCACATGCACATACACTGAAACAAGCTGGATTTTTATCTTCAAGATCTCCCCATATCATGACTTTTCTTTGGCCTCTGGGTTAAAATACAAGTGTGGCATTCCATGCCTCCCATTTTCCCAGATTACTTTGCTGGTCTCTCTCAGTAGATGTTTGTTAGTTGAGATGGAGATGTTGAAAATTAATAGAATATCAAGCCTGAAGGAAGGTGAAGAAGGATTTGATTTTTTCTGGTGGGCTGGGGTGAAGAAAGAGTAAGGATGCTTGAATGTGGGAATGGAAAAATTTCTTCCAAATAATCCACTTTAGAGGGCTGAATTATTCTAGTTATAAGTTTACACAGATCAAGTTACTTGGAGAGTTTCCAGGTCTCTATCTGACTTTGGACTGTTAAGACAGATTGATTTTAGCTTTAATTATCTTCTTATCTCATGCAAAGGTGTTCTTATTTAGCACATGGGTGCATTTACCTATAAACAAATACATGAATGATGAGGGATAGAGATAAGATGCTAGTGACCAGAGGGATCCTAGGAATGTTTCTGGGGCACAGTTGGCTAAAGGAACACAGAAGGGATATTTACTCAAAGCCAACAAGGGACTAGCTGAATTGCAAAAGATGAAATCAAACAACTTCCCTTTTTTATGCCTCTGTCAAGACAGCTAGGACTTGTTATCCAGATACAACTAAAAGTTAAGGGAAATTAGTGCCATGAGAAAGTTAAGAAAACTCAGAACCAATGTTAGAACTGAAAAGGATATTAGAAATGATCTAGTCCAGCCCCTCATTTTTCAGAAGGAGAAACTGAATTCCCAAGACATGCTAGCCTAGAGGAAACTGGAGGCCCACAGAGGTGAAGGACTATAAATAAGGCTAAATGACAGAGTTGACATTGGAACCTAGTCTCTGAGTTCCTAACCTGATTCCAAATCCAATGCTCTTACCACTGTACCATGTATAAAACACTTTTCCTTAATTCCAAATCCAGTGCTCTTACCACTGTACCATGTATAAAATTGTCTCATTATTCATTTAAGTAGTTATTTAATTATGCTTATTAACACACAAAGACATCTGTTGATATTAATAAAAGTGACAGGCTCAGAAAGGGAGGGGGGGTCAAATATGAAGAGGTAAAAGAGTCTGGGAACATTAAAGACAGCCACCTTCTTACAGGAGCAAATCCAAATTGGATATGAAATACTCCATTTAGGACCAATTAATTCTTATTAAATTGCCTGAAGGGTTAAGACTGCTTTAACCTGGGAACTATTTGTAGAGGTAGGGTGATGTGCTGGAAAAAACCCTGAGCTGGAAACTAGGATCACTTGCTTCTAGCTCTCTTTTGTTACTAGCTGTGTGACCTTGGGCAACGGAAATCTCTTTGACCTGCAGTTTCCTCTTCTATCTAATAAGAGGGATGGCCTAGAATCAGTTCTTAATCTAAGGACTGTGTACTTATTTCTTAAAATATAATGATAATTACATATCAATAATTGGTTTATTCCTATTTTGTTTTATGCATTTAAAGACATTATTCTGAGGAGTTCATAGTTTTCACCAGATTGTGAAAGGGGTCTGTGACCACCCAAAAGGTTAAAATCTCTTGAACTAGATCATCAGTAAGTTCCTTTGCCTCTCTGAAGATTTCATTAAAGCCTTAGAACAAATATTAAGCAGCATCTCTACACAGTGTATCTCAAAAGTGAGATCCAGGAAGCTTTCAGGGTCCAAGAGACCCTTTCAGAGAGTCTGCAAGGGCAAAAAAAATTTTACAATAGTACTAGGATGTTTAATAAATATTGATAAATATAATCCACATAAACAAAAGTTCTTTGGAATCTTCAATAATTTGTAAGCATTATTGGTCCTGAAACCAAAAAGATTGAGAATAACTGTTCTAGACCATAAGAGGATGAGGTAGAGATCTAGCAGAAGAGGTGATATTGAAGCCTCTGTTCTCCTTTTAGGTCCCATTTGTGTGTGACCATCAACTGTTTTCATACTGGCTGGTTCACAGTTCAAAGAAGAACAAAATCAACCAACTTACTCTTCTTAGCAGCAGATCCTTTTCTTCTCACTGAAGAAAAAGCTATGATCTTATCAGAATAGGACATTAAGAAAGATGGAATTCTCTAAAGGGGGAGGTAGAATTCCATGCACTATATCAGTTGACAAGCAACTGTGAATTAATACACTAGTTTTATGGAGTTGCCTGAGGTTCATAGAGGTTAAGTAACTCACCTAGAGTTAGGTAGAATTCTAACTCAGATTTTCTTGATTCCAGACTTAAACACTCTATCCATGATAGAAACCATGTTATCTCAACAAGCTCAATGTGCTGCTTTCTAAGTGCAGTGACAGTTAAGTGCTATGCCAGAAATTCAATTCATCGAAATTAGTTGCCTTTATCCCTCCGAGTCCAAGCTAGGTTGTGTCTATAGGTGTTGACAATATGAATCTAACCTGAGGATTTTTCAGTGTGGGTTCTTTCTCTCTTTCAATTTCAGGGTTTCCAATAGTAATTAATGGTCTAGTGTTTGTTTGTTTGTTTTTAAGTCAAATTCTCCAGATAATTTTGGTCTCTTCTCTTTCTCTGTGTATGCCTAACCTTAAAGAAAGAATTAGTCATCTATCTAAACTGAAGGAAGGGGGAAAAGATTCCAATTCTACCCTAAGACCTCGCTTTTGAGATTCTTTTCTCCCCAATTTCTATTGTGCTATCCTCAAAGATGATGAAGGTAGTGGAACTGAGTCTTGGGCTAAAGAATCCTGGCAGCAAAATTCCAAAGCAGAACTTTCCCAAAAACCAGATAACTTTTAAATCCATTATGTTTCAAACACTAAAGAGTCAAGGAGTCCTTTGACAATGACTTCTTTTCTAGTCCTCACATTGGTTCCAATATTGACTTAAGACAAATGGAAGATGGTCTCATTTGGAGATCTTTAGTCTCTGTGGGGGACCGTTGATAAGACCAGACAAGTGTTATAAGTTACCAACCTGCTTATCCTAGGTAGAGAGCTTTAGTAAAATAATGTCCTTTATGTGACTAGAAGAATTTTTTGTTTAGATTTCAATAACCCAAATAATTCAGGTGAAACCAATGGTTCCAGGATCTGAATTATGTGAATGAGAAAAGTAGACTTGAGCGCCTCTCTCTCTCCATATATATATATATATATATATATATATATGTATGTATGTATGTATATATACTCAAAGGGAAGAGGAAACTGAGGTCAATTCTCAAAATACTGGAAGGTACTCCTCCTCTCCTCCCAGATAAAAAGATCATAGAATTTATTGCTCCAAAGTGCCTTAGAGATCACCTCCTAGTCTTACCCTTTATTCTACTGATTAAGAAAAAAGAACATGATACCAGGGACATTTTAAACCAGCTTGAATTATCTGATTTGACAGTCTACGATTGAAATCCTCAGCTCATTGTTGATTTCATTTTGCTAGGATAGAAAAGGCGTATGTGCTGCGATTTCAAGACACTAAACATATAATGACTGCCTGTGGGCATATTTTATGGGGAAATAAACACCCAGCCCATTGAGAGATAGAGTGTTGTTTTAATATATTATATGCTCATATATTTATGAGGAAATAAACACACAACCCAATAAGATATGTATTATTACTTTAATATATTGAATTTATTTCATATCTTTATATTTTATGAGGGAAAATAAATGCATGGACTAATAAGATGCACTATTACTATAATAGCGTATTTAATTGTTCTATATTAATTTATTTATGAGAGCAATAAATGCAATGGAATATGGCACAATAATATTATTTAATGTATGACATGGGTTCTACATCAGTATGTTTTTTAAAGGTAAAATTCTAACTGAATAAGATATGCATATCTCTCAATTTAGCCAGTCAGTACCCCCAAAGTGAGAATTGTCCTTAGATATATCCTGACTGACAATCTCCTGAATTACCAAGATGATTGAGGTCTCCCATTGCTCCTGCCACAGAAAACTAGGCACAAATTCAGTTCATTGCAAGCAGACCCCTTGCCTGGATCTGTCCCTTCTTCTGGGCTAGAGGCCCAGGAAACAAATGTTTCTTTGAAAACCCAAGTCTAGCAGGGTCAGTAGTCAAACTGAGTTTTTTTTCTTGAGAAGAAATATTAAGTAAACTTGAAGAGGTATGGCTTTCTGGGGACCCTTTAAATATACACCTTTTCTCCATATAAAGAGAGGAGTGACAAGCCACGAGGCCTTAGTTCTACCACCTCCAAGTTTTCAGAGCAAAGAAAAGGTGTGTAGAGAAGGATGTTTACGTTGAATTCAAACTATTGAGGAATACAGGCAGTGAATATTTAGAAAGATTTCTGCCCAGTTTTAATATTTTGTGGCTTCCACAAGCTAAAGAAATAAAAACATGCACATAAATTCGAATGGAGACAATAAAAACATGTATATATGGATTACAATAGAGACACAAGTACACATCTCAACTGATATACAAACACACATACACGTGGTCTTCTACTGGACACACTTTTTGCATCTCCTGGGCTCACTGAAAACAACACAAAACAAGCAAGGGAAAACTCCCTAGTCCCCATTTATTTTCTGTCAGTTTGGGAAAATGGGGAGGTGCGAAGAGTAGGCTGACGGGAGGGGGACTGTTGATGGTAGAGTGGATTACTCGCTCTCCCTCCTCCCATCAGGCTGAAGCCCGGGATCCTGCGGCTGCTGTCATGGCGGCCAGTGCGTCTCATCGCTCCCTTTTACAGGCCCGAGCTCCAGCGCCATTTTGAGCATCTCTGAATCACATTCCCCCCTCCCCCTCCCCAGTCTTCCTCCGTTTGCCTCCACCTTCTCTCCAGAGCCACCGGCCTAGTTTGCCTGTGCCCAACCTCTCTATGCTCCCCATCCAGCTCTCTGTCCATCTGACTTGTCTAACATAGTCTTTTCTACCGAGTCCCTAACCTCTGATAGGGTCCATTTGGCTCAGGAGCCCCCAGTGCCTTAGAAATAATTTATTTTTCCATGTCCACTGCGATGGATTCCTTCGCTGACCCTTTTTCATTCATAACCATCCTCACCCTCACCTCCTCTGGCTTGATATATGAGTTTCATGTGGAAAATTTCATGTTGGAAGGGTGTGCTCCTGTCTGGGAGGGACACGTGGGTCCAGACACCGAGAAAATCCCCTGCAACCCCACCCCCACACTATCACACACATCTTTTCCAGTCCTGATCTAGGCTCACAGGCTCCTTCATTTTCCTTCTTCGCCGCTCCCCCATCCTCCCTAGAAGATGCCTTCCCATTCCTCCTCCACCCTCATTCTTTCTGTAAAACAAGCTTTGAGAGGGAGATACGTGGGTTTTATTCTGTGGAGACCTAGAGAGAAATAATAGAAACAATTATCTAGGATGAACTCCACTATCCTTCCCCTTCCTTCCCTCTTTGACCCCCTTCGGTCTTCCTGGGGAAGCTCTTTCCAACTCATCTATGTCGACCATCCACCCTTTGTCGCAAGAAGGACCACAAAGTCTCTTCTTTCTCCAGCCGACCCTGTTTTCATTTCATTTATCTTTGTGCCTAAGGAGGTTTCTTAAATACAAACAAGAATAAAACGAAATTAAACCAACCCAAACAGGCAAGATACCATGGATCTTAGTGATGAAGGTCGGGTGATATTGGGAAACTAAGCACTCTAAATAAATCTTTGGTTCTCTTGGATTTTCTTCTTCGCCTGAGAGAGAAAAAAGAAGAGCGCAGAATTGACTGCACAGCGTCTAATTCGTAGCACCCGGACTTCACATGTCGGTGCGAACACTTTGCTATAGAAATCAGGCTCTTGCTCCCTAACCCGTTGGAAAAGTAATAGAATAACTGATATCCCAAATAGGACCTAGAAAAGGAAAGAGAGAAACTAGCCTCGAAGGCAAAAGGAATCCACTAGAGCTAAGCGAAGATGTGGAGCTTCAGGAAACGCCGCGTGAAGGCAAATGCTCACTCATTTTCATATAATAAAGACATTTATTTAATCTATGAAAATAATATACAATAAATACTTTCCCCTTTTTCTATTAAAGAATTTTAATAAATAGTCTACTGTCTAAAACTTAAAAAAGAGGAAAATAGGTCCCTCTGTTTCTTAAGAAATCATCCCCCCAAGAGTTTTATTATTCCTGAGATTTCATTGTAAGTTTATCAAAAGGATTTTTGTGGAGTTTTTTAAAAAGAGAAGTCCAAGTGTCTAATAAATTAAAAGGGGGCGGGTGCTCGAATAAGTCTTTAATTCGATAATACCTGAATTTTTAGTAAAAACTTAATCAAGGGTTCTATGGGAATGAGGAAAGGGCAGGAAAGGGAATTAGGAGTTCTCTAACCTAGAAAGAGAACTCTTTGGTAGGAAGTGAAGACATAAGAAAGAGGGAGAAAAATAAATGTTTGGGGTATGTATTTGGAGGGAGGGGTGTTATTGAAATTGTAGGTGTTCTAAGTCGATGGTTCGGAGTGTGCTGGTGAAGAAATCCAAATCTTCTTCAGAAAATCGTACTGGACTGTCCAGGGATCCCTGCAGGTTAGGGGAAAGTCCCCCAGAGAGCTGGAGGCAGGAATCTGTAGCAAAGAAGTTGAGATCCGGCAAGAAGGGAGAATCTTGCCCCTCGGGAAATGAATCGTCCAGTAGAGTTTCGGGTTCCATCTCCCCTGGGGTGTCCTCTGGGTACTGAGGACTCTCAGCGTTAGAATTCTCTGATGGGGCAGACAGCAGCCGAGGTCCTAACTGACCTAGGGAGGACTTGGTGGAGAGAGAACAGGCCTCTTTATCCCCTAGGGACAGCAATGGGGCTTCCAGAGCTTGACCCAGGGCCGGACTTCCCTCGGGCTCCTCCGCTGGGTCGCTGCCCTCCTCCAGAGTTCCAGGGTAAGCGACTTCGCCATCCAGCGTTTCCTTATGCTGGTTCTGTCGTTTATGTTTCATTCGGCGGTTCTGGAACCAAACTTTTACCTGCCTCTCTGTCAAGTCTAATAGCGCCGCGATTTCCACCCGGCGGGGCCGGCAGAGGTATTTGTTAAAATGAAATTCCTTTTCCAGCTCCAGCAGCTGCGTATTTGTGTAGGCTGTGCGCAGTCTCCTGGCCCCGCTGCCGCCTCCGTCCTGAAGTCCAGGGGTATCTGGTGGCGGGGGGGGGGGGGGGGGGGGGGGGGGGGGGGGGGAGAAGCACACAAATAATGTGTCATAGTAGGGATACATTTCCCTCCTCTACCAATTCAGCCGGCATGGAGCCCTCCTCCTCTGGTGGAGAGGTGGTTCAATATGAAACCTCACCTTTTCTTTTCTTTTTTTTTTTTGCTTTAAAAGAAAAGCTTCTGTCTCTGTACCGTTATTCCATCCACGCCTTTTCCCTTCTCGAACCGCATTCCAAGCCTAGCCCCCTAGAATCCCAGTTCAGAGCAAGACCTTGGGAAAGGAATTCCAAGCTTTGGAAACGTCTCATGCCTTCCACCCCCAGCCCTCAGGAAAGAGAAAAAAGCGATTCCTGATCCTTTCCAACAGGATCTGGAGGATGTGCCCACAGTTCATATAGCATCCTCATATTCAGGAAAAGCGAGACCTCTCTTTTAATTTACCTTATCCAACTTCGAGACACCCCTCCACCCCACAGACAGTTCCACCAATGTTCTAAAATTCTTCAACTGCTCTTGAGGGACCTAGTGGGGGGAGGGGGGAGGGAAGGGGGAAAGAAGGTCCCTTTTTCCCTCCCCAGACTCAATTCCAGTAGCACTCTCCATGCCCATCCCCCAAAATATTTGAGTCACGCCCTTGCAGCGAGAAATAAAAAATCAAATAAAATCTTTTTTCAACCTTTAGGACGAAAAAAAATAAAAACATCCAAAAGGAAAAGGTAACCTCCAAAATACTCCCTGAGATTGAAGTGGAGGGAAACTAATATTCCAGGCCCCGACTTTTTATTCTGCTCTCTAGTCTGTAGGAGATGGGGACTAGGTGAAGAGAACCCCAATATTCTTTCCCGCGCCAGAAGCAACCCTTCTGTTTCTCCCCAATCTCATCAAACTGCCTTAGCCCAGGTTTCCAGTCCGCTGTACTAACCTGCGGGTGATCCAGCTACAGAGGCCGGCAATGTGGAGGAAGCTGGGGCAGGGGATGAGGCCGATTGGCTGGGTTTCTTGGTCGATTTCTTCTCTTTCATCCAGGGGAATTCGGGGGCCAGGGGAGCTGCGAGGAGAGGCGGCTGTGGTGGCGGCGGCAGCGGAGCCGGCCCATCCTCGGTTCGCTTTTGGCTCCGGGGTCTCTGAAGGGTGGAGGAGCCCGGCTGGAGGCTGGGGATGGTTTGCTCGAAAGGAGGAGGAGGAGGAATTAATGTCGACTCCTTGATTGATGAAGTTTGAAATGTCTCCAAGACAGCGGGGAAGGAAGTCAGACACTCGGCGAGCGATGGCTGGCTGTTTATAAACCCAATCTCCCTCTCAAATTCAAAATTCATGGCTTTCAATGGTCCCAGTCTCAGGGTGGGGGAGGGGGATTGTTGGGGGGGGATGTCAGGAAGGGAGGATCGGAAGAACCCCCCTCCCCCCCCAGTTTATAGATAGGGTATTGTTGGAGGGGGAGGGAGATTTCTCTCTCTCTTTCTCCCTCTCTCTCTCTCTCTCTCTCTTTTTTTTTTATTTCGGGCCTTTATAATTGTATATTGCTGATAAATACAGGCGTATGGGGACTCTCTCTATTAAACCCGAGACTCGGCCGAAATTGCAGGCAATACGCGGTCACGGGACCGGTCTTGGCCAATCGCTCACCGGGGCCTGGTAGAAAACAGAGCGTATTCTTTCCTTTAATTGATTCAAAAACTCCAGAGGACCGCGATGTGGACAGTGCCAATCCCCCGAGGTCCCTCATATCTCCCTCGCTCCATTCCCCCCCTCTTTTCTAAACTAGTACTGAAATATTCTTCCCGTCTATGAAAAGATGAGGGGGGAGGGGAAAATCACCTGCAAGAGACGTCTTGCTCCCCCATCCAAATAAATACAACAAGAACAAATAACAGGAATAAATTAACCTTTTCAAAATAGTAGAGTAGGTAGCAAAATCTGGCAGGAAGAGAAATTTAAAATGGACTTTCTCTTGAAAGTTTCTACCCTGGGGAACAAATATCACCTTTCCCTTCACCCTTCCCATAAAGCTAAGAATTAACTCTTTCAAAGATCAATAGATTTCAATTCTGACACTAAACACTGAGACATAGAGATGTTACAGGAGAGGCAAAATGGTGTAAGGGAAAATTCATACTGGCCTGGATGTTAAAAGACCTAGGTTTCTGTCAAGGTCTTGCCACCAAGTTGCTGTGTGTGTGACTTTGAGTCACTCATTGAACTTCTCTAGGTCTGTTTGCTCTTCTATAAAATAAAGGGATTCGGATGATTAGATCCTTCCTAAGATCCCTTGGAATTCTTCTATCGTACAAAAGTTTTAATGGGCCATTTTATTTTGCTATACTATATTTGATTTCTGTGTTTATATCTATACTCAACGTTTAAGTATATTGTACACGTGTGTCCACTTTTATTTCTAGGAAGCTATATTATCCATAAATGCCTGTAATTATCTTTTAGCTGTTATTAATCAAAGATTAATAGCAAACGAAGAGAGCCACAAAAATCTCAGGTACAGGAAGAAGTTTGTTTTGGGCAGAGGTTGGTTTCCTCCGAATGTTTCCCTTCCTGACCCCATTAATTAACATTTTGTAGGAGAACAACTAAGCTCATATTCCCTTGCTCGGTTTTGAAAGGAAGATTTTTAAGGTTTAGCAAGCTAATTAAAACTTGGGAATAGTGTTTTTGGAGCTGAACGATGGGTGATAAATTCAAAACATTTGATTGAAAATAATAAGAAGCCACTGCAGAAACTGAAAAATCAGTTCTTGGGTAAGATTTTTTTTAAAATAAGTAGGTCAGAGGGACCAGAGAAGAGAGGAGGCGATCAATCTTAGCCCTCTGACAGCTCCCTCCTATCGCATCAAAGAATTTGATTCTTTGGGAAAGGGAGAGGGAGACGCCTAAAATCATGATCTCTTAAAGGACAAGGGGGGTGGGGGAGGGATGCAGAGGAGAAAGGTGAATCAGGGAGACCCAGGCATAGCAGATGGGAAATGAGAAAAAGGAAAACGTCACTAACTTAAGGGGAAAGTTAGTCTGGAAAACTCCCCATCCTCCCCTTCTTCCCCCCCCCCCCCCAATTCAAGCAGCAAGCAGGAGAAGGAGAAAGAGATGGCTAGGGAAGTAATGGCCACTCGACTTGGGGCCTCGCGAGCTAGGAACTTACTTTCTGTCAATTAGAGATTCGTGTGGGCGGTGAGTATTTTAAGAGAGGCGCAGAGATGGAATCGGGGGAGGAGGGAGAGCCCTGACCAAAGAATAGCCACAAAGGGGGAGAGGGGGAGGGTTAGTGATGGTTCTGGAGAAGTTCTGTATAGTATGTGTGTGTGGGGGGGGGAGTTTGGAGTTTTGAGTGGGCTAATGGAATCAGAGAGTTTCGAAAAGAGCATGTTGCATCTGGGGAGGTAAGCTGAGATTCGAGCTCAAGTCAGTGAAAAAGTTTTTCATCTTTGGAGTTTTTTCTTAAGAGATAGTGGTAAGAAAGATATTAGTATTATTTAAAAATCTTTCCTAAATTTTTAATCCATTTGAGAGCTTCAAAACCCTGGGGATCTGTTAACTACAATTTGCAGAGATCCAACAGTCAGTCAATCCCTAAGGAAAAGATAGGGAACAGGAAAATCTGTGGTGTTGACTTAAAGGACTCTCTAGGGTTAGCCTGGTGGGTATGGCAGCTTAATCTCTGCAGCTCAGAAAGAGAGGTTTTGGAGAAGGAGGAGGAGGAAGCAGAAGCAGAAGCAGAAGCAGAAGCAGAAGCAGAAGCAGAAGAAGAAGAAGAAGAAGAAGAAGAAGAAGAAGAAGAAGAAGAAGAAGAAGAAGAAGAAGAAGACAAGAACAAGAAAAAGAGTGAAGAGTTTCCTAACCTCTCCTGACAGATTATATGTCAGATTAAAGAACAACATAAAACTTGTTTATTAAAGAGGTAGAAGGGGGTCTTTAGCAAAGAAAGATCTAGATTTCCAGAGAATATTTCTCAATTAAACTGGGAGTCATAGAGCTGAAATATTTTAACTTAATCATTCTCTCTGGATAGATATCTGAGCTCCTGAAATCTCCAGGGCAGGGCAGGTAGACAACGCTACTTCCTTATCTTTTCTAGATTCTATTTGGTATTACAGTCAGTTATTTTTGTTTTCGAACTCTCGCTAAAATTCTCTCTTCCTCCTCCCTCCTGCTAGATAGATAGTCCATTCACTGTACCCCTACTCCACCCCCAACCCCTAACTTGGCGCTTCATTCAATTACATCATCCAGAAAATGTTATATAGGGAAGAGGAAGATAGAGTGAGAATGGATGGGGGGGGGGACCCTTGAGCATTATTTGATCCCAATCAAACTTTGCACGCTCTCCCGCATTTAGATTATAGTGTGACCCAATGGCAAATTGTTTGCTGCTTGGATGAGCCGAGTCCAGTTAAAATCTTACATGGTAGTTGGGGGGGGGGGGGGTCAGGTTGCTTTTTTATTGTTATTTATCGTTGCATAAAAATGTAATTACTAACCTTGGACTGTCTGGAGGTAACAAAAATGAAAATTAGCCCTCGCTTTAAGGCTGGGGGTAGGGAATGAAACGTGCCCCTCCTTTACCCTCCCCACCCCGTGCATACACATACACTAAATATATGCTTCTAATTAAGCAATGCGAACACATCGCTTACAATTAGAATTATGCAGCTCTTCAGTAAATCCACCATCGCTTCTTCTTTCAACGAATTAGCCCCATATTTCAGACTCGCTGTCCTCTCTCTCTCTTATCGGCTCCGGCGATTCAGCGCTGACATTTCATCTTTGACAGACGCTTTCTATCCTCGCTCCCACATCATAAAACTTTTATGGAACCGCGACTAATAAATGAAGTTTTTACTAGGATTGGGGAAACCAAGAGGCCTACAAACCTAAGAATTATTTTATTTATTTTCCTGTCCCAAATGTCTCCCCCTACCCCTTTCCTCGCCTCCTCGCAGCTGCATCAACTGCTCCTCTCCTTTCCAGAGATTGGTTGCTTCCACCTTTTTTTTTTATTAGATTTAATTTAACTTCAGTTGCAACGTTCTGACCTGAAAACTCTAGGTCTTAGAATTTATTTATTTAATTAAAAAAAAAGATTAATCATTTTCCTTTGTTTTCATTCTAGACCCAATAGTGTTTGGGCTCCAGGGTCACGTGATGGCTTCTTTGTAGCAGCGGAAAAGGCCTGTGAAGTTTAGGCTGCAGGAAAGGATATGGAGCTGTTATCCAGAGCAGAGAGAGGAGAGAGAGAGAGAGAGAGAGAAGCAAGAAGCAATCGAGAGGGAGTGTAGCTAGAAAAATGCAGAAGGGAGGTATAGCTGGGCAAATTCAGGAAGGCTGTTGAGGGAAGAGTACAAGAGCTTGTTAAGGAAGCATCAACGTGATAAGTTGGTAGAATGTTACAACAGGAAACAAACAGAACTTAAAAGGGAGATTCAGGGACATGGGGAAGATGCTAGAGTGAGGGGGGAAAGAAAGACAGAATGGTATTTTCAAATCACCCTCTTAAATTTGGGAACACTGGACAACTTGTTTATTGCCTGACCAATTGGACCAAAGAGACAAGGTAAAATTGATAACAGAAAGTTTATTCAAGAATTGCTTGACAAACAACCCTTTGTAGTAAGGAAAAAGTAACTCCTAAGAACAAAGAAAGATTTCCAAGAGGGAGTAACTCTAAGTCTACAAATTCAGGACTATACAGAGACGATTAGGAGCTGAGTTCATGCCTTTAAGAGAACTAATTACAATTGCTCATAAGTACGAGGGTAACATAAATCTACAGCTCTTTTCTAGAGTACAGTAATAACTAAAATAAAAAGATCTTACGACAGATAACACAATGCCCTTTATAACAAGTAAATACTAAAAGAAAAAAGTACAATTTTCTTTTTTTCCCTCATATAAATACATAATGTTGGGTAGGGGGATAAATAATACCAAAGGAAAATATCTTAACAGGCTATAACCAATAAATATATATGAAAATGTTCACTAGAACACACAATTTTAGAGCAAAGCCTGGATTCTGTGGGCCCAAGCATCTCTCACAGTTGTTTATATATCCATTAAAATGTAAACTCTAAGTGCAACAATGGTATCCCAGTTAGGAGCTTTAGGCCAGCAGAGATACAAAAACTCTGGCATCAGCTCAGGTCCTGGGACATACAGTTTGTTCAAATATACCCTGTTTTCACGTTAAGCCAAGAGAATAACGAAATGATAACAATAATAATAATAATAATTATAATAATAAAAAAAGCTTCTAACCCCTTGTGTCTGAATTGCTTTTTGTGATGAGCCCTAAAGAGAGGAGGGAGGATGTAGTGATTGGATTGGAGAGTGAGAAAGTTGGGGCAGGGAAGGACAGCCAAACCTTTAGATCTGACAACTTTGCCTACCCCAGGCCTACCTCTTGCTCCTCAGCCATTTTTCAAAGAAAAAATATATATAGCTATATCTTTACAATATAGGCAGCTATGACTTTCAGGATCTCTCAGCATCCCTGAGCCCACTAAAAATTGTAATGGGGGGAAATCACCAGGTATGTGGATCTTAAAATCCTGGGAAAGGGTGTAGATCTAACAAATGGGGTGAAGGGGAAGGAGAGGAGAGGAAAGGAGTGAGGGTAGCCTTAGATAAGGCCCAAATGAAAAGAAGACTGAGATTTTTGAAGGTGCTACAGGATGGAGAAGTTACTGTCCCTTCTAAGCTCTGGGAATTGAAATATTTGTGTATATTTCCTTTTTAAAAAGAGAGAGAATTAAGAAGTTATCTGGGATGGCCAAGAAGGGGAGGTAAGTGGTTTGGTTGCCTTTTGCCAAGTCATCCTATTCTCTGCTTTTAAAATGTGCTTCTCACAACTCTCACCTCCAATTTTCTGTTTCTCTTCCTCCACTCACCTGCCCCCCCACACACACATGGCAGTTTAACTAAAAGTTGTGTTGGAGCTTTGGAGTTAGTAGGGAAAATTGGAGTGGGGAACTAGGGTAGAGAAGGACAAGATCTCTAGGCTAGTTTGGATTCTGTTCTTTAATTAGCAGGTTGAAGGAGGTTAGTGTTTGAATGCAAATTTTGTGATATGGGGACCTGGAAGAATGAGGTAATACCTTCCCCCTACCCCAGCTCCCACTGGGCTCTATTTTCAGAGTAATTCTCTCTCCTTCTAATCCTCCCTTCTGTCCTCTCCATCACCTCTGGGCAGTCTCGGTCTTGCTGGCTCTTTCCATACCCTCCTTTTGTCCTTTGTGCTCCTTCACCCCACCTCCCTCACTTCTCCCATCACAGGTGTGTCAATTTGGGCGCTTCTTGGATTCTACCCTGAGGAGGCGCATGGTGAGAAGAAAGGTCTGTGTAGGTAGGGTGTGGATCGCAAGGTCCGTGGTGCTGACTGGGGGCCATAGGGGGCGCCCCGTTGTAGTCCAGGTTCCCCGACGGGTGGTGGGACAGGTGGTTGAGGCCATATAGGGAGGGGCCAGCAGGGGGCGGCAATGGATCCACGTACCCGCCCCCCCCGACGTACACAGGGCTGCTTTGCATGCTCGGTGTACCGTAGGCTCCCCCGTTGCCTTGAAGGACATGGGGTTCATACTCTGGAGGCGCGGGGTTGGGCGTGTACTTCTGCGGGGCGGCACAGCCCTTGAGTGGCGGTTGGTAGTTCGACGGCAAAGCATAGGCATTCTGGTGGGGTTTGCCGAAGGCAGGAGGGGACGGAGTCTCATAGCTGGAGGTCATAGTATGTAAGGCGTTCATGAAGCCCGCTGTAGATTGCATGGGCTGAGGAGGGCTCCCGGCCGGAGATGGGCCCCCAGACGACGAGCCCAGCCCCTTGGACTTCTGGTCCTTCTTATACTTCATTCGCCGGTTCTGGAACCAAATCTTGATCTGACGCTCGCTCAGGTTAAGTAAGTTGGCCATCTCCACCCGGCGAGGCCGGCACAGGTAGCGATTGAAATGAAACTCCTTCTCCAGCTCCACCAGCTGAGCACTGGTGTAGGCTGTCCGGGCTCGTTTGGAGGCCGAGGATCCCGGCGGACTCTTGTCTCCACCCCCGCCTCCCCCACCACCCCCACACCCTCCGCCTCCGCCGCCTCCACCACTGCCACCGCCACCGCCGCTGCAGCTTTCTGCCGGATTGGATGGGGGGGGGGGGGAAGGAGGAGAGAAAATGAAATAAAAGATAATTACTGTACACGCTGAAATTGAATGCATCGTTTCTTAATAAATCCAGGCCCGGGCTCTGAGCCTCCTCTCGCCCCACTCCCGCCCAACACCCCTCCCCCTCGCACCCGTCGCATTAGCGGACACTCCATAATAGTGGCATTTATTAAGAGACCTGTTCTCCACTAGCTGCCCTAGCTTATGAAAATTTGATCATGTCACGCAGACACAAGCTGTACGGCCATTTATTTATGACTGGATTATTCTCTCCCCCCCCCCCCTTTCTTCCCTTTTCTCACTCCTCTTTTCTCCTCCCACTCACTCTCAGGTCTCCCTTCCTCTCTTCTTCATCTCTGAAAAAAATAAAATCCTGGAGAGTACTAATGAAGAGTCTAGAGTGAAGGCCACATTGGGAATCTGGAAATCCCAAAGTCAGGTGGGCCAGACCCAGGGTCACTGTGCCGGGTAGATGAGGTCTGGCACACGGCTAGGATACCTCAATGACTGTGATTAATACCCACAATAATCATTCTTAATAATAATCAATCGGCTTGTGGACTGCTCAGGGGCTGTTGGACTGATTTTCTACACTGTCCCATAGACCCATGTTCCTGGGTCTGATTTTCTGGGGCTTTTGATACAATAAATGTGTATTTGAGGGGATAGAGGGGAAAGGTTGAGGGGTTCTTTGATCAAGACGTAGGGGTACAGTACCCTTCCCAAGAAAGTAGCCCTCTTGTTGCCTGACCCTTTTTCTCACTCCTTTTCTTCCCCATGTAGTTTGCTCCTGGAAAGTTTTGGGTGGATGGATCCTGGCAAGACTAGTAATCACAATAATAGAAATCACAATAAGGCAGAGAGAGGGAGGGGCAATACCTGTGCTGGGGGAACTGTTTTTCAGTTTGGAGTTTTGCCTTGACTCTTTCATCCAGGGAAAAATCTGTTTGCTGAGGGTGGAGTTGGAGCCAGGGCCACATTTTTGGGGAGCGTTTTTGTTGGGCCCATTGGCATTATTGCTGTTGCTACTGGTGCTGGTTGGGGCGGCATTGGGAGGGGGTGAACCCGGAGTGGGGGTCGTGTGGTGCTCCGGGGCCAAGCCAGGCCTCATACAGCTGCCGTTCAACTCTTTGCTTTTGCCATGGGGGGCCGTGTTGCCCAGAGCCTGAAGTGAGCAGGCCGAACGCTGATAGTCTCCTTCCAAATGCGTGGTGGATTGGAAGGGGGGCTGGGTGGGTCCGTCATAACCAAAGCCATTGCTGCCAGGGTAGGAATAACCTCCGAATAGAGCTGCAGTGTTGTCGTAATAGGTCGCTTTCTGCATCGCTGGACGAGCCCTGGGCGGCGGGTGGCAACTTGCAAGGGCCTGATACCCTCAGGACTGGACATTGGCACCCAGGGGTCACGTGATATGCAGGACCCCCCCCCGCCCCCCTCCTCCCGTGGTCTGTTGGAATCGGCTGACCTGCGGGGCGAGAAAGGAGAAACAAGGGGAGAAGACTAGGTCTCGAATCCATCTTAGGCGCTGAAAAGCTAGCTGACATCAATAGGGTTTTTTCTCTCCCCCCCCCCCCTCCCCGAAGCAGATGCTTGAGGCCGCCTTCCTGACCTGATGCTGAATTTTGCGGAGGATTTCATTTTAATGCAGAAAAAAAGAAATTTCATCCCCATTAAAAACGGTGAGAATGCGGTTTTGAAACATCCTAGATCTCACAGACTCAACTACCTTCAAGTGACATCTTTTTCCCTCTCTCTTCTGGAATAGCCTTTGACCTCCCTCTCCTCTTACTCCTCCCCCCAAGTGTAGGATAGGGTGTTAAGCAGTGTCCCTGGCTAAGGGGAGGGGGGGGGAGAAGCTGTGAAATAAAAGCTCCGTCATCTTCATCATCACCATCATCATCCCAATATGAAGCCTCCCAGTTCCTTGGCTCCTTGTCTATTTTCAAATCTCCTTCAATCAGGCAGGGAATCAGCCTGCCAAGTAGGGCAGAACATTTAATACAGACAGAAAGGAGAAGCAAGTTCAGCAGGCAATCTCCCGAAATAAAATCATCCCAACCTGCATGAAACTCTCTTAAGTTTTTAGCTTTTTCTGTCCCCAGGTTTTCTCCTTTTCTCTATATTTTCTTCAGAATCTGGCAAATCCCTTACTCAGCTAAGATTGGATGGAGGACCAGGGACAACCAGTCACTTTCAGAGATCCCAGATCTCTGCTGAATTGTTCATTCACCTTTTCCCCACCAATTGGTGCCTCTACCATTTGGTATAGGTTTTCTCCACCTCTTGTTTTCTTCTCTTTGAGCTTTTGTGTCCCCTTGCCCTCTTCCCTTCCCCCCCCCCGTTTTCTTAGGAAGAAAAGAAGAGAAGAGAAAAAGAAGAAAATTGTACAATTGGTGCACTTTTCTTCCACCTGAGATAGAGAATGGTTCTTCCTCAAACAGAAAATTACTTACTAGAGAATTATCAACAAAGCCGTGAATCCTGGTATCAAAAGTCGAATTCTTTCTACTAGCTGATTCTTAAAAAAAAACCAAAGAAGTTCAACTCTTTCCCCCCCAAATAAAAAATTCTTATTTTTTTATTGTGTTTTAGGGGGGATGGCAGATAAATAAAGTTGCAAGCTGTTGAGGACTTTGCCTTTTTATATAAGGAAAAAACAAATTCGTTTTGACTCTGTGTTTTCTTCTTCTTCCTTAACTGCCACCCATGGACATGATAAAATTCTGCAAGCTGACCTTTTTTTATAACACATGTATTTGTGATAGGTGAACTCATTTTAAGTGATACTTATGGGGGGGGGACAACCTTTAAAGGAGAAAGAAAAAAGAAGGCTCCCTCCTTCCAACCTTTTCTTGCTTCTCCACCAAGAATGCCCTCAATGGTACTTATAGCGAATAAACACTGATTAACCATAGAATATGGATTGAATTCTGGGATGGATTTCTAATCTGGGAAGGACACGGACCTGAAAAGAAGCGGGCTCTCACCGAAAAAAGGTCCTTCTGACCCGGGTAACGAAGCTCTTTATTGTTAGCACCGTTATTATTATTATTATTATTATTATTATTATTATTATTATTATTATTATTATTTAACCCAAATGAGCTTTGGAGCAGTCCTGGCTGAAGGGTGAATTAATTAACTCGCATCAGCTGAGTTTGTTATTAATAGATTGGGGAGGGAAACTGAATGAAAACTGAAAGGGAGGGGAGTTGGTACTGGACAGAGTTTTATTTTGTCTAGATTATTATTACAGTAATAACAATAATACCAATCATAATAATTTGGTTTTAATGCTAAAACCAATCAACTCTTCGAACATCTCCTAAATGCCTTGACCACCCTCTCCCCTAAAGAATCAACAACCTGGCAGCAGAAAGGCCTTGAATATGTCTTAGCTGAAGAAGAATGGAAATAGAACAAAAAGAGAAAAGATAAACTAGAGGGGAAGAATAGCTGAGATGTTTGGGAAATTCAGCTTTCCACCCGCCTCCAAGAAAGCTCCTCAGTCTCCGCTGCCGCCGGGCAGGAATCAGGATCTTTGCCGAAAGAGGAGAATAGAAAAATGTCCAGGGTCATAATTAGTCATTGGAGGCCTCTTCCAAGGAATCTACCCCGGCTACAGACCCGGGCTGTGAGGATCAGCCCCGAGCGCTACCCTCTGTTCCAAGTTTGGCTTCCAGAGCTAACCGAATTAAAAAGCGGCTTTGCAACTCAGCTGTTGTGCTTTTCTGAGATTGTCTCTCCGCCAGGGAGCGCCGAGGCCTGGTCAGGAGGGGAGAGGACCTCCAAGGGATTATAGTTTTGGGTAGGTAGATCGAAAAAGCCTAAGAGAAAGCCGGCGGAGAAGGGAAGAAGGTTGGGACAGTGGGGTGGGGAATAAGCCATCGCTATAGAGAGCCAAATGTGTGTATTTTTTCCTTCCTCCATGTTGGAAAAATTCATTTCTCCATCTGGTTCTTCAGGAGGGTGACAGGTCTCCCTCAGCTTCCCCCCAGGGTTTCGATAAGGAGGGAAAGAACTAACCCCCCTCCAAGAAAGCCATTCTACTCGGCGCAATTTCCCTTGCCACTGGAGTCTGGAAGCTTAACAATAGCTCCGGAGAGGACAGGAGTCCCCCCTAGAGAAGGCGCAGGCCGATGGGCAATCTGGGAGAAAAGATAGGATTTGGAAAAAAAGGGAAGAAAAAAGAAAGAAAGCAAAGAAAAAAAGGAAAATAAGAGGAGAGAGATAAATGTGTGTGTGTGTGTGTGTGTGTGTGTGTACATTTACATATATATATTCTAGTCTTCCGAGCAGAGTCTAGCAAAAAAATTCAGGCCAAGAGATAGGTACAAAAAGAAAAGAGGAAAGAAAGGAGAAGACAGGAGGAAAAGGTTAAGAGAAAAAGAGAAGGAGCTAGAGGGAGAGAGGGAGAAGGAGGGAGGGAGGGGGGAGGGAGAGGGAGAGAGAGAGAGAGAGAGAGAGAGAGAGAGAGAGAGAGAGAGAGAGAGAGAGAGTCGCTGCGTGGAAGGAAGCCTAAAGCTTGTGAACTCTTCTTGAACCGAGATCGCAGTCATATGGGCCATAAATCATTGAGACATACTCTCCGCCATTCACAAACTGATAGCCTATTTCAGTCCAGCTTACCTTAGCCACCGACGAGGGGAGAACAGGCAGACATAATATATATTCACATCGAGCCCCAACGCGAGCGGTAGGCGAGAAATCTCCCCAGCTTGAAGAAAAAAAAAAAACAAAAAAAAAACCACTGTTTAAAGCTACATCCCTCCTCCCCCCCCCACCCAAAAGAGGAACCCCGACTGGGGAGCCAGAGGGGCCAGTCGCAGGAGCCGCGGTGCGTCCGTTTCAATTCACTCCGCTTAGGAGGGGGGGGGGGGTGCGGAGGAGGGAGGGGGTGGGGGAATAGGAAAAAAATAGAAGAGGCGAAAGGTGGTTCGGCAGCTCCCGGAGAATCCGGTTCCAGGCTCGCGAACGGACAAGTCTCCACAATCTGGTTGCCCTATAAGACTGGTACGCCCTACTCTCCGATAACAATGGCCTCTGCTTTTGCACAGGGAAAAAAAAAAAACCACACAGACACACACACAAGCCTACATACACACACCCCCCACCTCTCCCCTTCCCAGGCTTAGATGCCTGATACGGAAGGAAGGTGGGGGGGTGATGTTTTTGTTTTTTCTTCTCCTCTTCCCCCCCAAAAAAAGTGAAAAGGGGAGAAGAGTGTAGAGTTAAAACAAAATGGAATACAGGTGATTAAAAAATATATATGCAAGATTTTGGGGGGTGGGGAGGGAGAAGCCCAGGGCAAAGTGGGTAGAGTGAGTTCTCATGCTTCCCCCGACCACCAGAACTCCCCCCCCCACGTAGCGTCACTAGTGAAACATTATGCTAATTAGACACAGTAGTGGACTGAGGCCTAGCCAGAGCTGGCTCTGAGTTCTTGGGTGTGACTATTGGGTGAGAATCCCCATTAATATGAATACAACGAGTTTTGCTATTGTTTTTTAAATAGTTTGAATACTCTTTGGGTCTTGCCTCTCCGCCTCCCTATGTCTACCTCGCTTCCTTTCTTCATCCCTTCCCTCCCTACACTTCTTTTCTCAAATCTCTAGGCGCACTCTCCTCACTCCAGCTAGGGAGAAGGGGGGAACACGAGGTTCTTTTTTTACAGCACAGCTCCCCCCTCCTTTTTTTTTTGAGAACAGACAGCAAGCGGGTGACTGATGATTTAAACACAGACGCGCACGCACATGAGGGCTGGGGGAAGGGGTCGAAACAAGGGGGACAAAAGGAGGAGGTTATAGAGCCAGGAGGTAAGGAGACCGAAGACTTGAGGAACTTCGATCTGAAGTTAAGTCTGTTAATATTCTCACCTCTTGACTGGCACAGGATAGAAAAGCAGTTGAAGAAGAGAGAGCATATTTACATTTCTAAGGACAGAAGACAGTAAAATGACTTAGGAAAGAGCAAAGGAGAGGGCTTTATTATTACTACTAGGACGCCGACTATTAATAAGGACAGACCTGCTTGTTTCTCCAGGCCACCCAAGATTTATGACTCTCTCGGTAACCCAGAGTAACTGCAAAAGCGAAACTTTCTCTTACGGACGGATTTCGTGTAGGGGCAGGAAAAGAAGCCGAGGCTGGAGCTGCGTAGGAGGAGGACAGGAGCCAAGAATGTAGGTGTCTGCAGATTTGGGGGGGGGGGGCTGGGGTTCCCAGTGGAGGACTAATTCCCTTTAAGGGGAAAGAAAAAAACATAAAAAGGATGTTTTAGACTTTGCCTAACTGCTGACTCTAAATTTAGGAGGATTAAATGAAAGAAAGGCCTCTCTCTCTCTCTCTCTCTCTCTCTCTCTCTCTCTCTCTCTCTCTCTCTCTGCTTTCCTCCCACCTCTCCCCTTCATCTCCTTCCACCAATACTGATTAGAAAACCCTCTTCTACTTTTGATTTATCCCCCTTTCGAAGCACCATTTGGGAAGACTGACAAACGAGAAGAGGTACTCCTTAGTTATTCTTCCCTCCCTCCATCCTCCTCCTTACATCCATTAGAGTCTCAACTTTTGACTGTGGGCAAATGCACCTCCCTCAAGAGGTTGCCAAGTCTACTACTACTCCCATATCCATTTCTCAGTGCAAGAACATCAGGCAAGAGATCCAGACTGAATTTCTGGCCCAAAATGTGTTGGAGAGGAACACTCTGGCAGCTCCTATGGTCTTTCTTTTGGGTCATCTCTTCTACCTCCCAAAGGGTAGAGATAGAGCCAACATCATCGACAACAGAAGCAACCACAGAAGCAACCACAGCAAGATGGGACAGCTTTGGATAAAAGACGTGGTGGATTTCCTTCGACTTCTCAGAAAGTTGGTAGTTGGGAGAGGGAAGGCGGGGAGAGAGTTGGGAAGAGAAGATATTGTGGGTTTGGAAAGCATTTCAACTTTTAGAAATTAATGAATTTAATAGAAAATCTCCCTCATTCTTTCCCAGTAACCTCTAAAATAGACTTTTAGGGTCACTCCAGTGTCTGGGATCCAGGGAGAAGCAAACATTCTGCACAGGGTCTGTTAGACCCCTATAGATACTCATTTGCACAGGAGCTACTCAAGGAAAAGGAATGAGGGGGTAAGAAACCGAGAAAGAGGCACTTTTAAAAATGCCCCACTCTTCATCCACTCTCTAAAATACTACAGATAATCATAATAATAGTTATTGTTATTAAAATACCAACAGAATTTCTGAAGCCTATGGACTTCTCTAGGCTCTGACTTGAGCTAGTTCCTGTTATCCCAGAGAAAGAAGTCTTTCCAAATTTTTCAGAAAGAATGTGGGCACAGAAATTCTGGGAGTGATTTGGAGGAGTCTCTATTCACTTAATTTTTAAGAAGCCCAGGGAATCTTCTGAGTTGATATCTAAAGCTACAGAGTAAGAAGAGGATGATGATATATGTCTATGGTTGTAGCTGCTGGAAAGAGTTCCAAAGAAGCCTCTTTCCGATACCTTATCCTTTGGTGCTGTGATAAAAAGCACTCAATAACTTACAGCTTTCTTTTTGTCAGAGAAGGGAGATGAAGGGGGCTAAGTGGTGGTGGTGGGGGCAAATTAACTACAGCAAGAAATATCAATCCATTGCATAGTGACTGATAGTAAGCTCATTTTTGGAAGACTTGTAAAAGGGATGCAGGGATTAATGTGTTTTATGGTGTTCAAGAGTTGATGAAGATATTAGAATTGAATAGTTTTTAAATGAAATACTAAAAGAAATCTCTAAATACATTGCCACCAAAGATGGAGAGTTGGTGAAGGTACTGGTTTCCTAGGAAGATCCCAACCTGGGATAGTGCCCATTTTATTTAAAGTTTTTGATCTCTGTTTCCAAGACCTTAAACTTCTTTTACTCTCACCTTCCAAAACCCAGTAAAACATTAAGGAAAAAACTGGAAGAAAAAAATGGCAAACCAGGTACAAAAGAGCTTGAAACCCTTCAGGAGGTAGAGACAAGGGGGAAGAAGAGGTGCAGAAAGGGAAAATGTTTCTATTTTAGGGGAACCTCTAAGTTGGAACTTGTGAGGCTCTAAGTGTGGAAAACAATTCATTGCTCAGTTTCAGGGGAAAGGGAACAGCTTTCTGGCAGAGGAAACTGGGTTTGTTTTTTTCATTTGGGGAGAGAAGAAAGGTTGAAAAAGAAACATATTGTGATTAAATTTTTAATTCAAGAATCCATACCCTCTTACCCTTAAAAAAAATCATTTTCAGCATTAAATAACTAGGCTAGACAAAAAAGGCACAACCCTTTCCTTTATCTCAAATTTGACCTAAGATTAGTTCACAATTTCTCCCTGTCCTGTACTTTTGCAACACCATACACATTCACAATTGAGACTTTTCGATATATACCAACATCTGTTTGAAACTTCCAGATACTAACAAAATGCTCTCTCATCTCCTACTTCAGTAAACAGACTGAAAGAAAAAAAAATTCAATAAAATTCTCTATTTTTTTCTTTAAACCCAAGTTTTCGTTCAGAGGGCCATAGAACTAAGTTCCAGGCCTCTCTCAGGGAACTCATAAGGAAGGATCTGCCACCTCCCTTGATCCAAAGCAGGCCGGCGGCCAAAATGGGAAAGCCCCTCCTGAAGCTGAGATGGCAGGCGGAGCTGAAGAGCCTCAGAGACCTTGGGCAATAATTTTTAAGAATTTATTGCGGGCACACGCAGCTTCCCCTCTTCTTGCTCCACTGGCCTGGGGTTATCAAAGATCCTTTAAAAATAACAATAGTAATACTCCCCTCTTCCATATGAATAAAGTCTGCAATGGGAAAGGGCAGGAGGAAGGACTTGGCACCGAAGTGCGGTTCTAGGTTTTAAAGATCTCAGATCTCACTGTCCCCTCCTGGGGGGGGGGGGGATCAACCCTGCTCTGGAACAAAAGAACTCAAAAAGAGGTGGAACCTTACTTCTGAAGCTCTCCCGGAGCACCCTCAAAACCAAAGGACGACGGGGACCTGACCACGCAGAAACAGTAACCTCCAGGGAGAGAAGAATTCCAACCATGTGCTATGAACACATTCGAACACATTCTCTTGCCCGGGGTGGTAGAAACAAACAAAACAGAACAAGCAAAAACCAAATAAGCATTATACAATATCTGGGTAAGGCCTTCTCGTTCTATATTATATAAAACATGTTGAGATGTGGAAGGAGTCAGCTAAGACCAATAAACTCTAACAAGAGTTGCCCATTTCAACAATGAAAATTTTGAGTAATGCTGATCTTCATTTGGAGGTTTGAAAGAAGGAAACTTTAGTAGAAGTAGTAGATGCCCTCTTTGTGTATGAGTCTATGTGTGATAGAGTGTGTGAGAGATGGAGAGGAGAAGGTAGTCTAGATAAAGTCTCTGTAACCCCTCCTCCCCGAATTGCAAGCTCTGAGAGCCCCCAAGACAATGAGACATAGAGCTAAGAGGCAAGAGGCAGTCTAGTCTATGCTAGTCCCCTTCTTGTAAAAGAGAAGACAAGGTGAAGAGAAAACACATTAAAACAGGGGGAAGAAATAGTAAAGGGAGAAATGGGGAAAAGGTAGAAACAGGAGCCCAGTCCAGGAAAAGTGTTTGAGCCAGACTTCTCCTGACAGATTAGATGTCTCTCTCCCAGTGACCTCTGTTTAGCAGACAATAATTCACCGGATTAATGACCAATCAACGGAAGTACTTTTGAATTGCCTCCAAATATAAAACCCGAAGCCTGGGATCCTATGACAATTCACTTAGGGCAAATTATTGGGCCCCAATCCGCCTGTCTCCTCTCTCTTCCCTCCCATAGACATAGCTCTTTCTCCATGTGCATCTCTGTCTCTGTTCCTTTCTTGTTTTCTCTCAGTAAATTATTTGGGGAAGGGGGAATCAATAACAGATTGTGTGCTGTTTAAGCGCAGAAGCCCCAGGTTCTCTGTAACTCCGAAGGATGGTTTGAGATCAGTGTTCTCTTTATAAGTCGAAGTCCTATGGAGGTGGGGGGAGGGGGATGGTGAAGATAAAGAGGGAGAACCAACCATGTCTTCTTCCGACACAAGATTCCCTACAGATTCCTCCAATACTTTTCAGTGACCTCTCTATAAACTTCCCCATGAATCAAACTTAAAATCTGCACTTCTCTTCCTCCACATCACCAACTCCCAGCCAAATGCAAACTATTCTCTAGCAATCCATACTTCAAGAAAGCAGCTTTCTCTTCTCTATAGTTTTTCCCCTCAACTCTTGCCACAGAGAGGTATTTTATAAAGTTAAAAAATGATGGGGGAGAGGTGCATATCCTAAACCTTCTGAACTTAACCCCTCCCCTCCCCCAGATTTGACCCTCTCTTGAGAGCAGTGGCAGTTAGTTAAGGCCACCTCTTGGAATAACTTCATTCTATTCTGTGCATCTAGTAGGTTACACTGAAAGCTTCCCTATGGGTAGGGGGTGAAATTAGAGAGCAAGAAACTGTCTCTTTTGAAAGATTGCTCACCCTTTAGAAGACCAGTCCTTCATCCAAGATCCAATGAGACTTCCAACCTCATTCAGTTCACTTGATCCTCTTCTGAGCATCCCTGTCTCTATTTCCTAAATCTAATATTCCATCTCCAACCTACTCTGTCTAAATGCATCCAGGATGGTGGGTAAAAATGAAACCCGAGAGAGCAAGGGAGGAAGAGCTGAAATCTGAGATACAAATTATATGACATGGTTTGAGTCTGCATAAGGAACCATGATACCTAGGCAGAATTTGTACAATACGGCCCATAGAGTTTAGCATTTAATATTTTCTATGGAAGATAGACTCTCTCTCTCTCTCTCTCTCTCCATATATATATATATATATATATGTATGCATATATATATAATATGTCTGCATATATTAAGTATTCAAGGTGCCACAAAATTCTTAGTGCAATTTTAAGCTTTAATAATTCAAAACTGCAAAAAGCCTTTTAGAACACCATTGTATATATCTGCTGACCCATTTATAGCCATATACATTCATGAAGGTCCAAGCTACATACACCCACATCAGAAATTATATAGTTCAATTATACAAATGTATATGTATGCAAAGACATGTTGCATAAATTTACACTTTTTGTGTTGTGCAAATAATAGATTTAAAGAACAACAGATTCAAATCTATTCAATAAAAAGAAAAGATATTTGATTAGTTATGAAAGATTTCCCATCAAGTGTTCCATGCAAATATCTGTATCATACAACTAACCAATTACATAGAAACACATACAAACTTTGTGTGGACTTTGGTCTCATTACTCTACTGCAAAGGATACTGATTTCCCAAGCTCATCACCATATCAAAAGGGCCATCCTGTGCAGTAGCCTCCTCACTCGGTAAATAATTAATTCTTAATTGGAGGAGAAAACCTCCGAACTGGCAATTTTTAACAGGGAATCAATTCCCCTATTGTGCCTATCCAAGACCTTTCTTCTCCCTTCTTCCAACCTCCCCCCCCCCAAACCACCACTTTCTCCTGTAACTCCTCATATTATCCTATTTCTTGCCCCCAAACAAGCCATCTTCCAGCTGATTTGGGACTCCTCTCCCTGCTTTCTTTTTCTTTGCTCCCTTATCTCTCGCTGACCAGGGCTGAAAGATCTCTCAGAAATTCTCCACACTCCTCACCTCTACCCCCACTAACTTCACTGGAAAGCAGGCTGAGGGTGGACGTACCTCTCCCCCTGCTTTCCTGCCCCTTTCCCTTTCTTCTGGAGCTCGATTTCTGCCAAATTGTAATATGTTGACTCAAGATCGGTTCCTGAAGCTTCTTGGGAAATGTGCAGTTCGCCTCCCCAGCCCAAGATCTCTCAACAATGCTGGGAGTTTGAATTTCAAGAAACGCCCATTAATATCAATTTACTTCAATGAAACCTCGGGTTCTTCATCAAGTTGATGATTTATGATAAAATCAATTAAATTACGGCCACTTAGGGCCGGGTGGCTTCCTCTCGGATTTCATTGGTGCACATGGAGCAAGCTTCTGGTAAAAAAAAAAATGCAAGTTTAGCTGGAGGCGAGGAAAGATAATTCTGCGGCTGAGAAAATTTAATGCAAAGCAATTTCTAACCAAAGCCGGGTGTCTGGGCCGGGACCAATAGCCACTACTTCGCCTGGGGAGATGGGCAACTGGAGAGACAAAACTTTCTGTCTCTATCTCAATCTCTTTCTGTTTCTGTCTCTGTCACCTTCTGTCTCAGTCTCTTTATCTCCGTATCTCTGGGTGTCTCTCTCCTCTTTATGTCTCTCCCTTTTCTTTACTCCCTCTCTACCTCTTTCTCTTTTTCTCTCACCCACTCCCTCTCTTTTTTCCTTTTCCTTTTCCCCCGTCTCTCTCTCTCTCCAAACAGGAACAAGAAACATGATAAGTTAGGTTCTTGGAAAATTACACACAGAAAAAGACCACATATACAAACCCATCAGCCATATTATCTTCTCTTCTACTGCTCCCCCCCCCCATTTTCCCTTCTAGTCAAATGATCCTCCTGCTCCCTCAGCTCCGACGCCCACGCCCGGGTTAAAGATTCAAAGTGAAGATCAGAAGCCAGTAGACCGAGATTAAGAGAAGGGGGAAAGAAAGATAGCGTTAGGATCTCAACCTTGTTTTCATAACCAGACCCGGGTATTTTCGGTAGGTGTCTGGAGAAGAAAAGTGGGAAATGCTTATATAGATAATTGTATCTACATACATATGTGTGCTGTTTTGTAACATATATTTTGTGGATATCTAAAACAGGATTGTGACTGCTGCAGGGAAAAATCACACACACACACACACAAGGAGGAAAATCTGCAAGAAAACCGGGAATCAATGCCCAACAATAAATTTCCAATCGATTGCGGGGGAGAGTAGCAAATCTTCCTCTCCCAAGACATACACATCAGAGACCACTACTTCTCCCACTCCCACCATCCATCCATCCGTGGAAAGAGAGGAGGTTCCCACGATATGCCCACATCTGGTAAAATAAGTCCCAAAGCAATAGAGGGACCTTGCCACCGCCCACTTTGGGGAGAAAAGGTTTTTCTTTTTCTTTTTCTTTCTTTCTTTCTTCTTTTTTTTTTTTTTTTGCCTGCATTCTGTTTGGTTTTGGGTTCCCAGAGCAGGAAGCAAGTAAACACAGTTTCGGCAGAGCCATAAATCAACCGATCCCCTACCTTCTTGCCTTAACACCCTGCCTAGGAGAAGCTAATCGGCCGGGATTGTAGTTGGTTTTCAGACAACCAAAGAGGTGCGAAAAATCTCAACAAAAGCCTTAGGAACAGAACCTAGAGGCTTGTTCCCTGAGATCTGTTAAATTCGTGGGAAAAAGCTAAAGAGTCAGAGCGCGACCCCCCACCCCAGCCTTCCGAGGACACAAACATACAAACACACACACACACACACACACACGCAGGCACACGCACACATAGACACTCGCTTGCCCGGGTCCCTAACTCCCAGAGTTGGCTGTCCCGCCGTCTAGATACTGCTGGCAGACAAAGGTCCAATGACTGGCCCGTGGGTGGGTTTCCCGTGGGCCTTGAAAGATAGGCTCTTAGAGCTTTCTCCCCGATAGATGTGCGGAGCCGGGGCTAAATTCCGAGACAAGATTCTTAGAACTTCAGGCACAGCAGTCACTTACCTGCGTGACTTCCCACTAGGGTCTCCAGAGAAGCAGAAGGAGTATCCCGGAGGAGGCGAGGACTTGAGGGGCGGTGGCGGCGACTGCGGGGCCCCAACCCTTCAGCATCGCTGCCCCCACCATCATCATCATCATCATTAAAACCAAATCAACTCAGATACTTCCAGCGGAGTTGGGGGAGAGAGTCCCGGATGCAATTTCACCCCCTACCCCACCCCCACCTCTCTTCCCTGCTTTGTTTGGGCTTTCGGAGAAACTTGGAATGAGACACACGGTTTAAGCAGAGATCGTAGGGGAAAGAAAGAATAAAAGAAAGGATTCCGCCTGCCCTCTTTTCGCTCCTCTCTGCCCAGACTAATCTCCCCTGCCTTGGACTGCGCAGGTTGGAGTGCGCTGCAGAAGGAGTTCCAGACTCTAGGACTCATGAACCTCTGGCTAAGCCTGGCACGGAGAAGGGGCCGCTGCTCTTTATAAAGACCTAAATGTTGCAAGAAAAGGATAATGGTGACTGACAAGGGGCACAGAGAGGAGAGGGGAACCAAACGGGGCGCCATAGTGGAGGGCAGGCCCAGACTGGCCTCTCTTCAATGTCACCAGGCCGAATAGGTTCCATATGTCCGTCCAGTCCACATGGAAGGGAAGGGGGCGGGAAGACTGGAGGAAAGTCAAACGACTGTGTGTGTGTGTGTGTGTGTGTGTGTGTGTGTGTGTGTAATGGGGGGAGTAAGAATGAAGGAAGTTTCTATTTTACTTTTACTTTTTCTGGAATTGTGATGGGGAGTCCTAGATGTCTGTCTTTCTTTTCTTTTCTTTTTTGCCAAGAGAAGGAAAGAGAAAAACAGAGAGAGAGAGAGAGAGAGAGAGAGAGAGAGAGAGAGAGAGAGAGAGAGAGAAAGTGAGAGAGTGAGAGAAAGAGAAATGAGAGAGATAGAAGTTAATTCTAGTCCAGGGAAACCACAAGAAAAGGAGAGCCAATTCCAGTACCTCAGTTACCTCATTCTGAATAGACTGAGGGAAGAGAACGGAATGGTGGGATACATACTGGATTTTAAAGGAAAGATTTTGTGATGAGAATACCTCTGTGATTCTGGTTCAAAATGAGAAAGTAAATTTGATCTTTACAAAACACAAAAGTGAGAGGATGGATGTCTTCCTCCTCTCCCCTTTTTTGGAAAGAATCAGAGGGCTTTACCTAGAGAAAACTGAAGTAGAATTGGGACTTAAGAGTACTTGTTCTGTTTGAGGTCTTTATTGTTGTTATTGTAATGGTTTTTAATATTGTAAGATATTTCTTGAATCAGTTCACATTATTCTCTTACACTTCAAGTTTCACTCTTTTCCCCAGCCTATGTCATGAATCCTGTTCCTACCCCCTCTTCCGAGTCCTAGTTCCATAACTGATTTATAACTTTTGATTCTGAAATGGTTTCTCTTTTCAACAATTGCCTGAATAGAAGGCAGGGAAAAAGAGAAGGAGATTATTTGGGATGAACACTTCCAAAAATCTAACAACCTCCTATATATTCCCCCATAATCCACTAGAGAAAAATCTAAGGGTTTGGGACTGCTTTCTCTGTTTCTCTGTCTGTCTCTACCTGACACATGTATGGCGGGGGGAGGTTAATGAGGGTGGGAGATGATGATGTCTAAATTCTGGGTCTAAGTTTATGTGTACTTGAGAGAAGGAAGGTGTTAAGTTATTTTTATAATGTACTTGGGAGTGGGTTCTGAGATATGTTATTTGTGTGTTAGTGTGTAATTTACATTTTTCTGTACCCTGCCTTTGTCTCCTCTTCTTTGCCTCACCTTGGACTCAGTAGTGCAACCTCTTCTCTAAGTAAAATTAGTCAAATTTTTCTTCCTCATTCTTCCCCAATCTGTGATTTCTTTTATATAAAAATCTCCCAGAACTGCTATCTTAAGACCTTCTGGATGAGCCAAGGATAATAATAGCCTTTATTTAAGAGAAAAGAATTGAAGAAAATGCATACTCCAGTGTGTCAGAAGTTTCTTGCCTAAATTGGTTCCCAGTAGACCCAGGTCTTTGTTCTGGGCAACTCAGAAAAATTGGGGGGGGGGGATTGGGTTTCAGAGTAACTTGGAATGAGATACACCATTTAAGCAAAGACCTTGGGAGAAAGAAAGAAGAAAAGAAAAGATCCTCCCCACCTTCTTTTCTCCCTGGCTCCTCTCTTTCCTTAAATAAAGTTGTTAGCAGATATGGTTCATATTTAATTCACCTCAACGAATTAAGGGAAAACAAAGAGAGGGAGCACTATTTTGGGAAAGCAACCTAGAGCTGAGTGCTTGTATTGTTTATTGCATCCCTGGAACAGAGCATAAATGAGATTCAAGACAGTCAATGAGATGAAGAGATCATGGTGACTGGCATGTCTATTGTGTCTTGAAGATTGCATGTGCTTTTGTTTTAGATTAAAGAGGAAGTGTTGGAAACATATCCTACTCAGATTTGAGGGAGAATACACAAAGACCTGAGTGGGATTGAGAGACTATTGATGGAAAATTGAGGGATGGAATACACACTTATGTCAGAGTTGATTTAGCTCAGAGGAAATTGTCTGGAAAAAGGAATTGTGGTGGGGATGGGGTGGGGAGAACAAGAGAAATGAAATTTCCTGCTACAGGTGCCTCCAGAATGGTCTTCGAACCTACCTTTGGAGTCCCCCACCTCTTTCCCCTTTTCCACACAAAACTGCCCCACACTTAGAAACCAATGAATTAAATCATTGAAACAAAGTTATACTGTTCTTTTTCTTTCCTCCCTCTTCTCTTCTCAAAAGAACACAATCCATCTTTCTCAGAAACACCAAAACTAACTTTGGCCATTGACCTGAGTAATAGAGAATTCTGGACTGGGAATGACCTTCCCCATTTTCCCCAAACTCTCTAGAGAGACAGGATAAAAAGAGAATACAGTAAGTCTGGTGCTGCATTCCATCAACTTGGGATGCTTGTGTGTGTGTGTGTGTGTGTGTGTGTGTGTGTGTGTGTGTCCTGAAATCCCAAAGACACTGAGAAGGTCAGGACTTCTGTAAGGAGGAAAAGAAAGAAGAAACAAAAAAAAATCAAGAAGGGCCATTTTTCTCCACTCTCTGGCTTTTACTACCTTCCCTAGTACAGGATTCCACCTTTCCTTCTGTTACCAGTTACTAAAAGGATTATCTGGAATTAGACTCCCCATCCCTCCCCTACTTTAGAATCAGTGATCCTAAGTAGAGGAGTATTCAAATTGTGAACTTCACCCCCACTTTTTGGATTCCAGCCATCTTCTTCTCACCCACTCTACCACCCTCCAAAACTACCAAATTCAGATCGACCGGACAGTTGCCTCCCTGGGCCAATTTTTCATCCTCCGAATCTAAAAATAAAATGATCAAAATCAATTTGAAGGTGAATATGGAAAGGAACATGAGGTATGACAGAGAAGATAGGGATGGGTGGGATGCTGCCAGAAGCCACTCTCAGTTCAGTTTAAGCCATGAATAATTAAAGGTTAGTTGCCCAGTTGCTCTGATTTTTTACTACACTGACAGATAGAGTTAAATATCATCAATAAGAGTGGTGGTAAAGTTGGTTGATGAAGGTTCAGAGAGGAGTTAGAAGACAAGGAGACAAATGTGACAGGCTAGAGGAGAAGTTAGAAGTTGAGGAGCTTCAGAACTGGGGATGTGCCAGAATCAATTG